>NC_065435.1:4804638-5415463 GCF_024364675.1 Aethina tumida | reverse complement strand
AATTCTCTTAACTGTTTATTTTTGAGATATTAATTTTTCTTAAACAGTTTTCTACCAAATTTGTAGATTTTATGAATTAAGATTTTAAAATAAAATTATAACTATTATATTTTTTTAATCACATTTTTTATATTTATAGTTTATTCTAAAAATAAAACATTTTGAAGATACTTTTTAAAAGCTTTATTAATGTAAAGCTTAAATATTTTAATGTTATGACAATTAAATTGTATTTTTTTCATTTACTTTGATATTTTTATTAATTAGATTTTATTATACTTATTAAAATATATCAAAAAAGGCTCAATATATTGACTTAAAATGTTTGTACCTTAAGAATTCTCTTAACTGTTTATTTGTAAGATATTAATTTTTCTTAAATAGTCTTCTATCAAATTTGTAGAAATTAAAGATTAAACTTTTAAGATAAAATTATAACCATTCCATTTTTTAATCATATTGTTTATATTTATAGTTTATTCTAAAAATAAAACATTTCTTAAGACACTTTTTAAAAGTTAAGGTAAAGCTTAAATATTTTAATGTTATGAAAATTAAATCATTATTTTTTCAGTTACATTGACATTTTTATTAATTAGATATTATCCAAAAAGACTCAATATATTGACCTAAACTGTTTATACCTTAAGAATTCTCCTAAATGTTTATTTTTAAGATATTAATTTTTCTTAAAAAGTCTTCTATCAAATTTGTAGATTTTAAGGATTAAGCTTTTATAATATATAAATAATATAATTCAAATTTTTTAATTACATTTTTTATATTTATAGTTTATTCTAAAAATAAAACCCTTTGAATATACTTTTTAAAAGCTTAATTAAAGTAGAGCTTAAATATTTTAGTGTAAAAAAATAAATCATATTTTTATGAATTAGATTTTCTAATCTTTCTAATTTATCTTTTCTGAGTCTTGAGGTGACTTATTAAAAATTTCGTTGAAAGAATTCATATTTTAAAATTATTTACGTGTTATGTTTATGATGAAAAACCACCTTTTCCATTATAAATGTTAAAAAATTGAAAAAACATTTCTGGTTTCAAACGAATCCCATCCCTGTTCATTAATAATTTAGTTGCATGTAATTAGGAAAGTTTCAAGAAAATCACGTTATTTTTTTCCTTGGTTTGAACAGTCGCACCTTGGCCGCCAATGATTTCCAGCCGCACGAAATAATAAAAGACGAAAAAAGTACGTCAAAGACGTAATGCAAAAGTTATCTCCTCAAAGAACATGACAGGAATATTTATGTGAGCGTAGCGACCCTCGCAGGGACCTGAACTACTATCACTACTCCTCTGATGATAATAAAAATGAATTAACAAAAGTCTCGTTATTAATGTCCTTCGCTTATAATGAATTGTTCCATTTCTAATATCACCCCCGAGAAAAACGAACGGGTCGCCCACTTTCCTTCGTCTGATAAGAAATCATAAAATTGAAAGACCTGTTTTATCACCTCGAAAATATGCTAACCGATTAAAATATGTAAATGGCTTAATTATTTGTAGATTGGACGAATTAAACAAATAATAAAACGTATCAATTTTATCTGGTGCAAGTTTAAAATGAAAAACACTAAATGACTGTAATAAATTAAGCGCAACATTTTGATATATGAACTACGTTATCTTGCAGGAAATTTAACCTGTAATGTTGTCACATTTCTGAAGTTATTACTTCTTGGGCTCGCCACTTGAAATGTACTTATTTAATGAGGGCAAATAATTCTTGGTAAATTACTTATGCAAGGTAGTAAATTTAGAAAGTTACACTCCAAATTCGCCGTTCCAGATCAAAAAGGAAACAACACGAACGTATAGAAAGTTCACGGCTATTTTGGCGGTGTAATTAATACAAAATTTTCAACTTAAACAAGGTGAATCCCTAAACTACAGTCCAGGTTTTCTTAAAATTAATAAAGTACGACAAAAATTTGTTATCGTTAACATAATCTGTGCCATTTAGGCTCGAGTAGGTATATCTAGATAACCCATCCTTGCACAACAAAGACATCAAACTGTATGAAGTGTGAACACATGTAAAAATAAATTTAGTCAAATCTTTTCCAGAACTGTCACTTACCTATTCATAATTCTTAACAGTTTTCATTTCATAGAAGTCGAAGTGAGTGCACTGCGTCCAAACATCAGATAGGGAGCTTTTGACAAATATAATTGCCTGATACATCACACCGGAGGGTAACAGGTAGGCGAAAAAACCGCCCCACCGTATGTACCTACTACTCTTGGTAAAGATCTTTGTTTTATTCATAATGGCAAGGAGCAATACGGTATGGTGTGTCCCAAATTTGTTGGTGATTGATGTTATGACTATTTGCGGAGCAGATAGAGGAATGCTGACTTAAGTGTTCAAAGCTCAGTTTTACCAAATATTGGGCACTGGAAGAAGTATAATAATTTCTCTCTTTCTAACTATGTTATTTGTTTATTTATTTAAAATATTTTTTGGTTAAAAATGGTGTATTCAAGTCTTATAATTTCCTTTATGAGTGCAAAAATCATCTTAAAGTAACAGAAGTGGATCATTACATTCGCAGTGAGTTTGGAGAAGATGTTGAGAGTGAGAGACACTAAACTTGTATAAATCAACCATTGAATGAATGAATTTTGTCAAAAACAAATGGATATCACATACGGTAGTGGTCATTATTATAGAAACATTTTGAAATTTCAATATTTTAGCCATAACTGATATATTTAATGAAACCTGTTAAAATAATCTTAATTTACTATTGTTGTTTTGTACAATTTTATAAAAACTACTATATTCTTATTCTTTAAAATGTTACATATTTTTTGTGAATTGAACTGGACATAAATATGGGAACTTTAATTTGAATTTTAATGATAAAATTATAAATATTCCAATTTTTTAATCACGTTTTTATAATCATAGTTTATTCCAAAAATAAAACATTTTTGAAGATACTTTTTAAAAACTTTATTAACCTAAAGCTTAACCATTTTAAAGTTATGAAAATTAAATCATATTTTTTCAGTTACATTGACATTTTTTTCAAATTATATTTTATTATACTTATTAAATATATCCAGAAAAGCTCAATATATTGACTTAAAATATTTGTACTAAGAATTCTCTTAACTGTTTATTTCTAAGTTATTAATTTTTCTTAAACAGTCTTCTATCAAATTTGTAGATTTTATGGATTAAAATTTTAAGATAAAATTATAACTATTTATTTATATATTTATAGTTTATTTTAAAAATAAAACATTTTTGAAGATATTTTTAAAAGCTTTATTAATGTAAAGCTTAAATATTTTAACGTTATGACAATTAAATAATATTTTTTTCAGTTACATTGATAATTTTATTAATTAGATTTTATCATACTCATTAAATATATCCAAAAAAGATCAATATATTGACCTAAAATGTATGTACCTTAAGAATTCTCTTAACTGTTTATTTTTAAGATATTAATTTTTCTAATAGTCTTCTATAAAATTTGTAGAAATTAAGGAATAAGCTTTTAACATAAAATTATAACTGTTAACCAATCCGTCACAATTTTGGATTTGTGTTTGGGATCGTTTTCATGCTGAAACACATTTATTAAGAGCATCATTTCTTCAATATATGAAAGCAAATTGTTGTTTAATATATCCCTGTACATAAATCAGTCTAAGGGGGACTACACCAGAAGAATTGAAGCATCCCCATAGCTTAATTCAACCACCACCTTGTTTTACTGTAGGCATAACCATAATTTTATGTAAGCAGAACCATCATTTTAAATTAAATTTAGATTCGTCACTAAAAACTACTTTTCTCTTCTATTCTGTGGTCCAGTGAATGTGATCCTAAGCAAGTCAAAATTGGACATATTTTTAGTATGAACCTTATGGTCACTACTGTAAATTAACTGAGAACATGATTAGGAATTGGACAGCATCTAATTATCTCCTTATATTTTTTACATAATACAGGATTTAGTTCTGAAGAGGAAATCAAAACTGAGGACAACTAAAAATTTGTAGAATTAGCCAATAAATTGTTGATTATACTTAATATTTCAGAAAAAGCCATAGATATGAAAAATTAAGCAATAAATAATTAACAAAAAACTGAGGTCTCTGAACACGTAAGTCAATTTTCTTCAATTTGGTCAGCAAATAATCGTAACAGCCAAAATCAACCAATTCGAGGGACGACGCACAGCCATAATAAATAACGAAGTTTATCTGTATCCCATCATACGTCTTTATTATAGATATGATGGAAAAAATGCCTTTTATCAAAAACATATGTTCGGGCATGTTTTAAAATGCAATTTTGTGAGATAATGCGAATAAGCGCGACCCCAACAACAGAAACGAAGAAAGAAATAAGGGTGCGACAAAAACAAATGTGAATTACATTAGTAATTCGTTCGGGCGAAAATACAATACGATTACAAATACACTTCCACTGTTCCTGCTCCTCATTCCTTTGACTACCATTTAAATGGCTTTACTGCTCCGCTTATTTATGCCCCATACATTTATTTTAAAAACGCATAAAATTTTATGCATTGCTCATGTAAAGCTCCCTGATCTATGGACATTTTTTTCTTCACCCGTTGCCTTCTTTATACACATTTTTTTGTGTGTGTTTGAAGTTCGTGATTTAAATTTAAATTTGCCCCGGAAGGACTTTTTGTTTTTGCCCGCGACTGAGACAGTTTCGCTGCGGACAAATTCGCCACCACCCTCCCAAAATCGAAGTCATTGCTCATCACCGTGATTCGAGCCCCAAGTCAATGTGTGTGTGTGTGTGCGGTAAGTAGGTAAATACACTGTAATCATAAAGTTCATTAGATCCCACCCCCGTCAAATCAACCCTAATCCCGAATCGGGAACCCCCCCGAACACACACACATACATCGTGCATTCCGTATTAGTCCTTCCCGGTTTCCCGGAAAGGAAAGAAAAAGCACCCGGAGATCGATAGCTGTGAGATCATCAAATTTTACCTCTAACTCTAACGGTAAACGTTTGGGATATGATTATGACATTAGTAATAATGTGGCCCTTTTATCTCAACTACATAAATAACACGAAATTTATTGACGCACCAACACAAGTAGCTGCCCGACCCTAATAAATTCGTACCAACAACCCACAAATATTTTTTTATCGCCCGGTCAGATCTAAGAGATGAAATTTTTAACTGGAAGAATCGCAACGTCCACAGATACCGTTGCTTCGCCATTGGGGTGGGGTGCTAATTTCGTTTCTGTGCACTGTTACATCGTCGTTACTAACCACCCCGACTCCCGCACCGGTCCACGGAGTTTGGAGTTTCGCGGGGAATTGCACGGGGTAAAGTTGAGGGATGTCTGTTTCACGTATCGAATCGGTCAAAGTCGAAAAAATATTTGATTATGTATAGAAAATAGGCTCAGCGATCTGTGAAATCAATCCGTACATACCGCAAACACAATACGTTCCGTTCCCGATGCAGGGGGTTGATTGATCGGGAAATCGGAGTGACGCTAACATACAGGAACGCATAAAATAAAACACTCGATATAAATCCACTAGACGGTGCAAAAATGGGGGCTTAGCTTTATTTCCTGTGTCAATTTTATATAAATCGAGTATCGGTGGTACAAAATGATTGACAAAATTTGTCCCACTGCGGTTGTTGTTGTTTTTTAATAGAATGTCGTGTAAACGCAACAACGAGACAATGTCGGTGCATCTTAAGAAACGAAGCGAAAAATCAATTATCCATAAAATCACTGGAGCATCTCTTGAAAATGAATTATAACAGTTTTTGTGTTGGAAAAAAGCCCGACCTAAAATTTACCACACCGTCCCGTACTTAATAATCATTAATATTTACCAGAGCCGTACCCAACTAAAGTTCTACCCCCCACAGTAACTCCAACCTAAGTACTGGAGGCAGTTGTGTATTATTAATAAAGTATAACTGGTTCGTGCCAGGATAGATCTTAACCCCCTATTGACACCCTTTCTTCGGTTATCCCTCCAGGAAATTAGAAGGATGTGTATTAAGACGACGGGCTTAGCCGGATTCCTTCCACCCTTTCCATTATTTCCATATTAAATTATTTGTATTGTTATCGTCCTTATTTTTATGCACTTCATTTACTTCGGATGGAACTTCTAGTTAGATGATAACTCGATTATGGACCGTCTTTAATTCGATTTATGAAATGGAAACGTTCTTTATTTTGTTTGTATTTTTTTAATATTGGGTTTGAAAAGGTTGTTAATTAACTAAGTAATTAGTAGATAATTATAACTAATATTAGAAACCTAATTAAAATTATTTAGATTTATACAATAAATAATTGAGATAGAAATAATTTAAAATATTTCTTCGAATTCTAGAAGAATTCTAGAATTTTAGAGCAAAAACTAATTTTTGCCAAATCTTTTAATTAAATTAATAAATTGTGTAATATTAAAAAAATTGTTTATTTTTTAATTGAATAAATGGTGCTTAAATTAAGTATTTTTTCTAATTTATATTGGTTGATTATTAAAAAAATATTATTCATTATAACAATGTATATTTTTCTTTAAATTAAAAATTTTATCTGAATAATTAAATGTAAAAAAGAAGAAGGAAGATCAATAAATATATTTAAAATTAATTTTTCTTGAATTTATAAAAGAGTAAATAGTTTAGAGAGAGAAAATGTAAAATATTGCTTCATATATTAACAATATTTTATTTAAAATTTAATGAGAATCCATAAAATATTTTTATTGAATTATGAAACTGTATAATATAAAAAAATGAATGGAAATTTAAAAAAATATATAAAAATTTAAAGCCTATTTTTTAATTAAATAAATGGTACATAAATTAAATACTTTTTTCTAATTTATATGTATTGATATTTAAAGAAATATTATTATTTATGACAGTGTATATTTTTCTTTCAATTAAAAATTTTATATGAATAATTAAATGAAAAAAATGTGTCATATTTGTGAAACAAAAATTCGAATTTTTCAATACTTTCATAATAAAATTTGGAAAATATCAATTATTTTGCTTAATACGTTTATATATTTATTTAGTGTGCAAATATATTGATTGATATTCAAAGAAATATTATTATTTATAACAGTGTATATTTTTCCTTCAATTAAAACTTTTATATGAATAATTAAATGAAAAAAATGTGTCATGTTTGTGAAAGAAAAATTCGAATTCCTCAATATTTTCATAATAATATTTGGAAAATATCAATTATTTTGCTTAATACGTTTATATATTTGTTTAGTATGTTAATTAACATTAATGTCAATTAAAAGAAAATAAAGAAATGTATTTAAAATTGTTTTGAATTATTTGATTTTTTTGAATATATAAAACAATAAATAGCTTAGAGAGAGAAAATATAAAATATTTCGATTTCAATTATTTTGTTTAATACGTTTATTAAATTTGTTAGTGTGTAAATATTAATTAATATCAGGCACAGGAAAAATAATAATAATATATAAAATTAATTTTACTTGAATTTATAAACCAATAAATAGCTTAGAGAGAGAAAATGTAAAATATGGCTTCAAATATTAATAATGTTTTATTTAAAATTTATTTTTATCGAATTATTAAATCGTGTAATATAAAAAAAAAATGTTGGGAAATATAAAAAATATATATAAAAATCTAAAGTCTATTTTTTTTAAATTAAATAAATGGTAATATATAAATAAAGTACTTTTCTCTAATTTATATTGATTGTTAATAAAAAAAGGCAAAGAAAAAACAAGAAATATGTTTAAAATTAATTTTACTTGAATTTATAAAACAATAAACACTTAGAGAGAGAGAAAATGTAAAATATTGCTCCAAATATTAAATGTAATGAGAATTTTCCAAATATTTTTATCGAAATATTAAATTGTGTAATTTAAAAAAAAGTTCTGGGAAATTTAAAAAATATATAGATTTTAGTCTATTTTTTAAATTAAATAAATGGTACATAAATTAAGTCCTTTTCTCTAATTTATACTGATTGATAATAAAGAAAATGTTACTATTTATAACAGGGTATATTTTCCTTAATTTAAAAATTTTATATGAATAATTGAATATATAAAATATGCTGTATTTATAAAAAAAAATCGAATTTTTCAATATTTTCGTAATAAAACTTGTTTAATTTGTTTATTATATTATAGTTATTAGTATGTAAATATTATTTATAGACAAAATTTTCGTTAGAGAGTTTTAAAATCGTATTTGAGTATGCCACAATTCCACAAATTTTGCGTAAACTTTAAAACTGTTTTGAATTTTCATATTAAAATAGATATTTAAAAATAATAAACCGAGATTTGTACGTGAATATATAATTTTATCTCTGTGAGACAATGTAGCAAACGGCCGTGCATTTGCATAAAATCCCAAAAACCTAACAAATGTGTTCGTATAAATAATACGGTAATACGTGTGTGGTATATGAGGGACTATAAGTTTTTATCTTTACGAGCGGCGCATCTAACTTTTCTCTAATTAGCCCCCGGAACAATTAAAATTCATAGTTCCCGGCATTACCAAACAACACTTGCAGGCAGTAATCTCAGGAGGATCTACATGCATCGTTCCAGAAATGCTAATCATTTACGGTTGTAACGTTATTGTGCTAATTGTTACGGTGGCGTCGCGACGCCGAAGCCTCACTCTCTCATATACGTTCCTTAATACGGAACAGATTAGGAATGTTTCATTCTCGGCGATGAATTTTGGGGAAACGCCGACCCTTTTGCGTATTCACGGGATGACGATCATCTTTATTATTAAATTTGTATCAATCTAGGTCGGTTTAAGGTTTTCGGGACCGGCCAAAAAGGTCCGGGCACGGACGTTTATTGAAGAGGGCGATTAAGGCATGTGAAAAATCGTGTTGCAGTCGCTTTTATGGACGACCTATTACCCAATCAACTGTTACAATTTCCATTAAAATTTAAAATAACCGTTAAATCAATTTAATTAAATTCTCTACTAATTTACTTCAGTCTGCTTAACATTTATTTGTATCAAACAAGAAGAATTTCTTGACACAAAATTCAGGTGTAATTGAAACCGAATTGGTGCATGATACTGCCGTCAAAATGTAAATTCCTGATAGTAATCGGCCATTAAAATGACAAAGTAACGGGGTAACTTTCAGCCAACAATAGGGGATGTTTGAATACATTACATAAACTAGAGCAATAAAGATAATATTAGGCCCTGTAAGAAACACATATAATATTGCACACATCCATGTACATAATTAAAACGGTTCT
Organism: Aethina tumida; assembly: GCF_024364675.1. Lineage (NCBI taxonomy): Eukaryota > Metazoa > Arthropoda > Insecta > Coleoptera > Nitidulidae > Aethina > Aethina tumida. The sequence continues at coordinate 5,406,136 of NC_065435.1, read as the reverse complement.
GGGATCGTTAAACCGTTCAGTTTCGTAGAACGTTTTAAGTGATCGATCGTGTTCAATGGGTTGGAGAGAGTAGACGGCGCAGTGGACACGAAGATGATCTGGTAATGTCACTTTTAAATCGATTCATCACTCACGGTTCAAGATGCAATTGCATTTGATTTTAATTTTAAATTTTGTGTTCACAACTTTATTACAAAATTTTCAAATCATTCAACAACAAGATACGTTTAAAGATAAAAAATATTAAGTAATTATTATATAAAAATAAAACAATATAAATAACAAAAATTTTTGTTAGAATATGTTTTTAATACATATATCAGCAAATATTAATAAATTCAAACTCAAATATAAAAAATGGATGACATTTTTAATTAAAATATCTTAAGCATCTAAAAATTAAGAAAAAATATCAATTAGAAACTAAAAATTAGTAAAAATATATGTATTTAAAAAACATAAAGGCTTAAATGGTGATGAAATAATAATATTAGAATTAATGCATTTTTATGTATTGATAACAAACTAAAAAAATATAAATTAAATGTGAGGTTGATTAATAAATCAACGAAGAAGAGAAAGAAGAAACATTATATAATTTTTAGTTTATAATGAATATTCTGATTAAAATATTAAAACAAAAAAATAAATTAGAGCATAAGTGGAATTTTGAAATATGTATATAATAAATATTAAGATCAAAAAAATTGGAAAATAATTAAAATATTACATTTTAATCAAATAAAATTTGAAAAATATATAATAATGTATTTTATGTTTTAATAAATATGAAGAAATATAAAGTAAAAATCAAATTGTTATAACAAAAAAAATTATAATTTTCTTTGTTTATAATGAATAATCTGACAATAAGTATTAATATATTTAAAAAAATAAATAAATTAGAGCGTAAGTAAAATTTTGAAATGTGTATATAATAAATATTAAGATAAAAAAATGGACAATAATTAAAATATTAAATTTTAACCAAACAAAATTTGAAAAATTTAAAATAACGTAGTTTATGTTTAATAAATATGAAAATATAAAGTAAAAATTAAATTCTTAAGTTTATAACAAGAAAAATTATAATTTTCTTTGTTTATAATGAATATTCTGACAATAATTATTAAAATACTAAACAAATAAATAAATTAGAATATAAGTAAAATTTTGAAATATGCATATAATAAATATTAATATAAAAAATTGGAAAAATATATAATAATATATTTTATATTTTAATAAATATAAAAAAATATAAAGTGAAAATTAGATTGTTAAATTTATAACAAGAAAAATTATAATTTTCTTTGTAATGAATATCCTGACAATAAGAATTAAAATACTAAAAAAATAAATAAATTACATCATAAGAAAAATTTTGAAATATGTATATAATAAATATTAATATTAAAAAATGAAAAATAATTAAAATATTAAATTTTAACTAAATAAAATTTGAAAAAAATATAATAATATATGTTTTAATAAATATGAAAAAATATAAAATAAAAATCATATTAAATTTATAACAAGAAAAATTATATTTTTCTTTATTTATAATGAATATTCTGATAATAAGTATTAAAATATTTAAGAAAATAAATAAATTAGAGCATAAGTAAAATTTTGAAATATGTGTATAATAAATATTAAGATAAAAAATGAATAATAATTAAAATATTAAATTTTAACCAAACAAAATTTGAAAAATTTAGAATAATGTTTTATAAATATTTCATTTTAATATAAAGAAAAATTAAATTGTTAAATTTATAGCAAGAAATATTATCATTTTCTTTGTTTATAATGAATATTCTGACAACAATTCAAAAATATTAAAATATTAAAATAAAGATAAAAAAATTAGAAAATAATTAAAATATTAAATTTTAACCAAATAAAATTTGAAAAAAATTGAATAATGTATTTTATGTTTTAATAAATATGAAAAATATAAAGTAATAATTAAATAGTCAAATTTATAACAAGAAAAATTATAATTTTCTTTGTATTTAATGAATTTTCTGATTAAAATATAAAAAAATAAATAAATTAGAGCATAAGTAAAATTTTTAAATATTAATATAATAAATATTAAGATTAAAAAAAAAAAATAGAAAATAATTAAAATATTAAATTTTAATCAAATAAAATTTGAAAAATATAGAATATATATTTTATTTTTTAATAAATATGAAAAAATATAACTTAAAATTTAGATTGTTAAATTTATAACAAGAAAAAATTATAATTTTCTTTGCATATTCTGACGATAATTATTGGAATACAAAAAATATGTAACAAATTAGAACAAAATTAAAATTTACAAATATATATTTTATAAAAATTAAGTTGTAAAAAATGAGACAATAATTAATATATTAAATGATAACCAAATAAAATTTGAAAAGTATAGAATAATTTTTTATGTTTTAATAAATAGAGTAAAAAAATAGAATCGGTTTGTTAATTATATTGAAAAAAAAATTGTTTATAATGAATGTTCTATTAAATTAGGCAAAGTAATATTTACAAATATAATATATAAATGGTAAATAATTATTTATATAAGTTTAAAAAAAATACAAATTAATGAATTTTTGTGTACTAATATAAAATGAAAAATAAATAAACAAACAGAGAAGGAATTACAAAATATAAAAAAAAAGAATTGCAACATTTTATTTAAAGAAATAGATATTGTAAAATTAAAAATACCCAAGAAATACCAGTATAGACAGACACCATGTAAAAAGAGCTGTAAAGATTTAAATGCTTTGTCGCGTATTTAAAAAAGATATTTACAATTAAATTGGACTTGGAATTAAAATTTTAGCGGAATCACTTTATAAGGTGAACGCCTCGAGACAAAGCCCGCACCTCCCCGATGAACAAAATGCGAATCGGTAATGTAACAAGTCTTTATTATGCAATTGCATTTTGCATAATAAGCCAGTTACAACCCTTCAATATACACAAAACTCGCCTAATTAACTTCGAATGCGACTCGTCGTGTTACATTTTAAAGGGTTAAATTAAGAATTTAATTTCACACGCAATAACGCCCTGAAAACGTAAGAAACATAAAAGGGGTTGATTTTATTTGACTCGGTTGTGCGATTTTTCCAAGCACTTTCGAATTACCGGCGGTTTTAAAACACTACTGTCATTTTAAATATGTATGTGTAGTGCACTCGCGGGACCCACTTCCTCCACCGCACAAATCCAGCAACCACTCTCCGCCATTAATGATTTTCTTATGCGAATTTACGTTTTTATTGCCTCGCTCCGCACTAAACTACACCCATACCTGGACTATGTATAACAATAAAATGTAACAAACACATGACAGGGAATATCTACTGTAAAATTGTTTTAAAACAAAATTTTATACTCTACGAGGGGTAGTCTAATACCTTAAACAGCCATTATAAATTACATACACCCATGTTATATATCAAGCACATGGAATTTTTGGAGATTTTTTTTGAGTTGTTATTCAAACTCATTTTAAGTAGTAAAGTACTCACAATTATTATTTTTTTATACTTACAAATAGTTTTATTACACTTTAATACTTAAATTGAGTGTGTTAAATAGTTAAAGAGCTTAATAACAAGTCAAAGTTTTGCTTAACTTATATTTTAGTTATTTAAGGAGAAAATTTATACCTGCAATCCCAACTTGGAGATGATCTAAAACAAAAGAAAAACGTATAAAATGGATATGACTAAAAATTTATAATATATATTAATGATAAATGATTATGAAATGTATGAAAGTCTTAAATCATCATGAAACTGCAAGTAAATGAAATTTATACACTTACTAGTTTATATAGTTAATTTCTACTTTTAATTACAGTTTTCCAATAATCTAATCAATTTTATCTCTTCTTTTATTACTTCTGTAAATTTTGTTAACAGCTTTAGTATATTAAAAAAATTTTTTCACCAATAAAAGTTGAATTGATTAGACTAATGAATGATTAAGTATGTGTGCAAATTATACTATAATTAATTATATTAATCGTAATAATAATAATTAAGTAAAATAACACATTACAACGAATACATTAATAAATGGAAACATCATAACAGTCATAACCATCCCTCGTAAAACTTAGCAGACGGCTAAACGGGACCGAAACGGACCCGCTGCCCCCCTAAAATTATAATTCTGATTTAATTATAGGTCCGCGTCGGGCGTGTTGGTGTGTGTGTGTGTGTGTGTGGGTCCGTACACACGCGCCACCTAGTTTCAACCCGTGCAACCCGATAGTTTGGGACCACGGCCGTCTGTCAGTCGGTCTGATGTGCTCTTTTCAACCGGATCGAATCCCACATCCTCGTCTCACACATGTTGTTACATCGGTGTGGGTGACCGGACAAATTTTAACACTAATTTTTGCCTTAATGGGGTGATTCTTATGGTCAATTTTGTGGGGGTGTACCTTTTTAATTGGGGTGCAGAAATCAACGTTTTATCTTGGCTAATAATTTAATTATGATAATGGTTATGGATGGGTATTTTAATCGATTAAATCGTAAATGATTTGGTTGAGGGTTAAAAGTTGTAAGCACTTAGGACTAAGTTAAATTGGAGTACATAAAATATATAAATAAATTGGCGTGGTAGAAATTAATGTTTTTTAAACTAAATCAGTGGTATAAATACCCTTCTTAATTTTTACATAAATTGTTAATTGGAGATATATTTAACTAGCACTTAGAGCTAAATTTTATTGTATAACAGTAAATTAAACTTAATGGCATAAATACAGTTTTTATTTTTACATTAATTGTTAGATAGAGTCTTATTTGACTTCTAATGATCTTTAGCACTTGGTGCTAAGTTTCATTGTATAATAAATAGTATTAAAGTGTCACAGAATTACAAATTTATTTATACATAAAATGAATGACATAAAAAGATTGTTTTCAGACAACTTTAATTTCCTATTGATATGATTGATTACTATCCATTAAATTGGATTCAATTATTAACTTTCACATCACATAATTTTGCAGAACTAGTGGGATAAACACCTTTTTTATTTCTTCTATAAATTGTTGATTGACTACTAAAGATTTTACGCTTAGCACTTGGTGCTATCTTTAATTGTAATATTGACGTGTCTTTAAATCACATAATTTTAGAATATAAGCATGTAATATTAATACCCTTTTAATTTTTATAAATAACTATATATAATAGTTAATTTCAGTATTATTTTGACTGGTAATGAATCCATAATTGTTCTAAAATAATAATTTAAGCTCAAATTATTATGATAGCTATCAATTTTTTATTTCTTCTATAAATTGTTCATTGACTACTAAAGATCTTACTTAATTACTTTAAATTAATATATATTTATTAAGAAATTGAAACTTAGCACTTGGTGCTAATTTTAATTGTATTATTTATATGTCTTTAAATCACGTAACCATAGAGTTAGAATTAGTAACCCTTTTAATTTTTATATAAATAGTTAATTTAAGTATTATTTTGACTGGTAATGAATCCATAATTGTTCTAAAATAATAATTTAAGCTCAAATTGTTATGATAGCTATCAATGTGCATTAAATTGGACCCAATTATTAATTTTAACATCACATAATTTTACAGAACTAGTGAGATAAACCATTTTTTATTTCTTCTATAAATTGTTCATTGACTACTAAAGATCTTACTTAATTCCTTTAAATTAATATATATATATTTATTAAGAAATTGAAACTTAGCACTTGGTGCTAATTTTAATTGTATTATTTATATGTCTTTAAATCACGTAACCATAGAGTTAGAATTAGTAACCCTTTTAATTTTTATATAAATAGTTAATTTAAGTATTATTTTGACTGGTAATGAATCCATAATTGTTCTAAAATAATAATTTAAGCTCAAATTGTTATGATAGCTATCAATGTGCATTAAATTGGACCCAATTATTAATTTTAACATCACATAATTTTACAGAACTAGTGAGATAAACCATTTTTTATTTCTTCTATAAATTGTTCATTGACTACTAAAGATCTTACTTAATTCCTTTAAATTAATATATATATTTATTAAGAAATTGAAACTTAGCACTTGGTGCTAATTTTAATTGTATTATTTATATGTCTTTAAATCACGTAACCATAGAGTTAGAATTAGTAACCCTTTTAATTTTTATATAAATAGTTAATTTAAGTATTATTTTGACTGGTAATGAATCCATAATTGTTCTAAAATAATAATTTAAGCTCAAATTGTTATGATAGCTATCAATGTGCATTAAATTGGACCCAATTATTAATTTTAACATCACATAATTTTACAGAACTAGTGAGATAAACCATTTTTTATTTCTTCTATAAATTGTTCATTGACTACTAAAGATCTTACTTAATTCCTTTAAATTAATATATATATTTATTAAGAAATTGAAACTTAGCACTTGGTGCTAATTTTAATTGTATTATTTATATGTCTTTAAATCACGTAACCATAGAGTTAGAATTAGTAACCCTTTTAATTTTTATATAAATAGTTAATTTAAGTATTATTTTGACTGGTAATGAATCCATAATTGTTCTAAAATAATAATTTAAGCTCAAATTGTTATGATAGCTATCAATGTGCATTAAATTGGACCCAATTATTAATTTTAACATCACATAATTTTACAGAACTAGTGAGATAAACCATTTTTTATTTCTTCTATAAATTGTTCATTGACTACTAAAGATCTTACTTAATTCCTTTAAATTAATATATATATTTATTAAGAAATTGAAACTTAGCACTTGGTGCTAATTTTAATTGTATTATTTATATGTCTTTAAATCACGTAATCATAGAGTTAGAATTAGTAACCCTTTTAATTTTTATATAAATAGTTAATTTAAGTATTATTTTGACTGGTAATGAATCCATAATTGTTCTAAAATAATAATTTAAGCTCAAATTGTTATGATAGCTATCAATGTGCTTTGAATTGGACCCAATTATTAATTTTAACATCACATAATTTTACAGAACTAGTGGGATAAACCATTTTTTATTTCTTCTATAAATTGTTCATTGACTACTAAAGATCTTACTTAATTCCTTTAAATTAATATATATTTATTAAGAAATTGAAACTTAGCAATTGGTGCTAATTTTAAATGTATTATTTATATGTCCTTAAATCACATAATCATAGAGTAAGAATTAGGAACATTAATACCCTTTTAATTTTTATATAAATAGTTGATTTCAGCATTATTTCTATTGATAACGAATTCATAGTTGTTCTAAAATAATAATTTAAACTTACATTGTTATAATAGTTATCAGTGTGCTTTAAATTGGATCCAATTATTAATTTTCACATCAGTTAATTTTGCAAATTTAGTGAGATAAACACTTTTTATTTTTGGATAAATTGTTAATTGGTTACTAAATATTTTGTATAAAATATATGTACAATTTAATGCATTAATAAATTATTAAGTGGCTTATTTAATCCTCCATACCAATTGAGACGAATGCACAAAATAAATTTGGTTTGTAAATGTCTGGTGTTCAAAAAAGTAATTTGTACAAAACCATGTAATGTATGTATATTGTTGCACGAAGGGAGACGTCAACAGACGACGAAAGAGGCTGTGAAATGGGGGGAAGACAAAATGAATAATTGCCAACATATTGCTAATTGTATGGCCTTCATTGCCCGAATTAATGAAAGCATAGTCGCTGAATATGAAGTATGACATGCGACAAAAACGAGGGCGTTCCTGTTAACCGATAGCGAGTGACTGACAGATGAAATAAGGGGCGTTAAATGCAAATTAGACACTGACTAAATGTTTTCATATGCACCCATTTAAATTCCAACCTGAAACTTAATAATCCATGTAGATTCTGACTATCAAATAACGGATTTCGATTTAAATTTGCATATCTTTGCCAAATGATCGCATACATAAAATCATATTTGTACGTTTAATTTGGGCGAATTTTTTCGGCCGGGCCCGAACCATGGATGGAAGCAATTTGGGTAAAAGCTCGCGGAATTACTCATGGGTTATTTGGTTATGTATGCATAGTGTCGCATAAAGGGTGATGTAAACACAAGGTGGAGGAGCCTTAATAAACTAGGGGGAAGATGCGATGAATAATTGCGGGCATATTGTCGATTGGCTGTTGAATTAATTCGAACAGTTCCAATCACTAATGACTAAATAATCAGTTCACAAAACCACTTAAATTGCCCATAAATCCAATCGTAAACGAATCATAAATCGTCGCTGGACGGACTATGCATATGAATAAAAACGGAGTTGAGTGATATACCCGCAAACACTGATCTGCAAGTGATAATACGAAAAGAAAATATTGATACAAGCCCCACTAAAACAAGGGATGGCATACGGTGGTCTGCCTAAGTCCGCTAAGCAATATGTTAGCTTCCATAAATCATTGTTAGGATGACTAACAGCCTCCAGGAACACGTCTTCTAAAACCCTTGGCTACCACCCTTCTTTTTTTTTTGAAAAGTGATGTAATTTATATGAAAATGCACGAAACTGTTTGTCATTTCGGGAGATACCAACGGAACTACGCACTAAACGATACGTACACGTGCAAATGTTTTATACGTTGCAGGATGTATTTATTAGTTTGTTCAGGGAAGGTGTCGTGCCTCCTGATTCCTGGGCAAATTTATAAATCCTAAGAAGATCCTAATATAAGTTAAACAAGTCTAGGAAATAGTTAATTCGAGTTGTTGAGTGCATTTGTGGTTTAATGATACATCAATATTCCATTTAATTTTAGCACAAGTGCCAAAGTCCAACCCATTAAATGAATGTTAATGTAAAGGATAATTATTTACTAGTCGACGCCAATAAGTAGGTACTAACAATTAATATAAAAATTAAAAAGGGTGTTCCTCTAGCTTTTATCACAAAATTATTTGATTGAGCATAATTAAAAAATACATCAATATTTACATGTTAATTTGACCTTAAGTTGTTTGAAAATATTCTGTTTATTTCATATATCCTTATGAATATATGCATTTGTGGTTTAAGGATGCATCATTATTATAATTAAACTTAGCACCAAACCTTTCAACAATAAATATTATTGTAAGGCTATTATAATTATTTTCAGCAGTCAAAATAATACTGCAACATAAAATTTTTATTGTTACTAGTCAAAATAACATTGAAATTAAGCCCAAATAATTTTGATAAATATTATTGTGCTTTAAATTAAGTGTATTTGAAACACAGTAATTAAGTTGCTAGTAAAAACTATAAATATAAATTTGTTGAAGAAACTTATTTATCTGATAACTTCGATCACATTAAACTATTATAGAAATCCTGCTGAATTGTACTGAAAAAGAGGAAAATAAAAATTGAAACTTAAATATTAAGCTATTACTCATTTTTGTTTCTTACGATCCAACTACTAATTTTTTAATGTAATTTAATCTTACTTTATTGATATATTTTCATCGAGAATGACAGTCAATATTTACATCTTGAAAATTTAGCACTACGGTGCTACAATTAAAAAATGAAAACTATTACAGAAATCTTACTGAATTGTACTGAAAAAAGAGGAAAATAAAAATTCAAACTTAAATATTAGACTATTACTTATTTTTGTTTCTTAAGCTCCAAGTACTAGATTTTTTAGAGTAATTTAATCTTAGTTTATTGATATGTTCTCACCGAGAATGGCGGTCAATATTTATATGTTGAAAATTTAGCACTACGGTGCTACAATTAAATAATGAAAGCTATTATAGAAATCTTATTGAATTGTACTGAATAAAAAAGATGAAGATAAAAATTGAAACTTAAATATTAGACTATTACTCATTTTTGTTCCTTAAGCTCCAAGTATTAGATTTTTTAGAGTAATTTAATCTTAGTTTATTGATATGTTCTCACCGAGAATGGCAGTCAATATTTATATGTTGAAAATTTAGCACTACGGTGCTACAATTAAACAATGAAAACTATTATAGAAATCCTATATAATTATACTGAAAAAGAGGAAAATAAAAATAGAATATAAAATTTAAAATATAATTTTTATTGTTACTAGTCAAAATAATATTAAAATTAAGCCCAAATAGTTATGATAAATATTATTGTGTTTTAAATTAAGTCTATTTGAAACACAGCAATTAAGTTGCTAGTTAAAACCATAAATATAAATTTGTTGAAGAAACTTATTTATCTGATAACTTCGATTACATTTTACTTAGTATTACAAATTTTCCTTTGGTTTGTAATTATTTCAATTAGGACTAATTTGGCACTTAAGGATTGACTTGCTCAAAAGTCCAATAACATATTTTACCATCTTTATGAAAGTCACATTGAGAGAAATTGCCACAGCTTTATAGTTTTATTAGTCACTGCAATATAACAGATTCGGGTGGATCCACACCACCTCCTTTCCATGCACGATCACGATCAACTTGGGGATTCGATACGACACGAATTTAGATTTATTGCAGCGCATTCGCTATTTATGAATACTTCTGAAATTGCACTGATACACATTTCCGTATGCGTTTTTGCACGTCGAATTAAAATTTACATGTTTTTGGGGGCTCCAAGATGCGGTTTCCCCTTCGAAAAATCAATTTAACACTAAGTGCTAAATTATGTTCAACCACCTAATACTAATTGATTTTAAATACGTGTAACTAATCACCGGCGATGCAAAAACCAGAAAGATGCGTCCCAATCTCACCTAATTTCTATTTAAAACACCCACGACGTTCTTACATCGAGATAATCTCACGTCTGGAGGACCCGTATAATTACCTACTTTATATTCAAATATATGTATCAAATATACTTCCATATTTTTTGCGTGTTAGCTAGTCTCGCATTTGATTGACTAACAAATAATGAATACCTTATCTTAAATATTATACATGGGAAGTCTTCCGCCTTGCAGGAACAAGGGTAGCTTCCTAAGTCATGCATATCATTAACTTGTCCAGATGGGTTGTTTGACAGGCCGATGCAATGTTTCTCCTTGACAAACAAGCTCACTAAGCTCATCTCCTTATTGACTGGTTTCCTATACATATGTATACATCCGATACACCAACAAGTAGTTAGTATGTAAATTTCTAAATCTCCCAACATCAGCTACTATAACCTAATTGCCTCGGGCGATCTTATTAACTTAAATTGCACCATATTCAACTCTATATTATTGCTATTTTGCAGGCAATAATATATTAATAACAGTGGTAATTTCGTTATAAATTGTTTTACTCATTTTTGTTGCTTAAGTATCAAGTACTAGTTTTTATGGGTGCAACTTATTATTAGGTTATTGATATATTCTCATCGACATTAATGATCTAGATTTAAATATTGAATTTAGCACTACAGTGCTATAATTAAATAATTAAAGGAAATCATTAGAGAAATCACATTTGATTTTATTGAAAAAAGAGGACAATAAAAATTGAAACTTAAATGTTAGATTATCACTCATTTTTGTCTCTTAAGCTCCAAGTATTAGTTTTTTAGTGTTATTTAATTTTAATATATTGATATATTTTCATCAAGAATGACAGTCAATATTTACATCTTAAAAATTTAGCACTACAGTGCTACAATTAAACAGTGAAAAAAATCCTACTAAATTGTACTGAAAAAAGATGAAAATAAAAATTAAAACTTAAATATTAGACTATTACTCATTTTTGTTTCTTAAGCTCCAAGTACTAGTTTTTTTTAGCGTAATTTAATCTTAGTTTATTGATATATTTTCATCGAGAATGACAGTCAATATTTACACGTTGAAAATTTAGCACTACGGTGCTACAATTAAAAAATGAAAACTATTATAGAAATCTTACTGAACTGTACTGAAAAAAAAAGAGGAAAATAAAAATTGAAACTTAAATATTAGACTATTACTTATTTTTGTTTCTTAAGCTCCAAGTATTAGTTTTTTTAGTGTAATTTAATCTTAGTTTATTGATATGTTCCCACCGAGAATGGTGCTCAATATTTATATGTTGAAAATTTAGCACTACGGTGCTACAATTAAACATTGAAAACTATTATAGAAATCTTACTGAATTGTACTGAAAAAAAGAGGAAAATATAAATTGAAGCTTAAATATTAGACTATTATTCATTTTTGTTTCTTAAGCTCCAAGTACTAGAGTTTTTAGTGTAATTTAATCTTAGTTTATTGATATGTTCTCACCGAGAATGTCAGTCAATACTTATGTGTTGAAAATTTAACACTGCGGTGCTAAAATTGAACAATTATAGAAATTATATTATTATAGAAATTTTACTGAATTGTATTGAAAAAAAGAAGAAAATAAAAATTGAAACTTAAATATTAGACTATTACTCATTTTTGTTTCTTAAGCTCCAAGTATTAGATTTTTTAGAGTAATTTAATCTTAGTTTATTGATATGTTTTCATCGATAATGGCAGTCAATATTTATATGTTGAAAATTTAGCACTACGGTGCTACAATTAAAAAATGAAAACTATTATAGAAATCTTACTGAACTGTACTGAAAAAAAAGAGGAAAATAAAAATTGAAACTTAAATATTAGACTATTACTCATTTTTTTTTTCTTAAGCTCCAAGTTCTAGATTTTTTAGAGTAATTTAATCTTAGTTTATTGATATGTTCTCACCAAGAATGGCAGTCAATATTTATATGTTGAAAATTTAGCACTACGGTGCTACAATTAAACAATGAAAACTATTATAGAAATCCTACTGAAGTCTACTGAAATAAAGAGGAAAATAAAAATTGAAACTTAAATATTAAACTATTACTCATTTCTTAAGCTCTAAGTATTAATTTTTTTAGTATAATTTAATCCTAGCTTATTGATATTTTCTCACAGTGTAAATTTATATGTTGAATTTAGCTAGTGTTATAATTAAATAATAAAAACCATTATAGAAATCTTGCCGAACTGTATTGAAAGAAAAGAAGTCAAAATAAAAATTGAAACATAAATATTCGACATATTTATTATAAGGTCCCCGGAGCTCATATACGTGGGGACAAGAGAATAGGAAGCACACACGATGCGTGCAGTTGATTCAATAAGTTCATCTGAGGCGTCGACCTTTGGTCCACTTGCCCTCAGTTATCTTCTTGTTTACATAATGACTGTCGTTTAGCCGGACAGAGCGGTCAGTTTCCCTTTTATTTCACCATATAAGTGTCCCAAAGCTGTAATCGATTCTTCAATAATGTCCGTCCGTTCTGGAACCTCACTCTACCGTTTTATATAAATTTTACGTAGTTTACCCCACTACTGTACACTATCCCGTAACCCCCTAACTTGGGTTTCGGATGGACCCATTGTGAGATAGCGGTTTTATTAATACGATTTAAATCTGGGGAGTTCATGAAAAAATAAAGTTGGAAGGAAATCAACAATATGTAATAAATACTTGGCAATAAAATTCTTGGGTCGATATAAATTTAGCACCACTGGGCTAAATTTATAATAAAAAATTCAATATTTGTATTAATATAAAGAATTAGTGCCTATAATTATTGTTAATTTTGAGAAAAATTAATTTAAAGAGTCGTTCTAATGTAGGCAACATTAAAAAGGAGTAAAAAGTGCGTAAAACAAATGTGTGAAGAATAAACCGAACGAAATAATTCATAAAATAATTCCGGCGAGATCCGTTTAGTCGTCTTAATCATATTTGTGTGCGGTGGAAGGTGCAATAACGCGAACTCTCGGTATATCTATATGTCTATTAGTCCCTCGGTTGTATAGTATATGTTCAATTATGTCCAATTATGTGTGTAGATTACATCTCCGCTGCATCCCAGTAATCCCACAGAAGTTATAAAAGAAAGACGAGTTATTCGATTTTAGGCCATAAGGTGATTTTGGGGTAGTCACTTCTGGATGGTTTTTGGTGGGGTAAAAGTGGCCGTTGCCCCGCATTATCGGCCTGTAATGGTAACATCCGAGTATGTCGTAAACGACGCAGACGTTGCAAAAGCTCTTTTTATTTCTCTAGACCCGACTTATACTGAATTATTCAGCATTAACACACGCTCCTGTACAAAAACTATTGTCATCTCTGCTCATACATTTTATATCATCAACAATTATTTATTAATAAACTTGTTTTTGTTGCTGTATCTTGATAAGACAAATCGTGTTAAGTTAAATCAGAATCGACATAATTGAGGAGGATGTACAGCACAACACCAAACCAAATTGAGTTAGAACAAAGTTCGTGGAGTAGCTTCAAAAACTGAACTAAAATAGATTTAATTGGATAACTGTAGGTGCCATAGTTTTTGTTTTGCAACGTGGATATTTTATAATTTGAATACTAATCAGTACCTGAGTAGCTTTCGTTTTTTACGCATCGGTCTTTTTGTTTTCACGGAAAGCTGATAAAAATGACGAGGTTAAAAAGGAGAATGATAATTGTAAATTTATAATAAAAGTATAAAAACACTGCCATAGTACAGGATAGTATACTATACCACACTCATACACCTTCAATATACATGGTGTAGTGACCGCTATGTAATCAAGTCCCATACCGCTACTTACAGCGTTCTCTGTCAACCATTATACGAACGGACCATATAATTTTGGGCCATAAATTAAATTGACTTTTGAGTCGGCAACTATTTTCAGTCAACCGAGATTTCAATTGAATAATCATCATTTTTTTCGATCTTTTTTTTCCAGTTATTGCTTACTAATATCAAAATATGATTATCAATAATCGTCGGCCTTCCTAAACCTTAATAATTTGACACTTCTTGTCTAGCATCCACGCATCCACAACGACCACATCCACCTTCACTAATTACTGTTTCACAAATTGTTTCACAGATACTGTTTTTTTACTTTCCCACTGTTCTCATCAGCTTGTAACAAATATTTGTATCAAATTTTTGGGATAAAGAAGTTTTTAATTTAATAATAGTCCTCTAGCACCATTGGACTAAGGTTATAACAAAATCGTGATCTATATCTAATTATTATTTATGTACGGTTAAAATTATTAATAAAAGTAATTTAAATAAATCTATAATTATTATTTTTAATTTAGTAATAATTATAATAGAGACACTTTGTCAATAGGATTTTAATTGGACTCATTAAAACTAATGATTATTAATACTATTTTGAACTGGCAAGTTCAAAGAAAAAAGGGAGTTGAGTGGAAATCTACAATACGTACTGAATTGTTGATCATAATGAGCTTTGATGATACACAAATTGCAAAGAAAATATTAATCAAACTCTAGCACCGTTGGACTAAAGTTATAACAAAATCGTGATCTATAAATAATTATTATTAGTATAAGGTTGAAACTATTAATAAAGCTAAAATGTACATCTATATAAATATAGATATATTAGTATTTTTAATTTTTAATTTAGTAATAATTACAATTGAGACACTTTATCAATGTTATTAATACTATTCTGACATGACAAGTTTAAAGGAAAAAGGGTGTTAAGAGAGAATCAACAATACATACTCGATTGTTGATTATAAAGATGTTTGATCAGATACAAATTATAAAGAAAATATTGATCACACTCTAGCACCATTGGGCTAAAGTTATACCTAAAATCATGATTTGTATATAATGTTAAAATCATTAATAAAAGTATAATGTACGTCTAAATAAATCTATAATTAGTATTTTTCGTTTTTAATTTAGTAATAATTACAATTAGACACTTTGTTAACAGGATTTTAGTTGGACTCATTGAAACTGACGATTATTAAGACCATTTTGATCTGGCAAGTTAAAATAAAAAGTAAGTTGAGTGGAAATAAACAATACATACTGAATTGTTGATCATAAAGATCTTTGATGAGACACAAATTGTAAAGAAAATATTGAAAGAACTCTAGCACCGTTGGACTAAAGTTATAACAAAAACGTGATCTATATATAATTATTAATATAAGGTTAAAATCATTAATAGAAGTAAAATGTTCGTCTAAATAAATCTCTAATTAGTATTTTTAGTTTTTAATTTAGTCATAATTACAGTTTTAGACACTTTGTCAATAGGATTTTAGTTGAACTCATTGAAACAGATTATTATTAATACTATTTTGATCTGGCAAGTTAAAATAAAAAGTGAGTTGAGTGGAAATAAACAATACATACTGAATTGTTGATCATAAAGATCTTTGATGAGACACAAATTGTAAAGAAAATATTGAAAGAACTCTAGCACCGTTGGACTAAAGTTATAACAAAAACGTGATCTATATATAATTATTAATATAAGGTTAAAATCATTAATAGAAGTAAAATGTTCGTCTAAATAAATCTATAATTAGTATTTTTAGTTTTTAATTTAGTCATAATTACAGTTTAGACACTTTGTCAATAGGATTTTAATTGGACTCATTGAAACAGATTATTATTAATACTATTTTGATCTGGCAAGTTCAAAGAAAAAAGGGAGTTGAGTGGAAATAAACAATACATACTGAATTTGATCAGACACAATGTGTAAAAAAACTATTTAAAGAACTCTAGCACCACTGGGCTAAAGTTATAACAAAATTGTGGTTTATATATGATTATTATTAATATTAAAGTTTAAAATTAAAATAATAATAAAAGTATAATATACGTCTAAATAGTACTAAGTACAGTTGAGAATCTTTTGCAGTTTTGTTTTAGATGATGACTGTTCAGACCTGGCAAGTTCAAGCAAAAAATATAGGTAAGTGAAAATCAACAGTGCATGCCAAATTGTGGGTCATAAAGATCTTTAATCAGACACAAATTGCAAAGAAAATATTGAACCAACTCTAGCACCATTGGGCTAAAGTTATAATAACAAAATCGTGACCCATACATAATTATTACTAACTTGAGGTTAAAATTATTAATAAAAGTAAAATTTATGTCAAAAGAAGGCTATAATTATTACTAATTTGCAAAAATTATATGGGAAAGGTTAAACACGTTGTTCCAAACACATAAGTTGATAATCTAGGAGGTATTAGAAAGGATTAAAAAAGTAAATCAATTTAATCCTTTCATTCAATTTGGTCTCAAAACCAAAGTTAATAATTTACTGTTGTTAATTCACTTTAACATGTATTTTTTGGGCCAAAATAGTAATAAAATAATTTTAATTTGGTAATAATTATGATTGGTAAACTTTTTGCAATAGTTAATTTATACGTTATTAGCGCCATTACAATAAAAAGTAAATTTAGTGGAGAAGTTCCAGTGGATGTAGCACGGAGGGTCCGATAGCTGTATTATATAAATGATATATAACGCATACGTGTCCAATCTGTTGCAAACATAAACACAATAAGCCGTGTTTAGTCTGAAATTTATTAATTTCCAGCCGTAAATTGAAAACGGTGGTAAATAAAGAAATTAGTTTGGCCACATTTTCCGAGGGTCGTGTGTGTGTGTATGAGTAAAATTTGACCAATATTAAAAATAAACCACAGTGTGGTCATATTTTATAAAGGGAACATGGGGGTGTAGTAATCCGGCACGTGTATAATGCTTTACTGTCATTTCTTGGCCACTAAGAGATTTTCGGAGTGCAAAATCTTGTTAAGTTTCCGCGTTAAATTCTAGCCGACTTATAATCCGTATAGAAGGGAAATTCAGGGGTCATGGTCGCTTAACGCCCAGACTGTCACCTATTTATTCCCTAAACTCCTTGCCATTAAGCTAATCTTAAATCTAAGACACCGCGAGTTGTATAATTATGTTAACAACAACTGTTTGAAGCATTAGAAGTTTGCCACTAAAGATATAAAATGAGTGTCTTGAGATGAAATCCACCACCTTTACAAGTTACGTTTCTTAAACTAGTTAATGTCGTTTACGACCCCTAATACAGCTCCAAATGGATTATCTCCCGAAAGTCAAATATTCCGCGACAATATTGAGCCAGTTGCAACAAAATTTAACATCCGAACATGCACATTCAGTAACCCTTAGTCAAAGAAATTTGGGGTCCTACCCTTAAATTTTTTCTTGCATACCTAATTCACTTAAGCAGTTCCCCAAATAAAATGTCACGGAACCGTACAAATTACCCCCGACAAAAACAAAACAACAAACTGACACGATTATTAAACCGATCCCGTACTTAAGTATTAAAAAAGGCCATTGTGCAACGGTTTTGGAAGTTATTTCAATTTTAATAAATAATAATGAAGAACATTGTGGAAGATTGCAACTAAGTAGTAATTTTCTTAATTCGTCTCTCTCTATAGATTGGATCGAACAGTTCATAGGGTCTGACCATCGAGTCTCCTCCAATTTGAAAGCAATTTAAATACACCGAGATGATGCATCTTTCCAACGCCACCCTCCCCCCCGGCCCGCATACGGACTGGCATTACGATCAATTACATTACACCCATTTACAAATTAATCAAATCTATTTACACTTTACATTTGTACAAAATATCTAAATATGTATAGGTTTTTATAATTAATTAATTAATTGGGTATTGAAATTAATTGAGATTTTGGATGAATTTTAATAATTAAATTGATTTTGAATATTAAATTCTCAATAACAAACAAATTAAAGATTTACTATATGTGCAATTTTTTTATTTTTATGTAAATTATGCTCTATTGAATTAATTAACTCTTCTTCATTTTTTTATTCATGATTTTCATAATTTTTGAACGTTAAATAAATGATGGTAATATCAAGGCCAAAACAAACTCTCTTATAATGGACCTCAGCAGTCAGTGAAAATTAGTCCATTATAAGTCTTTAAAGTTGATGGTAAAATGATATCATAAAAGTAAATAGTTTATTTACTCATTAAAAACCCTAATATACGTAGGTAATGTAAAATAAATAAATTTGCATAAAAAGTGTCAGAAAACACAAAAATGTATTCTGTAATTGTGCCTATTAAATGATATTTGATTTCTCTTTTTGCTAAAATAAAAGTAATTGTCCTGAATTTGGATATAATTGACTTTCAGTCACTTCTAGTCCATTATATTCTAAAGCCAATCCATCATATCCCACATTGATTACATTGTTTCATACAACATTTAAGGTGGGACCTTGAAAAATTGTCATGTCCATTACAAGCGAGTACTACTATGTTAAACATTATATTTAAAATCATCCTTAGTTAATTTAAATCAATTAAAACATATCTATTAAGGAAATGAGTCCATTAGATATGACTATGATTGTTCACATTGTTTTAAACAGTACCTAAGATGGGACCTCGAAAATTTGTTCCTAATAAGTCAGTCTTCATTACAAGTTGGTACTACTCTATCAAACATTACAACATATTAAAATTGTCTTTATGGAACTTCAATCAATTAAAACATACCTCTTAAGAAAATGTCCAAACTGGTTAAATTTAAATGTTTTCGAGAATATTTGATCTCTCTGTAGAAAAATAAGGAATTCATTTGTAGTCCATTATATCCAAAAGTCCATTATAAACGAGTCCATTTTATCTGGCATTGATTATTCACATTGTTTTAAAGAGTACTTAAAATGGAACTTTAAAAAAATATTCTTAATAAGCCAATCTTCATCACAAATGATTACTGCAATATTAAACATTATATTTAAAATTGTCCTTATATAATTTTAATCAATTAAACCACATTCATTAAGAAAATGAATCAGATCAATGGATTCACTAAATTCAAATTGGTTAAAAAATTGTAAATTTAAATGTTTTCGAGAATATTTGATCTCTCTGGAGAAAAATTTAATTGGGATTTAATGGAGTTTCATCCTTCTGTAGCCCATTATATTCAAAAGTCCATTATAGTCTAGTTTATTTTATCTGGCATTGATTATTCACATTGTTTTAAAGAGTACCTAAAATGGAACTTCGAAAAATTATTCTTAATAAACTAACAAGTGAGTAACTGCTTTATTAAACATTATATTTAAAATTGTCCTTATCTAATTTTAATCAATTAAACCATATTCATTAAGAAAATGATATAGATCATTGGATTCACTAAATTCAAATTGGTTAAATAATTGTAAATTTAAATATTTTCGAGAATATTTGATCTCTCTGCAGAAAAATAAGGAATATTCTCAGATTTAATTGGTATTTAATGGATTTCTGTTCATTTCTAGCCCATTACATCTGAGTATATTTTAGTTGAGTCCATTTTATCTGTCACTGATTATTCACATTGTTTTAAAAAGTACTTAAAATGGAACTTCAAAAAATTATTTTTAATAAGCCAATCTTCATCACAAGATAGTACTGCTCTATTAATCATAATATTTAAAATTGTCCTTATCTAATTTCGAGAATAATTGATCTCTGTGTTGAAAAAGGAAGGAATATTTTCGGATTTAATTGCAATTTAATTGTCTTCCATTCATTTGTAGCCCATTATATCCAAAAATTGATTATTGAGATTGATTATTCACATTATTTTAAACAGTACTTAAAATGAAACTTCGAAAAATTATACTTAATAAGCTTCATCACAAGTGAGTACTACTCTATTAAACATTACATTTAAAATTGTCTTTACCTAATTTCAATGAATTAAAACATATCTATTTAAAAATTAATCAACCTATTAATTTTTTAAATTACAAACTGGTACAAAAAGAATAAAGTTAAATGTTTTTGATAATATTTAATCTCTCTGCAGAAAATATGGAACATCCTCGGATTAAACTGGGATTTAATGGACTTTCATTCATTTGTAGCCCGTATCCGAAAGTCCATTATAAGCGAGTCCATCATATCCGACATTGATTACATAGTTTTAAAAGCCACTTAAGATGGAACCTTGAAAAATTGTCCATAATAAGTTTGTGTCCATTACAAGTGCATTATTAAACGTCACATTTAAAACCATCCTTATCTAATTTCAATCAATTAAAACACATCTATTAAAGAAATGAATCAGCCCATTAGATTCACAAAGTCCCAACTGGTCCAAAAACGTATAAATTTTGCGTGTTTTCGAGAATTATTGACCAATTAAAGCAGTTATCGTTGAATCCCATCAAAGTATGAATTGTGGGAACCGGAATAAAATTTTAATAACAGTCGCATAATCCCAGTCGAAAATAAAACTAAGGTAAGTACGAGAGAAGAAAAAAAAAATAAACACGATTCGTTGTTTCGAGTGGCGTGGAAGATTTTATGTGTTGGAAGCAAAAATATATAACATTCCCGCGGTGATGTGGGCAGATAACTTTGATTAGTTTACTCAGTTGTTGGACGGAGATGTGATCAGGTGGGTTTTACTATGCTGTAATAAGGAAGAAGTTTGTTAACTGTCTTGACTGACTTACTTGCCTGTGACAGGAGCAGTTTGACCTCATAATAAAACACGACGATGCACATGAGCATGACAACTTTATTTCTTACACATACACCAGCTCCGGCCTCTGACTCGATACATTTTGCTGTGTGTATGTAATTTGACCTTGTGTGATTATGTTAATAAATTTACTTTAAGTCATATTTTAAGTAAAATCGCCTTGCTAATAAATCAAGGTGTGTGCTTTCAGGTACTTAAGACAAGAGACGACGAAATGATGCACCATTTGACATATCAACGTCGGCGAATCATGAAACGAAACCATCGTTGGCCAAAAAAAATATAAAAAACGTAACAAAACGGCCATAAAATTGTTAATACAACCCGTCACAATTAATATTTATGAAAAGTAAAACTTCATGCAATTTATATGATAATCCGGCCGGCGTTACGACAAATAAAATAATAACACCAGCTCAGAAATTGTTCTAAGTAAACATAAAAAAACAATTCGGACATAAAAAATATTCGATATACAATTCGCGTGGATAAAAGGCGAACAATTTGAAATTGAAACGACGCCGATACGGCAGAACTTACTGTTCGTAATTTACACATTGATAGCAATGGCAATGGTGTCCAGACCTTTTGCCTCTAAAAGGGATCAGTTCCTTGTTCCACCTATTTTATTTATCGCTCCTTATCTGCTACATTCGATACAACGATCGGGGAAATATTCATTCGTCCAGATAAACCAAAAAATATATATGTGTAATTCCTTTATATGGCCTTTAAGGTGTTAATTCATGATTTTGTTGTAAAGCATTGATCGATTCAAAAGGGGAAATGAGTTAATCATCCGTTTTATGGTGGCAGTAAAACGAGTGCAAGTCGACCAAGACAAGCGAATATAAAAGTATAAAAGTGTAGCCAAGGCAAAATTTAATAAATTATTCGGAATACCTGGGGAGAGATGTATTATTACTTTGATGTCTGCAGCAGTGCTCCTTGTATTTTACAGCGGTTTATCCGGAAAGTATGAGTTTTCCAAATAAAATAAACAAGATTATATGGCCGCCAGTTTAGTACACTTTGTATAGGTTAGAATTGCAATAAAAAGTGTAATAAGTAAGTTGATGAGAAATGCCGTTCCATGTTCACCCCTCAAGGCCGGACGGGGAGCGGTGTACTTTTTTTTTTTCTTTTCGAGACGCCAGTATTTTTAATTATCTTGGAGTGGAGTCGTAAATTTTATAAATGAAAGTGTTTTTTTCTAATGAATCTCGATTCGAGTAAATTAAAAGAGAAAAATTACGTGCGACTTGTTACAATTTTTACTGGGTGAGTTGATTTATGCGTTTTACACCGTGCTACACAATAATGGGAGTACTTAAGTAAAGAGTGAAATGTGCTGTACTGTCTGTACTGGAAAGTTTCTTAACAAATAAGTTTTAGATAAAAATTAAAAAGTAATCTGCATTAAAACCATCCGAAGTGCACCACAAGGCACAGTTTTAGGACCAATTTATTTATAAATTTTATAAATGATTATTAATTGTGTTAAAAACTCAAAAATTAGTTTATTTGCTGATTGTGCCATAATTTTTGTAGTATGTAATTAATAACATATGACAAAAAATAATTGGGATGTAAACAGTATACAGTATGTTCTACAGAAGATGTAGTATGGATAGTAATATTTCCAGTATGAAATGATCTTCGAGGAATGAGTTGTGTATAATGTAAAATCAACGTACGTCAAAAATTAGTTGATTAGGTGATTCTATAAGCAAAGATATGGTAAATTACCGCAAATAAAACAAATTTATTGGCCAATAATTGAAAAAATTTCATTAATAAAACAAATAACTAAAGTGTGAGAAGCACTGTACTGACTTGATTCAAAAGTTACTTTGCAAATAGATATTAGATAGTAAAATACGACGAAAGAAATCAAAGTAAATTAAAACGAACTACGGGGTCCCACAAGGCACAGTTCTAGAACCCATTTTATTCATAATTTTTATAAATGATATTGTTAATTGTGTTAAAAATTCAGAAATTAGTTTTTTGCTGATGGTACCATGATTTATATAGTACGTAAGGATGTGAGGGATATAGTAATAAAAAATAATTGAAATATGGACAATATACAGAGTGTTCCAGAAAATATGTAACAGACAGTAATACGGATAATAATAAATTTTAATTTTGAAATGATCTTCGAGAAATACATTCTGTCAAATGTAAAATCAACCTATATCAAAAATTTATTGATTTGGTGATAAACAAAGTGTTTTAAAAACAAATATATATTAAATTACTTTCAATAAAATAAATTTATTGGCCAATAATTGAAAAAAATTTGCTAAACTTAATGTAAAACAGATAACTAAAGAGTGAGAAGCACTGTGCTGACTTCAAAAGTTACTCAATAAATAGATATTAGATAGTGAAATACGACTAAATAAATCAAACTAAATTAAAACGAACTACGAGATCCCACAAGGTACACTTTTAGGACCCACTTTATTTATAATTTTTATAAATGATATTATTAATTGTGTTAAACTTTCAGAAATTAATTTATTTGCTGATGATACCATGATTTCTATAGTAGGTAAGGACGTGAGGGATGTGGTATCAAAGATTAGTTGAAATGTGGACAATATACAGTGTGTTACAGAAAATATGTAACAGATAGTAGTATGCAATAATAAATTTGAATTTTGAAATGATCTTCGAGAAATATATTCTGTCAAATGTAAAATCAACCTATATCAAAAATTAGTTGATTTGGTATAAAAAAAAGTGTTTTAAAATCAAAGATATATTAAATTATCTCCAATAGAACAAATTTGTTGGATAATAATTGAAAAATCTCCCTAATAAAACATAAAATAAAACAAATAACTAAATAGTGATAAGCACTGTACTGACTTGGTTCAAAAGTTACTTCATTCAGGACTCATTTTATTTATACTTTTTATAAATGATATTGTCAATTGTGTATTTGTATAATATGTGGTAAATATACCAGATATATAAATATACAGTATGTTCCAGAAAAGATGGACAATAATATTTCAAAATTTCGAATAATGAGTTCTATATATGTAATGTGTATTAGTATTTTGAAAATTATATACTATTTTTTAATATTTTGTTCAGCCAATAAATACGAACATTAAGTTCGAACTGGTTACTTCGTGAATTAAGACCAAAATATGAGGTTCCACCTTTTTTTGATTTTTCGACGAAGTGGTAAATTTTTTAATAGCATAGATTTATGTTCATGTACGGTTTACCACGTGTCTAGCACAATGATACATCCGAATAAATAATACATGGGAAGCGCACATACGGAACAAGCCATATGTAGTTCTGAATAATTGATAGGGTTAGTGATACATTACTTTATTTTCGTATAATACAGCATTTTTCGATACGGCAAAACGAAATTGTAACTTGATTTATCCCGCCATCAATTTCTCTTTATTCAGCCACCACTGATTGTGGTTATGGGTCTTAAAATATTCATTTTTATTGAATTTATTCAGTTTTCGGCGCAGAGGCACCTTCTTAAATCATGTAAATTGATCCAGGACACAACAACACGAGGTTTTGGTGTGTTGAGTTGAGTTTTTTACTCGGTTGAGTATACGAGTAGTAATTTAATTAATGTCAGTAAGTGTGCGAAAACATCATCGAACATAGCTGGGGCAAAGAATATTGTCGATGGGACGTGTGAAATTATGTAAATCGGGTAGATTTGCGATGTACATGGTGTTTGGAGTGATGGATGACGTAGGAGTGACGAATTTAGTAATTTAATAGATGTAGAGGAATGTAAATTTCAGAAATGATGCAATTTAAAAGCTGGCAGTTTAGTAAGTAAGTGACAAATGGTGTATGTTATGTGAAAGAAAATCAATCTATCTATATAAATGGACGTGTATCGGACTGCGGGGTCTGGATGCACGGAGCCAACGGTCCACTTGACGCGACGGAATTTCGAATGCATGGAAATGTCATCGATACGGATTCCGGTAATATTTTATGATTGACTTGGAACAATAACCGTGGAACGAGGAGGGGAACGGTAGAAAAGAATCGGTCCTACGCTGACCCCTTGTCCGCATGATTTGATCTTGGCCCTTACAATCTCCCTTAAACTGGATTTAAGCGGAAGGGTGATATGAAATTAGTTATATATATAATAACGGACAAGCGGGCAGCGGGCAGCGGGCAGCGGACCAACGCCGCACCGTAATCCAACCGTTGGTCACGGGTCTTAATGCGAGATTTACTTTTTAATGTTCAGCGCTGCTTTCCAATCAAATCGGGCTTACGCCACCGGAACACAATTTAGGGGTGCGTGCATTTCTGGCTTTGTGCCGACCGCACGGATTGTCCGCAAAATGTGCCTCTTTCCCGCAAAACTTATACTCTTTAATCCCGTGACGGTTAAGCCGTCATATCATCGACGGTCGATGCGGGAGGGAAAAAAATTGCTTGTGTCTTGAACGCAGTTTAGCCCCCCCCCCTTCGCTACCCCTAATTGTGATTCGCGAAACATGCCCACCATTTATTTTTCTGTTCCTTACCCTGGACCGTTAAATTTCACTCTTTAATTTCGGCCGTTCCGTTTTATTTCTTTCGTTTCGACTTGTTTAAATTCAACAAATTACGTGGCAGCTTTTCATTCAGAACTAATTTCCCCTAATATCGTTGCTTAATGTGGCAGAAATATGTCGGAATAAAATAAAAACAGAACTGTATCCGATGCCATACCGTAATGCCGACTGTTCGACTCGATTGTCTCGAATAATCTTTCATTATCTTCTTTGTACGATTCTTCCTTCTTATTATCTAAGAATGCTTTCACCGCACGCTTCGACAAACGTCAATTTACGGAATGTGCCTATTATTATGAATATTGCAGCTTAAGGTCGTAATGCCTAATTTCGTACGCTACGTTCCAGACTTCGGATATTCAGATTGGATGTCTTCCAATATGACATTCGTTCCTTTATTTTTCTTTTTGTTTTTGATCATTTTTCACCACTTATATCGAGAATTTGTTGTGCCACCAAACATGACTGTCTGTATACCATTAGTCTTTCCTATAAAAATTGTATGACCACTAAATTTATTATTAATTTGAAAAAATCAAACAAAACCTAAAAACTTTGTCAAGGCTGCATAAGGCAAAAAATAAAAATAATAGAAATATAGAAAAAAAGAAGAAAAGTAGAGGAGACAGTGAAATATTATAAAATGAAGATTAAACTACACAAAAAATCATATGTAAAACTTGGAAAATAATACTACATGTTGAATAAACAAAAATGATCTTCATGAGTGCAGAAAATTAATTAAAAACTTTAATATATTTTAATATAAATTAAGAACATATAATAATAAAATTAATATATCTGAAAACAATGTTTAGAAAGAAAATATATTATTAAAAGCTTTTAGTTAATACTTTTATATATTTTACATAAAATATTGTATTATTGTTTCATAATATACATGACATTATCTTATTCTATTCAAAAGTTATCAGGAGAGAGAACTTTTTATCACCTTACTGTTTAGAAGAATTTTTTATAAAAAGTATTTTATTTTTTCATAACACACATTACATTATTTTATTCCATTCAAAAGTTATCAGGACAGAGAACTTTTTATCACTTCACTGTAGAAGAGAAGTTTAGAAAGTCTAATAAAAATAGAAATAATTAAAAGCTTTGGTATATTTGAATATAAATTAAAAGTACATAAAAATAAAATTAATACATCTAAAAACAGGTGAGTTTAAAAACAATGTTTAGGAAGAAAATAGATTAATCAAGTTTACTAAAAGCTTTGAACATTTTTATATATTTTTTATAAAAAGTATTTTATTTTTTCATAATACACATTACATTATTTTATTCCATTCAAAAGTTATCAGGGGAGAGAACTTTTTACCACCTCACTGTATAAGAGAAGTTTAGAAAGGCCAATAAAAATAGTAATACTTAAAAGCTTTGCTATAGTTGAATATAAATTAAAAATACATAAAAATAAAATTAATATATCTGAAAATAGGTGAGTTTAAAAACAATGTTTAGAAAGAAAATAGATTAATCAAGTTTACTAAAAACTTTGAATATTTTTATATATTTTTTATAAAAAGTGTTTTATTTTTTCATAATACACATTACATTATTTTATTTCATTCAAAAGTTATCAGGGGAGAGAACTTTTTACCACCTCACTGTATAAGAGAAGTTTAGAAAGGCCAATAAAAATAGTAATACTTAAAAGCTTTGGTATAGTTGAATATAAATTAAAAATACATAAAAATAAAATTAATACATCTGAAAACAGGTGAGTTTAAAAACAATGTTTAGAAAGAAAATAGATTAATCAAGTTTACTAAAAACTTTGAATATTTTTATATATTTTTTATAAAAAGTGTTTTATTTTTTCATAATACACATTACATTATTTTATTCCATTCAAAAGTTATCAGGGGAGAGAACTTTTTACCACCTCACTGTATAAGAGAAGTTTAGAAAGGCCAATAAAAATAGTAATACTTAAAAGCTTTGGTATAGTTGAATATAAATTAAAAGTACATAAAAATAAAATAAATACATCTAAAAACAGGTGAGTTTAAAAACAATGTTTAGGAAGAAAATAGATTAATCAAGTTTACTAAAAGCTTTGAACATTTTTATATATTATTTATAAAAATTATTTTATTTTTTCATAATACACGTTACATTATTTTATTCCATTCAAAAGTTATCAGGAGAGAGAACTTTTTACCACCTCACTGTATAAGAGAAGTTTAGAAAGGCCAATAAAAATAGTAATACTTAAAAGCTTTGGTATAGTTGAATATAAATTAAAAATACATAAAAATAAAATTAATATATCTGAAAATAGGTGAGTTTAAAAACAATGTTTAGAAAGAAAATAGATTAATCAAGTTTACTAAAAACTTTGAATATTTTTATATATTTTTTATAAAAAGTGTTTTATTTTTTCATAATACACATTACATTATTTTATTTCATTCAAAAGTTATCAGGGGAGAGAACTTTTTACCACCTCACTGTATAAGAGAAGTTTAGAAAGGCCAATAAAAATAGTAATACTTAAAAGCTTTGGTATAGTTGAATATAAATTAAAAATACATAAAAATAAAATTAATACATCTGAAAACAGGTGAGTTTAAAAACAATGTTTAGAAAGAAAATAGATTAATCAAGTTTACTAAAAACTTTGAATATTTTTATATATTTTTTATAAAAAGTGTTTTATTTTTTCATAATACACATTACATTATTTTATTCCATTCAAAAGTTATCAGGGGAGAGAACTTTTTACCACCTCACTGTATAAGAGAAGTTTAGAAAGGCCAATAAAAATAGTAATACTTAAAAGCTTTGGTATAGTTGAATATAAATTAAAAGTACATAAAAATAAAATAAATACATCTAAAAACAGGTGAGTTTAAAAACAATGTTTAGGAAGAAAATAGATTAATCAAGTTTACTAAAAGCTTTGAACATTTTTATATATTATTTATAAAAATTATTTTATTTTTTCATAATACACGTTACATTATTTTATTCCATTCAAAAGTTATCAGGAGAGAGAACTTTTTACCACCTCACTGTATAAGAGAAGTTTAGAAAGGCCAATAAAAATAGTAATACTTAAAAGCTTTGGTATAGTTGAATATAAATTAAAAATACATAAAAATAAAATTAATATATCTGAAAATAGGTGAGTTTAAAAACAATGTTTAGAAAGAAAATAGATTAATCAAGTTTACTAAAAACTTTGAATATTTTTATATATTTTTTATAAAAAGTGTTTTATTTTTTCATAATACACATTACATTATTTTATTTCATTCAAAAGTTATCAGGGGAGAGAACTTTTTACCACCTCACTGTATAAGAGAAGTTTAGAAAGGCCAATAAAAATAGTAATACTTAAAAGCTTTGGTATAGTTGAATATAAATTAAAAATACATAAAAATAAAATTAATACATCTGAAAACAGGTGAGTTTAAAAACAATGTTTAGAAAGAAAATAGATTAATCAAGTTTACTAAAAACTTTGAATATTTTTATATATTTTTTATAAAAAGTGTTTTATTTTTTCATAATACACATTACATTATTTTATTTCATTCAAAAGTTATCAGGGGAGAGAACTTTTTACCACCTCACTGTATAAGAGAAGTTTAGAAAGGCCAATAAAAATAGTAATACTTAAAAGCTTTGGTATAGTTGAATATAAATTAAAAGTACATAAAAATAAAATAAATACATCTAAAAACAGGTGAGTTTAAAAACAATGTTTAGGAAGAAAATAGATTAATCAAGTTTACTAAAAGCTTTGAACATTTTTATATATTATTTATAAAAATTATTTTATTTTTTCATAATACACGTTACATTATTTTATTCCATTCAAAAGTTATCAGGAGAGAGAACTTTTTACCACCTCACTGTATAAGAGAAGTTTAGAAAGGCCAATAAAAATAGTAATACTTAAAAGCTTTGGTATAGTTGAATATAAATTAAAAATACATAAAAATAAAATTAATATATCTGAAAATAGGTGAGTTTAAAAACAATGTTTAGAAAGAAAATAGATTAATCAAGTTTACTAAAAACTTTGAATATTTTTATATATTTTTTATAAAAAGTGTTTTATTTTTTCATAATACACATTACATTATTTTATTTCATTCAAAAGTTATCAGGGGAGAGAACTTTTTACCACCTCACTGTATAAGAGAAGTTTAGAAAGGCCAATAAAAATAGTAATACTTAAAAGCTTTGGTATAGTTGAATATAAATTAAAAATACATAAAAATAAAATTAATACATCTGAAAACAGGTGAGTTTAAAAACAATGTTTAGAAAGAAAATAGATTAATCAAGTTTACTAAAAACTTTGAATATTTTTATATATTTTTTATAAAAAGTGTTTTATTTTTTCATAATACACATTACATTATTTTATTTCATTCAAAAGTTATCAGGGGAGAGAACTTTTTACCACCTCACTGTATAAGAGAAGTTTAGAAAGGCTAATAAAAATAGTAATAATTAAAAACTTTGGTATATTTGAATATAAAGTAAAAGTACATAAAAATAAAATTAATACATCTGAAAACAGGTGAGTTTAAAAACAATGTTTAAAAAGAAAATAGATTAATCAAGATTACTAAAAGCTTTGAACATTTTTATATATTTTTATAAAAAGTATTTTATTTTTTCATAATACACATTACATTATTTTATTTCATTCAAAAGTTATCAGGGGAGAGAACTTTTTACCACCTTACTGTATAAGAGAAGTTCAGAAAGTCTAATAAAAATAGAAATAAGAAAATTAATTCGTTTGAAAACAGGTGAGTCCAAAAAACTATGTACAAAAAGAAAAGAGTTTCATAAAGTTTAATAAAAACTTTCGATACTTTTAAGTTTTTTTCTTATTTTTTTTTTTTTTCATAATACTGTAAATAAAATAAAGTTTCGAAGTGCACAGAAAGTGTAAAGCGTGTGCAGGTTGTCGTCCGTTAATAAATCAATAGCAGAGCTTTATTGAAACTATTGACATATTATGTCGCATTAAGACAAATGTTCTGTCAAGTGAGTGTTGTTATTGGTTCGGCAATACAAACGACTGTAGGCGAGAGTTTCGGGATTAGGTGTTTGATGAGATGCAGAGTTTTCCATCCCCATCGGGATCCACTTTTAATGACTAGCTTGTCTTGGCGCTCGGCTAATAATTAAGACAAACACTCATGGGATATAACCTCAGATCCTTGCCGTTAGCTCCTTGCCCGACCATCAATTCATTCATGAGATCCACTACACTTTTTATGCCCCTGATAATTAACTTTATTTGCCGCGAAATTATTGCACTGAAATGCAGATTTTTGCGCAACTTCTTAAATTGCTCCAATTAACTTGTCCAATGCTATGAAGGGAAAACTTTTGATTATTTGTGACAACAAAACGAAAAAGTGTTTTGTGGCAACGTAAGAACGGAACTGCTTCTTTACGGGAACACATTCAGGACTTAGCTCAGCTGGTTTTATCTAATTTTGAAATCAGCCTCCGGGCTGAATCGGTTTTTGTTTACTTATTGATGCATTCCCCTCAAATTTATAATATCATTATGTTTATATTGAGGGTGTTGATCTGATAAACCACTTTAAGATTATACATTTTAAATATGAAGGCCTGTCGCAAAATTTCCTGCTGTTGTTTAAGGTTTGAGTTTAAGGAGACAAATGAAATTTTGGTGTTTTGAATTTGATTGTTTTCTTTCATTGATGGGACCCATAAATACGTCGATCGGGCGGGCTGTTTATGTGCAAGTTTTAATTTTTACATAAACCTAATTTATGAGCAGATTCAACCTGTCATTAATTAGATTTAGGCGAAAAATAATTAAATTGTTATTCAAATAAGGATGCACAAATTTTTGTATTGTGATAAGTACTTTTAAAGTAAAAAATTCCGTATCTTTAAAGCAGTAATAAAAGATGAAAGTAGACTTTATACAAAAGTATTCAACAGAAAGTTTTTTTTGCACTTTCTAGCCATTTATTTTCAACCACACACAGTGAGAATTACCCATCCACCAGCTCCCTACAGAAAACCACCCCGAAATTGAAACATTAATGACAGGTCAAACAGCCAAAAAAAAAGTGAAAAAAAATAAAAATCTATCCACGACAAGAAAAACTCTTCGTACTCACCGTGCATTGACGGACGATGGGCTGGCAACATCATCAACAGATGGTTTCCTGGAAAAGAAACGATACTCTGGATAAGTAAAGTCCAGTCCGTAGAGCATCATAACCGACACGTGAGCAAACGGGCACGTGCTTGATCGACTATCGAGACGTTCTTATACGGTTTCGACTGTGCGGGGGTGCGAATGCAACTAAACTTGCACTTGTTGGAGTCGTGGACGGTTTTAACACAGAAATGACTTGGGCCCCCCATTACCGATCCCCCTCATTTCTATACCACCCCTCGTTAAAGACAGTGCACGAGTACAGTATGGAACGTATGTCACCCCCTCTTACATTACTCGTATTGTATTTTACATTGACGTTGTTGGGTAGGTTAAGGACTGTTATGTGGAGTTTCTTGCTTACAGACACTCTGGTTAATTAGTTTCTAACAGTCGTGGGTTTTGGTGGGTTTTGTGGTAGTTTTTCAAGTCGTAAAAAGTCATCAGTCTACCCTCAGTGTTCTCGTAAAATTTTGCCTGGACTATGTGGTTATTCGTTTTGGTCACAGAAGTTTGCAATTCTAGTTTAATCATTGGTCAGTGGTTACTTATGGTATATTAAGTAATTAATATAATTTTCGATGTAGCAGTGTTAGAATTACATCATGTGATTAACAAAAAATTGATCATTTTATAGGAATTGAAGAAGATACAGTTATTTATTTAAAATGAATAATCTGGTAGAGTCCTTTTTTGATAAGAAAGTAGCTGTGTTAGAAGAACATCAATGTGACTGGCAAAAAATACTTTAAACTTCAAATTTTACGTAAATATTTTATTTAACGTTAGTAAAACAAAACGTGTTTATAAATTTTGGTTATAAAAGTTTTCAGTTTCATTATAATCATTGGTCATTGATAATTTCATGGCAATTAAAGAAGATACAGTTATTTTTTAAAATGAATAATCTAGTACAGTCCTTTTTTGACAAGAAAGTAGCTGTGTTAGAAGAACATCAATGTGACTGGCAAAAAATACTTTGAACTTCAAATTTTACGTAAATATTTCTTTTAACGTTAGTAAAACAAAACATGTTTATAAATTATGGTTATAAAAGTTTACAGTTCCATTATAATCATTGGTCATTGATAATTTCATGGGAATTGAAGAAGATACAGTTATTTCTTTAAAATGAATAATCTGGTAGAGTCCTTTTTTGACAAGAAAGTAGTGTGTTAAAAGAACTTCAATGTGACTGGCAAAAAATACTTTAAACTTCAAATTTTACGTAAATATTTCTTTTAAAGTTAGTAAAACAAAACATGTTTATAAATTTTGGTTATAAAAGTTTACAGTTTCATTATAATCATTGGTCATTGATAATTTCACGGCAATTGAAGAAGATACAGTTATTTTTTAAAATGAATAATCTGGTAGAGTCCTTTTTTGACAAGAAAGTAGCTGTGTTAGAAGAACATCAATGTGACTGGCAAAAAATACTTTGAACTTCAAATTTTACGTAAATATTTCTTTTAACGTTAGTAAAACAAAACATGTTTATAAATTTTGGTTATAAAAGTTTTCAGTTTCATTATAATCATTGGTCATTGATAATTTCATGGCAATTGAAGAAGATAGAGTTATTTTTTAAAATGAATAATCTGATAGAGTCCTTTTTTGACAAGAAAGTAGCTGTGTTAGAAGAACATCAATGTGACTGGCAAAAAATACTTTGAACTTCAAATTTTAAGTAAATATTTCTTTTAACGTTAGTAAAACAAAACATGTTTATAAATTATGGTTATAAAAGTTTACAGTTCCATTATAATCATTGGTCATTGATAATTTCATGGGAATTGAAGAAGATACAGTTATTTCTTTAAAATGAATAATCTGGTAGAGTCCTTTTTTGACAAGAAAGTAGTGTGTTAAAAGAACTTCAATGTGACTGGCAAAAAATACTTTAAACTTCAAATTTTACGTAAATATTTCTTTTAAAGTTAGTAAAACAAAACATGTTTATAAATTTTGGTTATAAAAGTTTACAGTTTCATTATAATCATTGGTCATTGATAATTTCACGGCAATTGAAGAAGATACAGTTATTTTTTAAAATGAATAATCTGGTAGAGTCCTTTTTTGACAAGAAAGTAGCTGTGTTAGAAGAACATCAATGTGACTGGCAAAAAATACTTTAAACTTCAAATTTTACGTAAATATTTCTTTTAACGTTAGTAAAACCAAACATGTTGATCAATGTTGGTTATAAAAGTTTACAGTTCCATTATAATCATTGGCCATTGATAATTTCATGGGAATTGAAGAAGATACAGTTATTTATTTAAAATGAATAATCTGATAGAGTTCTTTTTTGACAAGAAAGTGGCTGTGTTAAAAGAACATCAATGTGACTGGCAAAAAATACTTTAAACTTCAAATTTTACGTAAATATTTTATTTAACGTTAGTAAAACAAAACGAGTTTATAAATTTTGGTTATAAAAGTTTTCAGTTTCATTATAATCATTGGTCATTGATAATTTCATGGCAATCGAAGAAGATACAGTTATTTTTTAAAATGAATAATCTGATAGAGTCCTTTTTTGACAAGAAAGTGGTTGTGTTAGAAGAACATCAATGTGACTGGCAAAAAATACTTTGAACTTCAAATTTTACGTAAATATTTCTTTTAACGTTAGTAAAACAAAACGTGTTGATCAATGTTGGTTATAAAAGTTTACAGTTCCATTATAATCATTGGTCATTGATAATTTCATGGGAATTGAAGAAGATACAGTTATTTCTTTAAAATGAATAATCTGGTAGAGTCCTTTTTTG
Source organism: Aethina tumida (assembly GCF_024364675.1). Classification (NCBI taxonomy): domain Eukaryota; kingdom Metazoa; phylum Arthropoda; class Insecta; order Coleoptera; family Nitidulidae; genus Aethina; species Aethina tumida. The sequence continues at coordinate 5,371,201 of NC_065435.1, read as the reverse complement.
ATAAGAAAGTAGCTGTGTTAGAAGAACATCAATGTGACTGGCAAAAAATTCTTTAAACTTCAAATTTTACGTAAATATTTCTTTTAACGTTAGTAAAACAAAACATGTTGATCAATGTTGGTTATAAAAGTTTACAGTTCCATTATAATCATTGGTCATTGCTAATTTCATGGGGATTGAAGAAGATACAGTTATTTCTTTAAAATGAATAATCTGGTAGAGTTCTTTTTTGACAAGAAAGTAGCTGTGTTAGAAGAACATCAATGTGACTCGCGAAAGATACTTTAAACTTCAAATTTTACGTAAATATTTCTTTTAACGTTAGTAAAACAAAACATGTTGATCAATGTTGGTTATAAAAGTTTACAGTTCCATTATAATCATTGGTCATTGATAGTTTCATGGAAATTGAAGAAGATACAATTATTTCTTTAAAATGAATAATCTGGTAGAGTCCTTTTTTGATAAGAAAGTAGCTGTGTTAGAAGAACATCAATGTGACTGGCAAAAAATTCTTTAAACTTCAAATTTTACGTAAATATTTCTTTTAACGTTAGTAAAACAAAACATGTTGATCAATGTTGGTTATAAAAGTTTACAGTTCCATTATATTCATTGGTCATTGATAATTTCATAGCAATCGAAGAAGATACAGTTATTTTTTAAAATGAATAATCTGATAGAGTCCTTTTTTGACAAGAAAGAAATGTGACTGGCAAAAAATACTTTGAACTTCAAATTTTACGTAAATATTTCTTTTAACGTTAGTAAAACGAAACATGTTGATCAATGTTGGTTATAAAAGTTTACAGTTCCATTATAATCGCTGGTCATTGATAATTTCATAGGAATTGAAGAAGATACAGTTATTTCTTTAAAATGAATAATCTGACAGAGTTCTTTTTTGACAAGAAAGTAGCTGTGTTAGAAGAACATCAATGTGACTGACAAAAAATACTTTACACTTCAAATTTTACGTAAATATTTCTTTTAACGTTAGTAAAACAAAATATGATGATGAATTATGATTATAAAAGTTTACAGGTCCATTATAATTATTGATCATTTCTTGTAAATTGAAGAAGATACAGTTATTTCTTTAAAATGAATAATTTGGTAGATTTCTTTTTTGATAAGGAAGTAGCAGCGTTGAAGTTATATATAGAATTATAGAAGATACAATTGTTTCTTAAAAATTAATAATTTGATAAATTTCTTTTATTTACAAGGTTTATTAATGATTATTAATTATTTTATTTGGATTAAAGTATGTTTGGAGAAGGAAATAATAATGTTAAAAAATCATCAACTTGATACCAAAATATATTCATAATTTAAATAAAAAGTCAATTTAACGTTAGTAAAGATTTAAGGTAATAAAAAATAAAATTTAATGGTATTTAAAAATCATTTAAAAACTTATCACATTTGCAGTTACTTTTTAAAATGATGAAATTTAACGTAAAAAGAATTGAATAAATGTTTTCTAAACAGTATTACAACCTTTTAAAATATCGTCGATAGTTATAAGTATATAAGAGAATGTAGGACAAAAAACTAGGCATCACACTTGGACAAAAAATGAAAAAGGTAGGAAAGGGCTGCGTTTGGTGGTGCCGAGAGAGAGAAAACTAGTAGGAGTTTGCTCATTAAAAGCCATGTATGTTGAGAATGTGGAAATGCGACTGAACTGGTTGGAGTCGCATTCTGCAAGGCTGCTGGACACAATAAATATTGCATCTATCTAGTCTACAATACAACTGCACCGTATATTTACGCACAAAAACAATCTCTAATTTGGAAGCCGGAGATTTATTCGAGCAAATATCTAAAGGCACATCAATTCGTTACAGATTGGCTTTGTGACGACTTAGACATTCACCACACAACCTGATTCTGTTACCGATTCCGATTCCGTTTCGGTTTTACCTGCCTACCACTCTTACACTCTCTTCACGCTCTTGTTTTTATCCCTCTTACTTTTGCTTCCCTGACCGATGGATTTTGTAGTGTCATATCTAATTTCCTGCTTAACGATCCCTCGTTATTCATCGCACCCAATACAAAATTACCAAATCATCCCATTTTACGCCAGCACTTTTATTTCAAACGGTGCCAGAGCCGACGTCGGGAGTGCCGGGCGATAATTTTAATTAAAAACCACCCGGGATTTCGCCGGGCATTATCCGCATTAATCCGTCGGCCGATATTCAGCCAACTCCCGAACAAATATGTAAAAAACCTCCAGAATTTAATTCATTTCCGCCGGAACACGGGATATAAATCAAGAAACGAGCGAACGACCAAAAGACTGGTGGCGGAGCTGTTGAGCTGATTCACGACACCAAAGAATGCACGATGCTCTCATCAAATATGACAGAGGGCATTCCACATTCCGTAAGGCTCATGTTCTGTTTATGAGTTCTCTAACTGCCCTATAAATCAACACCCTTCGAGGAATTGCGCGTAATTAAGGGCGGACTCAATCTGCTACCATGGTATGACACCTTGCGCCTCCGGCGTCGCTCGATGGATGCGTTTCGGTGTTGCGGATTAGGCTTAATTGAGTTTACCGGCTCAATTTTGTTTAAATGTGTCCAGTAGATTCGGCTAATTGCGGTTTTTAGTGTGATTCGAAATGGATGAGCTGATGTGGTGGCGATAAATTGAATCGTTTTCATTCGTGGCGGCTATTTTAATTGGGGTGGCAGGAATTACAATCGTCAAATGTTTTTAATTATATTTCAATTTTATTACATTTAAATTTTAGTTTTCAATAATAGATTTACTAAATTTTTAGAATTTTTAATTTTAACAATTCATTATAATTATCAATTATTATTAATTGTGTGTAATTAATTAATTAAACAACTATTTTTAAGATTTACGAAGAAAGCAAAATAGATTTTTTTATACTTTTTATTATATTATTACTATATATTATTATAAAAATCTAAAAATTATCACAATATATTATTATATTTTTTTAATATTATATATTGTTTTTATGAGACAATTTGTTTCAATAATTTAGTATAACAAGATGAAAAGTTTTTCTTAATTAATTAAATATTTTATTGTTTCTTAAATTTTTTAAAAATTTTGTACTTTATATTAGTGTATATTAAAAATAAAATGGCTTTATGGAATATTAATTGTTTATTATTAAGAAACAAATATATATAATATATATAATTTTAAAAATTTTAGACTTAAATGTTAAAAAAAAATGAATTTTTTAATAAGATTACGACTATTTTAATTAGTTTTATGAATGAATTTAATGAATTATGTATATTATGTATATTATTAAAAACAAATACTAATTAAATTATTATTAAATTTTTATTACTATTTTATTATTAATAAAATTTGCATGTAGATCAGCATATAATTTTAATTATTTATATTTTATTTTTATATTTATATTATTTATATTATACAAATACTTATTTAATAATTAATAATATTTAATTTAATAATTATAATTTTTAAATCATTTAGTAATTTATCATATTATGGTCAATTTATTTTTTTATGTTATATATGTTTAATATATACTGAATTTCTAATTAATTAAATAATTTTTAATAAGTAATAATAATAATAATAATAATAATAATAAAAATTTAATAAATGTTATGACAGTAGTTTGATAGTACAATATACTTTCATACATATAAAAATATTTTAATATTTTCAAAAATAATTTTTTTGTTTAACAAATAACAATATTAAAATTATGAAAACTGAATTCACTTAATTTTTACTAATTAAAATAACATCGACAAAATTTTGACATATTTTTTAAATTAAATTTTAATTATAATAAAATTTGACAATAGATAAATTATTAAAAACCAAAATTTAATTCAATTTTTATAGTTTATATTATATAAAATTATTTAGTTATTTTTTAAGTTATTAGTATTCTCTAAAATTTTGTAAAAAATTCTAAATCGAAAACAAAAATATAATTTAAAAAAATATTATGTATATATTTTTATTACTTATAAACTTAATTTAATCTTCTATTCAAATTAATTTTTATTTGTATTATGGAATGTAAAAATTTTTTTACTAATATTAATTAAATTTTGTTTTAATTTTTTGCTTCATTTCGAAAGATATTTATTTAAACTTTAATTAATTTTAATTTTCTTTTAGATTTAAATTTACAATTTATGTTATTTTTAGCATGTAATATTAAATGGAGGCCAATTTATACTGATATTTATTATCATTTAAAAGCGATTTTAAATTGAAATTAATTTAATTTAATTCTTTTAGCTTTAATTGGTTAAAAAATAATAATTTAAATATAAAATTATTAATCATAATTTTTCATTAACTTTATAATGTTTAATGTTACATTTAATTTTGAAAGAAATTTAATTTTAAATATTTAAAAACCTACACTTTTAATTTTAATTGAATTAGTTTAATTCTAATTTTAATTAAGTTGAATTTGTTGTTGTTTGTTAGATACTATTTAAGATTTTAGATGTACATATTAAATATATAATAAAAATAATAAAAAATCTCTATTATAAAACATTTTAAATATTTTTAGGATTACAAAATGAAATATATGTAGTATATTCTAAAAAAAGTAGTATTTTTATTAAGATAACTTGTTTTCATAATAAAATTTGATTAATAGATAATTAAAATATATTAAAATATTAATAATTAAAATATTTAATTCCATTTTACAACAGAATATTTGTAAATGTTATTATTAAACCTTTTTAAATTATAACAACCAAAAAATGAAATATATGTAGTACATTCTAAAAAATGTAGTATTTTTATTAATTAAAATAACATCAACAAATTAAGTTTAACAATTTTTAAATTAAATTTCGTTGCAAGTAAAATTTGATAATAGATAAGAATCAAAATATATTAAAATATTTATCACCAATTTAAAAGTTTTATATTGTACAAATAAATATTTATATTTTAATATCTAAATTTAAAACAAAAATTTTAAAAATTTAAAATAAAACCAATTTTCTATATATTTGTAACTATAAAAATATTTTTAATATTGTCAGTTTTACATCATAATATAATAAAACCTTTACAAATTTTGAGAATTATAAAATAAAAAATAAATAGTACCTCATAAAAATGAGTATTTTTATCAAATAAGATAACACTAATAAAAAATTAAATTTGACAAATTTTAAATTATATATTTTTGATAATAAAATTTGACACTAGATAATAATAAATTAAAATATTTATCATAAATTTTAGTTTTTTTTTTTATATTGTGCAAATAAGTAATTATTTTTTGATTTTTTTTTATATTTTAAAATTTTAGTTTTATTTACAATTTCTATATTTGAATTTTAAAAATTTTATAACAATAATTTTCTGTATATTTGTGAATATAAAAATATTTTTAATATTTTCAATTTTTTATGTAGTAACTTCTAAAAATGTGGTATTTTTATCAAATAAGATAACACTAATATAAAAAATAAATAAAATTTGATACTAGATAATAATTAATATTAAAATATTTATCACCAATTTAATTTTTTTATATTGTGCAAATAAATATTTATTTTTTGAATTTTTTTTTTTAAATTTTAGTTTATATTTTTAATATTTTCAATTTTTTTTTAATAAAAAATATCTTTAATTTTTATATGATATCCATAAAAATTAAAATATTAATTTTCTAGGTATTAAAATATTTATAACTTTTAAATTTTTATGTAGTATTTAATTTTAAATCGTTATATAATTATCAGTGTCTATAATTAGAATTGTCATCAATTGTGTTTAAATTTTAAGGAATTTCATTTGTTATTCAGTTAGTCACTTTATTTATATTATTTCAAATTATTAACATATTATATAATTAATTATAAATATATGTGATTAATAATAATAATAATAATAATAATAATTGTGACTTTCCACGACTGTTCAAGACTGTTACGTTATAAAAGTTATAACAATGTACACAAACATTAAATTATTATTGTAATTTCAAAGTAGTAAAATAAAGCAATAAAATAACAATAAGGATTGTTTAAAGAGTATAAAAATCAACCGTCGCCTGCGACAACCGTACGAGAACGGCACATCGAAAGAGAAGGAGAGGAGAGAAATTCGCGGCGTGCACCGGTGCAGGTCCAGCACCGCGGTGCGGCCGCTGAGTTTGGAAGCGTGTTCTTGCCCGAAGCGATTATCCGAAGGCATAGCAGCAAGAAGCTGTAGACAGTGAAGTCCGGCCAGACAGGCAACGCGTTCTGTTCGCGTGCCCACCTTCCTATCCTACCTTCCTACCTTCCTGCATGTCTGTCTCAACTTTCTGCCTGCCGGTCTGCCTCCGATCTCTCTTCAAGCGGTGCCCGCTCTAAATCACCGCGATGAGGAGACCGTGCAACTTGAGAGCTTTTTGTTGTGTGTCACGGTTTGCCGGTCTCGTATGGGGGATTTTACGCCTTAATGTTACTCTAATTTCACTTCGGGAACGTTTTATATTTCAGGCGAGTTGGTCATGGGGTCCATAATGTTGGCACGTCTTGGAAAGTCTTCGGTAATCGACGGAAGTGGCATTTTAGTCTTTATTAAAATCTACTCGACTAATAAATAACTCTTGAGGCACTTCATTTGTGACTAAGTGGTGTGGAAGAGAAACTGAGAGGGAGCTAATACAGCATATTTTTTAAAAATTTCCAATGTTTTAGTTTCCTTGACATATCATTGATTTATAAAGTGAATGACAAGAATTCAAACACTTAGTACTACTTGATGCTAAGAATTGACAATTACATGATACAGACATAAATCAAAAGAACAATGAAGATATGAATACTGTATAAAAATCTCTGAACACATTTAAATAGTTCTGTGAATAGATTATTTAAAATGCCAAATAGAATTGGCCCAGCCCCGACGACGAACGTGCGTCTTTAAGCACAAAATCAATCGATTGATTTCCAATAATCCGTGCGGCTCCTGCCCCGTCGCCTCTAGATTGTCGCATTTGCGGATTTCAAAGTACCGAATGGTCAACCACTTCTTCAGTATAGCCGTAGTGAAGCCAGGCCTGCTGCTTGTCTGTGTTGGGTATGTCGGTCCACTCAAGATAATATCATATAGACCACCGTTCAATCGATTCTTGAAACAAATACTACTCCATATATGTCACTAACCTTCAGCAATCTCCAACCTCCGATTATGGTCTAATTGGTTTTAAGAATCAACATTGATTTTTTGAACTTCTGTGGGTTTGTTTTTAGACCGGCATCGAATCTAAGAGAATAAGTGGCCCGTTTTGTATGAACGAATTAGCCAATTGGTTTCTAATTTTCATTCAAGGCGGAGTTTAAATTTAATGATGTATGATATGTTCTGACAGGTAAAAACGGGAGAGGAATAACAAATGGCTGTTAACAAATCGTGGACGATTTGCATTACAGATTTACAGATCGGTTTTAATGAGAACTCGACCCGTTGATGATCTTTAACCGTTAAAAATTGCGTTAAACTTACCTGTCAGCCCAACACAACGCATCGTCTCTATATCTGCAACAAAAAAACCGTCACGTTTGCATAAAAATATAAAAGCACTAAATATAGGTAAAAGAAATGCGAACGGTGAGGCCATTGAACGTTTTTGTTTGGTGCATTGTTTGATTTTATATCTTGGCGAAGGTTTTAAATGAAAAGAGCGACTTATTTTTGTAAGAAGGAGAAACTACTTTTTACTTAAAAACCAACTAAAACGAGAATGCTGCCGAAGAGGAAAAAGCTCTGAACCGACAATGGGGGTAAGTTCATAGAGCCGGCCCGACGGCATAACCAGACATGTCCATCTTTGGATCAAGGTGATTGAGACTCAGATGTGTCTATGTGTGCCTTCAACGCACCGTGGCTACAAATTATTTTGGGACGAACATTTTTATGCGGCTCTCAATTTTATTATGTTGTTAACCCACTAATAAGTTATTCAATTTATTACCAATAGGTGGGCAATAAGTTAAAAACAATCAAACAATAAATTCTAAAGTCATCAAAGATTTAAGCTATCAGGAAACATCATTTATGTAAGCAACACTTTGCTAAAATTAAACAGGAAGCTTTTAGCACCACGGTGCTAACTTTATCAATAATAGATTAAGGGTAATTATAAAGATATTTCCTAAACAAACCGTTGTTTTAAGAAGTAGTTAATGTTGTTGTATTATTATATAATATTAACATTGACATTTCCCCTTCAAAATTAATTTGCAGTAACAATAAAAAGCTGAAAAAATAATTTCATTATCTTTTTACGTCTGGCACATACAATGTTTGCATAGTAATTATGTCGGTAAAACAATATTTACAAGAAAATGATGATAATCATTTCTTGATTGTGTCCAATAAATGCACCGCAACAGTTCCATTGTGCGGCTTTGTGGTTATACCTCATCGGCATCGAATGCTTTTGCCGATCCGCAACTTGTTGGTCAACCTTAGCTATACACTACTCAAAAGAGTTATCGCGTGTATGTTAAAATAAATATTTATTTAAATGCCAGCTAATTATACCCATTAACTTTCTTCTGCATATTTATCGACTTATAAATCGCCACACTGTACCCGATATCTTTGTTATTTATCACCCTTTGTTGAACTACAAAAGTGTGTCTCTGTAATGTGTGTTGGGTATTTTTAATTTAAAAATACCTCGAACCATAATTTGCCATATGTAGAACAACAAATTAAAAAACAATCATTTTATTTAAAGGACAATTCTTTTTGATTTAAATTTTTAATTAAACATTTTGTACCTCCCTTTATATACAGATATATTTACTTACATAGTTTTTATATATTTTTTTATTTCGAGTAAAGCAACAAAACCTTATATTGAATACCGTTGATTTTATAATTTATTTCTGTGTCCCACATCATTCCTTAATTGCAGTCGATTTAAATTTAAACAAATTATTCATTTCGAAGACGATTCCCAATTTTAACAGAAGGAATACACCGGAAGGAGTGGTACAAAATGCAACAATAACAGAGCTGTGGACAGGAAAATAAAAATTCTTGTTCTTTGCTGCCCTTTTATCAGGACATCCCGCATAAATCAAGAAATAATCGAAGTAAGTGCGTGGATGAGTACCATAAAATGAAGACCAAAAGAAGTTGGTGTATATGGTAGAAAATCAGCCCTCCATTTGTGCCAAATATTTACACATAATTTTCACCCCGGACACCATCCCCAACCAATTTTGCCTTCGAGTCATCAAAAATCCAGTCCAGACTAAAAAAAAACACTCTGTACATTTAACAGAATTTAATATTGTGTGTACGTGTGTACGTAACGTGGCACATAAACCAATCCGACATTTTTGAATATTATGTTTTATGACGTACGGAATCGCTTCGCGCCCCTAAAAAGCGCGGACAGATTTTAACAATGAAACTAAAAGGCAATCCCGAACAGATGTTATTGTGTAACGCTACGACTACCCAATATTGCGACGCGTTGTAAAACGTGAAACAAGCTAAAAGATTATTACGCTTTAAGCGCTACTTTAAACAGCATTATTACACATAAAACATACATACATAATCTGCCAGTCTTGAACATTATCGACATCCAAGTTAATCGTAATGTATGCATCCACACAAACACACACACACGTACCCCAGATGTTGGCGACTTTTCATTTTGCACGGGGATGGATGTGCAAAAAAAAAACTGTTTGTGATGGTGTTTTATTAAATTGTTGATGTATGGTGATTGTGAATTGATTGTGGGGACGCAATCAACGCCCAAATCGCTGTTTCCGTACCAATTTGTCGATCTACATTTTTCACACGTATTGTTACAAAATATGATAATGTCCCAACTAAAAAAACTAATGAAATAACCAAGATAATACTAATTATAATTGATTTTTATCAAAGTTAATGTCAAAAATTAAACAGGGAAAAGCTATAAAATATAAAGATCCACTTTTATATTGATTAAAGCTAATATTGTCAGAAATGTTTGTTTTTTTTTTTTAAATTCAAGTGAAAAACTTTCACATAGAAATTTTTTTTGGTTTTTGAGTATTTAAAAGTGATAAAAGAGTTGTAAAAACGAAATTTTTGCAAGAACTAAAACGAAATTAACAATAATGAATCTACAGTTTGTAATGATTTGATAACTGTATAATAATTAAAATTTGATATGCTACTTTAAAGTTCAAGAGCAAAATTTTTATATAAAAACAGGACGATTAAATTTTAAAAAATCTTGAATAGTCAAACAGAATTATAAAACTGAAATTTTTACAGAAACTATAACAAAATTGACAATAATAAAACTACAAATTTAATGAGTTGAAAACTGTTTATTAATTAAAATAAGATAAACTCAAAATTCAAGAGCAAAACTTTTATATAAAAACAGGACGTTTAAATTTAAAAAAATCTTAAATAGTCAAATAGAATTGTAAACTTGAAATTTTTACAGAAATTAAAACCAAATTGACAATAATAAAACTACAATTTTTAATAATTTGAGAACTCTTTCTTAATTAAAATATGATAAGCTACTTTTAAAGTTCAATAGCAAAACTTTTATGTAAAAACAGGACGTTTAAGTTTTAAAAATTCTTAAATAGTCAAACAGAATTGTAAATTTAAAATTTTTACAGAAACTAAAACGAAATTGACAATAATAAAATTACAATTTTTGGTAATTTGAGAACTGTATATTAATTCAAATTTGATCAGCTACTTATGAAGTTCAAAAGCAAAACTTTTATATAAAAACAGGACGTTTAAATTTTAAAAAATCTTAAATAGTCGAACAGAATTGTAAAATGGAAATTTTTACAGAAACTAAAACAAAATTGACAATAATGAAACTACAATTTTTAATAATTTGAGAACTGTATATTAATTCAAATTTGATAAGCTACTTTTAAAGAGCAAAACTTTTTTATAAAAACAGGACGTTTAAATTTTAAAAAATCTTAAATAGTCAAACAGAATTGTAAAATGGAAATTTTTACAGAAACTAAAACAAAATTGGCAATAATGAAAGTACAATTTTTAATAATTTTTAATAATTTGAGAACTGTGTATTAATTCAAATTTGATAAGCTACTTTTAAAGTTCAAGAGCAAAACTTTTTTATAAATACAGGACGTATAGATTTTAAAAAATCTTAAATAGTCAAACAGAATTGTATAATTGAAATTTTTACAGAAACTAAAACGAAATTGACAATAATAAAACTACAATTTTTAATAATTTGAGAAATGTTTATTAATTAAAATATGATAAACTACTTATAAAGTTCAAGAGCAAAACTTTTATGTAAAAACAGGACGTTTAAATTTTAAAAAATCTTAAATAGTCGAACAGAATTGTAAAATGGAAACTTTTAAAGACACTAAAACAAAATTGACAATAATGAAACTACAATTTTTAGTAATTTGAGAACTGTATATTAATTCAAATTTGATAAGCTTCTTATAAAGTTCAAGAGCAAAACTTTTATATAAAAATAGGACGTTTAAATTTTAAAAAATCTTAAATAGTCAAACAGAATTGTAAAATGGAAATTTTTACTGAAACTAAAACGAAATTGACAATAATAAAACTACAATTTTTAGTAATTTGAGATCTGTATATTAATTCAAATTTGATAAGCTACTTTAAAAGTTTAAGAGCAAAATTTTTATATAAAAACAGGACGTTTAAGTTTTAAAAAATCTAAAATAATAAAACAGTGCTGTAAAGTCGAAATTTTTACAGAAACTACAAATTTTAATTTATAACAACTTTATTAGTATTTAAAATAAAATCAGAAAAACTTTTATACAATAATATAATATTTAGTGATAATGAGGAAAGAAAGGAAGAAAAGAAGAAAAAATGACAACATTTCTCTATAATAACTAAGAATGTTTAACCCTCTAAGGGTAGATTCGTCATTTCTAATAAACGTGAATGTGAAAATGAGTTTCAATTAATAAAGATAATGACAATTTAACTCAATGAGAAAGCTTCATCAAACCCCGACAGCGACGCATTAATTCCATAAAATCACCTCCAAAAACCCATACCCCATAATTAGGACTGATTAAGCTGCGAACGGCAAGCTTCGGTGGCATGTTTTTGATGTAGGTGCGAACTTGTTAAAACCCCCGGGCCTCGTCAAACAAAAAAGAAAGCAAAAAGAAAAAATTAAACTAACGGTTATGACGCGGCCGAATAGCCGATAAAATTCGGTTGTATGTGCATCGGAGGCTCATCAGTTCTCATCACATTGTCATTATGCGTTTCGAAGAGGTCGCTCATTTGTAATTCGCCACGAGTAGGGGCCGTTACCACCACATGCCCACTGACAACTTTACGAGGAACACCACTTCAAACCACATGTTACACTTTGGGTTACTGCTTTATGCTTACTACATGACATGTTCGTCTCTCTCTCTACCCTCTTCAGTTTGCATACTTACAAACCCATGTTTGCTCTACGGTAGGTGCGATTCGGGAATATACAGGATGTTGGACAAGTTGTCTAAAACGTGTTATTATCGAATGCTGGTTATACGTTTATGGTTGGGTTTTTTAAATTTTTCAACGTGTCGCAATCAATCCACGACATTTTTATACGATACCCTTAAAAGCCAAACTAATTCCCATTCCCATTCGCTCTTAAATAGAATTGCGTGGTAAACGACTGTTGGTATTCCAAGTCACTAACCTAAAAGGACAAATTATATGCATAAAATATTAGCCGAGAAAGAGGATCGTGTGAGTGTCGAAAACATGTAAAGAAATCAGTAGTTTTAAATCTGCCAGTAGCAAGAGATTGCGTGTTGTCCATTTTGTGACGTTATAATCAACAACCGCCGTAAATCTGCGGCCTCATTATTAAATGTGTTGGTTTAATTGAAATCTCATGTTTTGTTAGCCAAAGCGGCAAACTGGAACATTTTGCACTTCTTCGGCGCAAATGCGCTTCACTCGTTTTGTTCCTCAACCTTTATTTTTATTATTATTTACTCCTGCACCATCTACAATTGCGCACAAGCACGTTAGCAATAAACAATCAGCTGACAGAAATTAATTTTTTCGTTGGGGACGGCCCAAAATAAAGGATACCCACTTAAGTCGGAAATTAGGCGTGGAACACCCGAGGCAAACGGCCCTGATTTACATAAAAACAGTATAATCTTAAAAACGAATTTGCCGCAAACTTGCATAAGCACACTTAGAACATTATAATTTTGAGGTGACGACTTTTCTCTATTAAATTTGCCTCGGAAAGTGTTTCGCGCCTCCCCATGCGAAAATGCGGGAGGGGGTGCACTTCGTTAATGCACTTCTTTCGCAGATGCAGGACTTATGTTGAATACTAAACGCGAGAAATCTCACAAATATATAATAGTGAGCCATAAATTTTAAAAAAGTTATTATTAAGCGTCACCCCCCTTGTACAGATTTAAAGCAAATTATTTGACGCATAGAGGGGGGCTCAAGAAAACACAATGAGACGTCCGACTTATTGATTGTGTCTTTGATTACCTATACGGGGGAATTAATGCAAATTAGGTGAATCAACGGCGATTCCCCCACACGTTAATTCCACCCTAAATTCGGGGTCAGTCCCTGATATTGAATGAGTCGTCCACGGGACAAAGTCTGACCCCATTCCAGCCCAGCATCAGCTGTCTTAATTCTGGTCGAGTTTTCGTGAATTCGAAAACTATTAAGCACAACGTTTTAAAAACAAAAACGGATGGGGACAGTTTCGTACGTGTCGGAGGGTAAGGAAAACAAATACGTAAAACTCTTAATACGTGTCATAAGTGAAATATTGAGTGGACATAATGACAAGTGTTTGTATTGCACAATTTCCTCGGAGTGACATGTAGCCGGAAATTGCTGCCAATCTCAAGGGAGGCGGTAGGTTCGAGCGATTAGATATCACACAAAAGGCGCAGACCGATTTAATAAAGCACTATTCGATTGTCCGATAACCGTGGATATCTCCACTCTTGCTCCACTTGACTTCATTGTAGATAGAGCCAAACCATTCTTTCTATTGATATGCATTAGACTATTGCTGCAAGACGATCATCATTCCTGTTGCTCCCTATATACTACTCCTAAAACGCAAACCTTCTTTCTTTTCTTTATCCTCACTGCCGATTCTATTCGTTCTTTTATTCCTTTTTCATTTTCACACGACTACGTTCGGGGGAGTATTAAGCAGATAACTATGCATCATTTACGCCATTCACTGTCACCTTATTAACTCTTTTACTATCTGGAATCCACTTCACAACATATAAACTATTCTGTTAAGTTTTTGTTGCTGAGGCAAGGCTGAGAGATGAGGGAAATAAATGATCTTCTAAACAACTAAGAGTTGACTCACTATTTAAATAAATAGACTACTGTATAAAGTAAATGATTTCTCTCACTTTTATCAGATTCAACCGTTATTTATCTTACACGAAACTGCCAAAACTACTGTTTTTTTATGTCATTTAAGTTTTGAACAACAAAAAACATTAAAACAAATTTTTTTTAAAACATATAATGGATGTTGAAAGAGATATTCAATTAAAAAATAAAGATATTAAAATTAGAAAGAAAATTTATGTAAAATAGTTTGACTCAATGAAGAAGCTTTATCATCTGTTAGCTAATTTTCTTCATTTATTGTCACTTTATTAACTTTTTTACTATCTTGATCCCACTTCACATTAATTTCAACAAGTATTTGCTTTTGGGCTAATGCTGGAAGACAAGGAAATTGGATGATGCTTGAAACAACTAAAAGTTGAGTCGCAAACTAATTTATAAATAAGTTATTGTGTCCAAACAAGTGGACTTTTAAATAAAGAAGATAATTTATATAACAATAGGCTTCAATTCTGAACGGTGACATTTTAAACCAAGCTGATAATAATAAATCAACAATTTATAATGGTTTAAGGATTTTATTTTAATTAAATCATCATTAGTTATTTTTTAATTCCAAATAACAGAACAATGTGAGTTTTGAAGAAACTAAAATACTAAATTAGAGTTACAGAATCTTAATTTCCGTTTTCAATGCAGTTAAAACGAAGCTGACAATATTATCAGAATTTTATCTTAGTTAACATATTATTTAACACGGTTAAGTCCTAAAAATGTGTAACTGATAATAGTGTAAAGACATGTACAAAATTAATATATGATGCATTAGAATTAAAATATTTCTGTGGAATAGCTAAAACTTTTAACTCAGTAAGGAAGCTTTATCATCTGTTTGCTAATTTTCTTCATTCGTTGCCACTTTTTTAACTTTTCTACTATTTAGAGTCCACTTCACATAAATAAATTCTTCTGACAACTCTTTGCTTTTGGGCTAATACTGGAAGACAAGGAAATTGGATGATCTTTGAAACAACTGAAAATTGAGACGCAAATCAATTTATAAATAAGTTATTGTACCAAAACAAGTGGACTACTATATAAAGAAGATAATTTATATAAGAAAAGAATTCAACTCTGTACAGTGCCATATTAAACGAAGCTGATAATAATAAAACAACAATTTATAATGGTTTAAGGGCTTTATTTTAATTAAATTATTATTAGTCATTTTTAGTCTCAAAAATCAGGACATTTTGAAAAAACCAAAATACTATTTTAAATTTATAAAGTCTTAATTTCCATTTTTAAAGGAGTTAAAACGAAGCTGAAAATATTCCTAGAATTTTATAGTTATCTTAGTTAACAGATTATTTAACATGGTTAAGTTCTAATCATCATTTTTTTAACTTTTCTACCATCTAAATTCCAGTTCACACATATAATATATTCTCAGAAGTCTTTGCTTTCGGGACAATACTGGAAATAAAGACAGGAAATTAGATGATCCTTGAAACAACTAAAAATTGAGTCGCAAATCAATTTATAAATAAGTTATTGCACCTAAACAAGTGGACCATTACATAAAGAAGATAATTTTTATAAAAAATGCTTCAACTGTGAACAGTTAAACGAAGCTGATAATAATAAAACAATTTATAATAGTTTAAGGATTTTATTTTAATTAAATTATTGTTAGTTATTTTTTAATCTTAAAAAAACAGAACAATTTGAGTTTTGAAAAAAACTAAAATACTAAATTATAGTTATAGAATCTTAATTTTCATTCTTAAAGGGGTTAAAACGAAGCTGACAATATACCTAGAATTTTTAAGTGGTCTTAGTTAATTAGTTACTTTTTAATACCAGAAAATAGAACAATTTAAGTTTTGAAGAAAGTAAAATAGTAAATAAGAGTTATACAATCTTTATTTTCATTTTCAAAGAGTTATAATGAAGCTGACAATGTACTTAGAATTGTTTATTCCAAAAAACTAGAATAATTTGAGCTTTTAGAGACTAAAATATGTAAAGCTGAAAAAAGTTCTGGCTTCCTATTTTGTATGGCAAAATTACACATCAGATTATAGGCCCTACAAATTTTTATAATGTTTAATTGTTGGTTTCATTTTTTAACTAACTAAAAAACTGGTTTCCTATTTTGAATAGTAAGTTATTATTAGAGTTTTATAATTGTCCTCTTCCAGTATTAGCTCTAATACTCCAAGCCTATCAATTTTAAAAATCCATCAACGTCTGTGAGTCACTTAAACGAAAGACTTAAATAAATTCACAAATGAACCCCTTTAAAAAATGGACAAGGCCGCTTTAAAAAAAACATGTGGTAAAATTTGCCAGCCTAATCTGTGTTTATACCGCAGCTATACATTTTGATTAGAACCGATCCCTCCTTGGCGTTATCATATTCATAATACATTTTGCGGGGGTAAAAAATCAAAGTGATCTCTCCTTACATTTTAATGGGGCTCATGAATAAGTTGAAATGTCGGTGCAAAAGTGCATTAACTATTTTAAAACGTGGGGATTTGCGCTTTACTTTTTATTTTTTCATTTTGTTGTTTTAAATCCCCGCTATTTATAGCACGACGAAAAAGGAATTGTGCGGTAATAATGACGGTGTTTAACATTCTGTGATTTTAGAATACCTATAATTATCAACACATCTGTCTAATTAGCGTCCCCTTATAGTTCGTCAACCATAAAATTTCCGGTATTCGTGTCTACACTTTATTAATTTGATAAAATCGCATTTATCACACGTTTAATGCTCTTATTGTGGTTAATTACAGTTGTTGATGAAAAATATTAATTAACACATTTAATTCACTTCAACAGCAATTTATGTGGTAGGCAGTTGACACATTGTGATATGAGAACGTTTCCTCGACCTTCATTATATTAACTAGCAGGAAATTGAAAAAAATAACGCGTATATTAAGCTGCAAAGCGGTATTCGTCACTTAATTAGAATATTTTCGTCTGAGCATTCGCGACGTAACTGTTGTGGATGTGTGTGAATCAGACGAAAAATATAAAGGACGCGGCCGTAATGAATGGAGCTTACGTTTAATAAATGAGAGCATAGTTAATTACAACACAGATTAATGTACTTATACAGAAAGTTCACCGTATGTAAAAATGTCATGAGAACTGTGTCTGGACCTTGTTCACCTTTGAACTTCCATTAAGATGGCATTTCTTTCTAAAAGCTACTTATGTTTGTCGCATTCTAGCATCTATTTCCTCTAAGTCTTTTCATTCATTCATATAGATAAACAACAGTTCAAGCATTTTACTACAGACAAATTATTTTATTTACACTGTAGTCTTACTTGTCTAAGTACAATAACTGATTTATAAATCAGTCTTTGATTAATAGGAAGATCATTCATTTTTCTCGACTTTCAGTATTAGGCCAATAATAATAGATACTAAAAGAGTCAATACGGTGACACTAAATGGAGTAAATGATGCATAATTACCCATTTAATAACTACCAATACATTATTGAGCAGATTGATAACAGTTAATAAAGTTGTCTCATTGAGTTATATTATCTACTTCTTTATTAATTGCAGGACCTAAGTATATATTTATTTGAAAAGTTGAATCTACCATATAAGAGATTAAAAATATTTAATTATTATACAGAAATGTTCTAATTCTAATATTTTATCTAATATTTCTCTTAATTTTATACATGTTTCTACATCATTTTATCAGAATTGATTATGTTTATTTGTATCTTAATTAAAATCAGTGAAATTAGAAGTATATTGTCACCATCGATTTAATTCCTTTGTAAGAAATTAAGATTAAGACACAAATTAATGTAAGTAATGAAAATTACATACATTAAATAAGCAATAAGTGCCTATAATCTAATTAGTTTTTTATTCAGCTAGTTAACAATGAAATAAACAAACAGAAAAGCTTCATACTATAAAAAAGTAATGAAAATTTGTAGTGTCTATAATCTAATTTGTAATTTCAACATTCAAAATAGGAAGTCGAGAGCTTTTTTAGTTAAAGAGTTTAAAAAAAATAAGTAAAGAGTAAAGTGTAAAGAAAATTTTTTATTTTAAATATGTGATAATAAAATTGTCAGTGCCTATAATCTAATTAGTAATTTTACCAGTCAAAATAGGAAGTCAGGAGCTTTTTTTGTTAAAGCAGTTAAAAAAGAGTAATGATTAAAGTGCAATGAAAATTTAATATTTTAAATAAGTAAAAAAAATTGTAAGTGCCTATAATCTAATTAATAATTTTACCAGTGAAAATAAGAAGCTTTTTTTAGTTAAAGAGTTAAGAAAAGAAACATGAATAAAGTATAATGAAAATTTTATATTTTAAATAAGTGATAAAAAAATTGTCAGTGCCTATAATCTAATTAGTAATTTTGCTAATTAAAATAGGAAATCAGGAGCTTTTTTAGTTATAGAGTTAAAAAAGAAATAAGTTACGAGTAAATTATAACGAAAATTTTATAATTTAAATCAGTGATAAAAAATTGTCAGTACCTATAATCTATCCACAATCGAACGCCAAATAGTAATTTCACCAGTTAAAATATGAAGTCAGGAACTTTTTTAGTTCAAACAGTTGAAAAAGAGTAAAGATTAAAGTGAAACGAAAATTTAATATTTTAAATAAGTAACAAAAAAAATTGTTAGTGCCTTTAATCTAATTAGTAATTTTGCCGGTTAAAATAGGATGTCGGAGCTTTTTTAGTTAAAGAGTTAAAAAAAGAATCAAGTAAAGAGTAAAGTGTAACGAAAATTTCATATTTTTTAAATAAGTAATAAACAAATTGTTAGAGCCTATAATCTAATTAGTAATTTTAGCAGTCAAAATAGGAAGTCGAGATATTTTTTAGTTAAAGAGTTAAAAAAAGAATCAAGTAAAGAGTAAAATGTAACGAAAATTTTATATTTTAAATAAGTAATAAAAACATTGTTAGTGCCTATAATTTGATTAGTAATTTTAGCAGTCTAATTAGAAAGTCAGGAGCTTTTTTTAGTTAAGTAGTTAAAAAAAGAATCAAGTAAAGAGTAAAGTGTAACAAAAATTTCATATTTTTTAAATAAGTAATAAACAAATTGTTAGAGCCTATAATCTAATTAGTAATTTTAGCAGTCAGTCAAAATAGGAAGTCGGGATCTTTTTTAGTTAAAGAGTTAAAAAAAGAATCAAGTAAAGAGTAAAGTGTAACAAAAATTTCATATTTTTTAAATAAGTAATAAACAAATTGTTAGAGCCTATAATCTAATTAGTAATTTTAGCAGTCAAAATAGGAAGTCGGGATCTTTTTTAGTTAAAGAGTTAAAAAAAGTATCAAGTAAAGAGTAAAGTGTAACGAAAATTTCATATTTTAAATAAGTATTAAAAAAATAGTTAATATTTTAAATAAGTAATAAAATAAGTTAAAAAATGAAAGCTTTTTAAGTTAAAAGGGTAAAAACGAAAGGAACAAAAGTCGAAAATGAGTTAAACCTTCATATTACAAAAAAAAAGTAATAAAAACAATAAACGTGCGTTGTTCAAACATTTTTAAATTTAAAGACGAAAACTTTTTTATAAAGTTCAAATTCGGGATATCAATTCGCCATCGTACGTGCTATTTTATATGCACGACGAAAATAAAGAATGATCGAGAACATTTAACAAGGGCTTAAAAATAAATTCATAGTACAAGCTGTTGCGACACTCACAAATTAGTATAAGTACTTTAGACTCGATGACTTTTCCCTTGACTTTACATAGTAAAAACGGGGGGAGAAAAAGATCTACTGTTTTAAAGAATAATCAGGCTACATGGCCCCTGCACGAGAGGAAAAAAAAATCAGACTTGCAAATTCTGATTGCACCCTTCACAGCCCGTAAAGACATTAGCCTCTTACATTTGCACTTTGCGGACCCTTCCTCCGCCTCCTTCTTTTTTTTTTTAAAAAAAAAAGGCGCTACGTAAAATTATTTTAAACGAAATTACACCGGGACTCCGTCCACTATTTAATGCCATTGCATTCTTTAAATTTGTTCCGAAAGATATATTGCACCGGCGAAATTAGCAGCTTTTAATTTGTTTCACCGGAGGGGGGTTAATTTCGAGAGGTTTTTATTTTGCGAGCGGGAGGGTAATGCAGAAGCTGTAAAATTTATTCACGTACGCATATTTACGAAACGTTTCCGAAGAAATAAATTGGTAAATGAAGAAATCAATAGATCTTCCAAAGCTTAAGAAGCAAGTAATCATCAGTAAATAATTGGTCGGCGCAAAAAGTGCTACATTTAAATTATCCCTGAATACAACTGACTCAATAACTTTTTTTATACCCCCGCGATTATTATATTTTATCAGTATGGCCACAAAAAAAAAAAACATTTAAATTGCAAGAAGATGGATTTCTCGGTATATTCAAATAAAAGTCCACGATGGAAAAAAGTGTGGAATCATTTGCGGTTGACTTGCCAGGAGCTATTTCAATAAATATTTATCGCAATCTTGAACAACTCCAGTTTTATTTTCAGAAAACGAATTAAGGAAGTGCACAGGGACGTACTGAGGACCCTTAATTCGTGAATTAGCCCTTTTCTCGCTGCTCATTGACGTGGATAAATGAACGTGCAAGACACGCACGACTAAAAAGTCATACATCACCAAGTCGTCCACCCCAAATGCAAATCGGCAACAAGTGGTTATTAACTTTAATAACACAGGGGTGACTAACACAGGTAAGTGCTGCATACACATTTTTTTTTATTATCGCATTATCTAATTTATTGGAGCAAAAACAAAACAGGAGAAATGAATGGTATTGATAAAAACGTGTAAATTGCGTATAATAGAGACAATAAAAACTAATGGTCACGTAATTATCTTGGCCTACAAACAGGAATTGAAGAAACCTCGGGAATGGGCTTAAGTCATTTTTATCGGAGTGGAAAAATTGTCCAAAGCAAGCTTTGAATACGGTGAAAGTATCAGTTTCACATTCAAATATGTATCTGAGTGTTATTGAAGGAAATTATTATATTTGGTTCATACTATAGATGGGAAGTGAAGTTAATTAATTAATTGAGGACAAAATTTAATAAAACTCGGCAATTTTAATTATAAACATTACAAGAGGAGGGGTTGATTATAAGAAAATTACTAATTAATTATAAATAGTAACTTCATAAAAATATTAGTTTAATTAATAAAATAATGATTGCTCAGATTCTAAAATTTTAGCCAATTTCAAGAATCAATTTTAAAATTAGCAGTAAATTATTAGGAGTAATTAAATAATAAAATTAATTATCAATATATCTTATAAAAAATATTAGTGAAGAATTTTAATGAATAATTATGGTTCAAAATATAAAATTTTATCAAATTTCAAAAATATATTCTAAAATTGTCAATAAAATATAATAAAAAAAAATTCTAAAGAATTTTCATAAACATTTTTGGGAATATTTAACTAAATGAAATATGCCTGAAGAATAATTAAAATTTTAGTCAATTTTAAAAATCAGTTTTAAAATTAACAATTAACTATTAGGAGTAGTTTAATAAAAATATTAAATTTCAATGAATAATTTCAATAAATAATTATGGACAATTATAAACAAGTAAGAAAGAAAATGGTTCAAACTACAAATGTTTATAAAATTTCAAAAATCTACTCTAAAATTGTCAATAAAATATAATTAACAAAAAAAAATCCAAAGAAAAAGATTTTTACTTTAAATAAAATATGACTGAAAAAAAAAATAAAATTTTAACCAATTTTAAAAATCAGTTTTAAAATTAACAATTAATTATTATGAATAATTTAATAAAAATATTAAGAATTAGTAATGAATTTTAATAAATAATTATGGAAAATTATAAACGAATAATATATCATTAAGTTATATAATATAAAAATTTCCAAACCCAATTTTAAAATTATGAATAAAAGTAACAAAAAAATTCAAGAAAGTTTTTATAAAGAACAAAGTAATTATTTAGTAGAAGTAATTTAATAAAAAT
The DNA here is from genome assembly GCF_024364675.1 of Aethina tumida. Classification (NCBI taxonomy): domain Eukaryota; kingdom Metazoa; phylum Arthropoda; class Insecta; order Coleoptera; family Nitidulidae; genus Aethina; species Aethina tumida. The sequence continues at coordinate 5,348,760 of NC_065435.1, read as the reverse complement.
ATTAATTTCAGTGATAATATTATAGATGAATTTTAATAAGAAATTTTTGAAATTTGTTAACAAATAAGTTTAAAACTGAGAAAAAAGTTCAGATTTTAAAATTTTAGATATTTTTTTAAATTACTAATTAATGTTTATAAATAGATTTTATAAATTCCAATTATAAATATATTAATATATTAATGAACAATTATGAAAAATTATAATTAAATAAAATATAATTGAAAAATATAAAATGTTTGCAAATTTTTTGAATTATCGATAAATTTTATTAAAAAGTATTGAGTACAAGTATCAATATATGTTATAAAAAATTTTAGAGAAGCTTGATTTTTGAAAATTTATGAGCAATTTAAAACAAAAACCATTTAGATTTTAAAATTGTAGCATGTAATATTCAGTAGAAATTTAATAAAAATGTTATTTTTCAGTTACGAAGAATTTTAGAAAATTATAAGCAAATTAAATATAATTGGGGAAATGGTTCACAGTTTAAAATTTTACCGAATTTCAAAAATCAATTTTAAATATACTAATTAGATTTTGGGAGTAATTTATTAAAAATCTTAAATTTCAATGATCAACATATCTTATAAAAAGTTATTGAAGAATTTTGGGAAATTATAAACGAACAAAATATGATTGAGAAAATGGTTTAAAATATAAAATTTTTGCAAATTTTTAAAATTATTAACTAAAAAAATTAGATTTTTATATTTTTAAAAGATATGGTAAACATTAGGGCAAATTAATTGTAATTAAAAAATCATTCAAATTTTAAAATTTAAAAATGTCAATGTTTAGGAGAAATTCAATAAAATAAAATAAATTTCAGTTATTAATTTAAGTTATAAAAAATTTTACAAAAGCTTTTAGATTTTAGAAATTTATAAGCAAATTAAATGTTGTTGAGAAAAATGGTTCCCATTTTAAAATTTTGATAAATTTGAAAAAATTTTAAAATTATCAATTAATTTTTTTTAATAATTTAATAAAATTATTAATATACATTATAAGAAATTATTGTATAAGTTTGATCAACAAAACGTAATTGAAAAAAGGATTCATAATTCTAAATAGTTGTCAAATTATAAAAAAATCAAAAATTTCATTACCATTATTAAAAATAAAAAAATACAAGTTCAATTAAAATATTTAATTATATTAAATTAAATTATTTAAATAAATATGTATAATATATTAATATTAATATCAATCATGAAGTTGTGTTAATATTGGTTAAGAGAGAGCAAAAGAATATAATTTAGTAAATAATGTTCCAATCAATACTTAAGTATCTAATTTAATGTATTTTTTTTGTAAATATGTACATAAACATATTATAATTAATATAATAATGAAGAGAAGGAAAGTTATTAAAACATAAATTTAATATTTGTTATTCACAAATGCGGTTGTATTTTTAAGGATATTTTAAAATTATTTATTAAATTTATTATATTTATTTATTTCAAAAATTTAAAAATTGTTTAATTAGTAATATTTACGATTTAATTGAAAAATAGACTATTTAAGGGTTGAAATGTACTGAATATAATTTTATTTTTCTTATTTTTTATAATTTATTTTGCCAAAATTGATGTCCCAAACTTAATACTAACATATAATAATTATAATTATAGGTTTTTAAAAATGTCCCACAAATTGAAAACAATGGAAAAAAATATTACTAGTACACAAAATTATAAAAACATTATATTTATGACAAATTAAATTATTAACTGCACTTTGTTATCCGCGAAATTATACTTGTAACTGTTTATGATGACATTATGTCACTAATGAAATTTACCGACGCGTCCCGACGTTTAACTTGTGTTGCTGATTCCTCTGTCGTCAAGCTCAATAAATTTATCGAATTTAATTATTGTGGTTTGCGTGTTTGGTTTTAATAAAAAAATATAACAAAACTATATGGAAAATACTAATTACAGAATTAATATTTTAATTATATTAATTAATATTTCAAATTAAGCATTAATGAAATAGTTGTTCAAAATTAGTTTCACTGATTATCTAAATTACATCCTTCATTATTAGTAATCGTCAAAGTTTCCGAGCAATTGATCGATAATCGATTAGTTCGATTGTTTCCTACGGGCCTGAGACCTAGATTAAGATTACACGTGCCCAAACTAATATATATCACGTGAGCCACCCCAAATGCAAATGAGCAACAAGTGGCGGAGTTGGCGATGAGCGTACTCCGATTAGCGTCGAAACGAGGCGGTTAGCGGGGACGAAAGAAAGTTTTTTAAAAGTTCAGGAGAGAAGGCAGATTACTTACCTATAATAGGGAAAGGCCTGCGACATGTGCAAGTCCATGGGCGCACCGGGGTGGTGCGGCGGCCCGTACGAGTGATGATCACCCGTTTGGATCATCGTCGACGCTGCGGCCGCCACAGCCGCAGCCGCCGCCGTGTGATGGTGCCCCAAGACAGCGGCCGCCCAGGGCGAGGGTGCGAATCCTCCAGGATGATCCAGGGTTGTGCACCGGTTCACGTTCACACTCAAGTTCATGCAGCACTTGTCACACACACGCGACGTCGACGGTCGACGGTTTAATTGGGGGGTGGGTCGGTGTATCTGGCGCTTGGTGTACGGGGGTACCAAATCGTACGCGGCGGACTCGGGATCACATCGGCTGGACCGCGGCAGGAGTGCGACACACGTGTACCATCGACCGCGGACCGTTGGCCATTGATCGTTCGTCCGTGTCTGGTCTGGTCGTGCGGCAAAAGGTGCCCAAATGCCTCTCTTACACACACACACACGCCGCACACACACACGGTCAGTCGGGCAGATATAGCGGCGGCCGACCAACGTACGGATTGAATGGAGCGAAGGAGTTTTTGGGGGCGAAGGCGGAGTTGTGGCGTAGCGTGCGTGGTTCTGCCCTCGCGTGACGAGGCGGCGTTCTTGGTTCGCGCGCACCACGACTCGCCGACCGTTCGACGTCGGGCCGGGCCAGGATCGCGACGCAACCCGCCTATCCGCTCGCACCCGCTTACACCCACCCGGTTCTTCCGTTCTTCGCGGTGCGACGGCGACGCGACGCGACGCGACGCCACACGCTGGTTGTGCGGGGCAGCGGTCGCGTACATGCACGGGTGTGCATGTTTTATTGCGATTCGGGTTTTGCGGTTGCGATACGCCTTCTGCGAGGCACTGAGTACGTCGGACGTTGGTCCGTCCGGTGGTGCACCGTCGCCAGAATGATTTTTTATTTTTAATTTGCACCCTGTATTAAAGGGTATTAAGGGACTTTCAGTTTTTTGTTTACTCTGTTTCTCTGAAGTTTGTAAATGAAAATAATTTGTTATTACTTACTTGTTACTTTTTCCAAACTTTGTAGAATATTCACAATTTATATTGTATATCAACTATACATAAAATCAACTAAATTATATATCAATTATTATTATGTGGATAAAAATAATACTTTTACCTACAGATATACTTATAATACTTATATATAATTGCATAAAAATAACTTAACAATTTTTGAAAATTTATACATAAATTATTTTAATATATAAAAACGTATACAGAAAGTACATCATATTTATAATTATAGTGTTTTATATGAAAATTATATAAAAAAATTGCAAATTACAAAAAAATGAACTTAAAATTTAGTACCTTTACCCACACAGTATATTTTTTATAAGAAAGAAATGGACAAGATAAAATTAAAAAGAAAATATTAATTAAAATAAATTTATTTTAAATAATATAATTTTCAAAAGTTCATTTATAATTAATTTAAATATTAAAACATATCAAAAAGACACTTTTTTATAAATATGAATATTGAAAATTATTTAAAAAAATAATATACTTGCCATAAAAAATAATATTTGTAATAAAATATATAATATAATAATTTTTATGAAAAAAAAAATGAATTTAATACTTTTCTGTATATTATGAGAAAACTTAAAAAAAATAACATACTTTATTAATTTGAAATATTTTAATATTCGGTTCTTTATTTTTATTTTTTTTTTTTTTTAATTTGTTACTTTGAAAATATTACCCAGTTACCTCTAAAAATTTTCGAAGGTTTATAATTAATTTAAATCTTAAAATAAATATGTATCCAAAAATGTATATATATATAATTTTTGTAAAAAATTTTTATAAAATTAAAATATTCATTTTAAATAGTAAAATTTTTAGTATCTCATAAAAAAATTAATTTTAAATTTATTTAGACAAGTCAAAACATTCAAAAATTTTAAAGCATATATTGGATACCAAAAATTATATTTTCTTTTTAGTTAATGGAAATTTATAAATATTATAAAAAAAAATGTATAAAATTTTTTAAATATTAAATATATAAATTAAATTTAAATTATTGATATATTAATTTCTTGAAAAATAAAGCTTTTCTGAAGTTTATTTATAGAATATACAAAAAAAAATTAATTTTTTCCGTCAATAAAAATAAAATTTAACAAAAAAATATTGAGTTTTGTCTTGTAAATTGTAAACATACTTAAAAAAATTATTTATGTATTATTTAGTTTACTTATAATTAATTAATTGGTGTATCAATTAATAGTAAAGCGTATTTTTAATGAAATCATATGTATAGTTTCATGAAAAATTAATTTTTATGAGAAAAATAAGATAAAAGACAAAATTTTAAAGGAATAACATATATTATTAATATGAAATATCTTAATTTTATTACTTCATTATTTTTTTTAAACTTATTGATTATAAAAAATAATTAAAAATTACAATATGCCTATAAGTACTTTTATAAAAACAAGTTATATAGTTATAAAATTAAAATATTCATTTCAAATAGTAAAAATTTTAGTATATCACAAAAGAATGAATTTTAAATTTACTTAGACAAGTCAGAACATTTAAATTTTAAAGTATATATTAAGTACCAAAAGGTATATTTTATTTTTGATTATAGGACATTTTAAAAATTATACATATTGTTATAATATTAAATTCTTGAAAGGTAAAGATTTTCTGAAGTTTATTTATAGAATATATAAAAAAAATGAACAAGAAAAATTAAATTTTTTTCTGTAAATAAATAACTAAAATTTGACAAAAAAATATTGATTTTTTAGAAAAACATAAAAAATAGCCAATTTATTAAAATATCCAGTTTTGTTTTGTAAACTGTAAACGCACTTAAAAAAGATCAAATTAATTACCATCAAACAAGATATTGAAAATTATTGAAGAATGTATTCTCTTCACAACTAAATATATAAATTAAAACTGATAGTAAAACAATTTAACATAGTATTGTTTACTGTACAATTTATATCTAAAGAAATGAAAATCAATTAAAATTAGTACTAATTAATATACTAAGTATAACGTTTATGGTTTCATTTTATTATATTTTATTTTATTTTATTTTATTTTATTTTATTTTATTTTATTTTATTTTATTTTAATTTTATTTTATTTTATTTTATTTTATTTTATTTTATTTTATTTTATTTTATTTTATTTTATTTTATTTTATTTTATTTTATTTTATTTTATTTTATTTTATTTTATTTTATTTTATTTTATTTTATTTTATTTTATTTTATTTTATTTTATTTTATTTTATTTTATTTTATTTTATTTTATTTTATTTTATTTTATTTTATTTTATTTTATTTTATTTTATTTTATTTTATTTTATTTTATTTTACTTTATTTTATTTTAAATTTTATTTTATTTTATTTTATTTATTTTATTTTAATTTAATTTAATTTAATTTAATTTAATTTAATTTAATTTAATTTAATTTAATTTTAATTTATTTTATTTTAATTTTAATTTGTTTTATATTATTTATTTTTTTATATATTTTATTTTATTTTAATTATTTAAAAACAGACTCACTTAATTTAACAAAATAAATTCAAAATTTTATTATGATTTAGTATCTACAAGACATCCTAAAATTAAAATTTATAAAATTATCACTTGTAATTTTAACAAAACAAAATTTCTATTATATATTATTTCTTATATGTGAATTTAGATAATTCTACATTTAAATTATAGCTTTAAAACTTATTTAAATTCAAAAAATTAAATTGTGTGACAGAGTATAAATAATAAAAAGCTTAAATAGAATCATGACTTCTCAAAGAAGTCAATATAACCTAATTTCCTTAATATTGTTTCTCTATTAATGTTATTTACTTAAGTCCCTGTAATCGATACATTTTATTTACATTTTCATAAATTTTCAAGTATGTTTCTATCTCATTAAATATTTCCTAAGTACTTTTGGTTATTTTCTAATTTGGTTGATATTTTAATTTTTTAAGATATTAATTATCATTTATAATTTTCATATAGTAACTTTTATAAATCTTGTATATTTTATGTTAAATATTGTAAATAGAAGTTAATTTTTCTTCAGCCTTCAATTGAAATGAAATACATATTTATAAAATCATCATATCTTCCCTTCACATAATAAATATGGCTTGTAATCGTGATGTTAGACTGATCAAAATTCAACGTCGATAAAAAATGGTTGGTAGCATCCCAATATGATTGTAAGGATTTCAAGAAAGATAAAAGAATCGGGCATCGGGCATCGGGCGCGGTGCATTCGAACAAGTTCAATTTACAGTAGCGAGTAAAAAAAAGCAAATTCCAGTCAAGCGTTAAATTAACTCTGTAAAATATTACCTCTGCTAAACCAATTTCGTAATCTAGACTAGAAATGACGAACGAATTCCCAGAGTAGGTAGACTTAACATTTTATAGGTATGTAGCGTAAAGAAAATAAACGCTTGTTCTTTTTCCTGCCGCTGGATTGTTGCGATTTTTCAACAAGATGAATGGAAGCCAGCACTAAATTGTTTCATTCTTAAAATGATTCATTCTTCTGTTCTCCCGCTCGTTTACTCCGAACCGGTGATTAACAAAACGACGTTTTATGTCTCGTTGGGTAATTTTTACGGTATATACAGAGTGTGTCTCCAAGTAAGTGTGTCATATTAATTAATTAGCCACGTCCCTTTAAAAATAGGTACAGTTTTCGTATATAAATTGGCCTTGGAAGCGTTTTTTTACCAAGATACAGGGAGTCATATTGAAAAAACTATTTATAATATTATAAATTTTAAATACTTGGTGACAACCTGTATATATACTTTTAAAAAAGTACAACAAATTAATTATTAATAAGATTATATATTATGTAAAACTTAACTTACAGAAACAAATTTCAAAATTTTTTATTTTTATCATTAGTAACACTCCTGCTAATTTAAAATTTAAACGGTGGAAATGTTTATTAGCTATTTATAGATTAATATATTTTGTTTAATTTGATATTTCGTATCTTGGGAACAAAGTCAACTTTATATGAAACTTTTACTTATTTCTGAAAGGATTTTGCCTATTTAGATTTTGATACAGATTTGCTGATATCAAAACTTATATTTATTATTTATAATAATAAATTCTAATTGATAATTAAGATAAATACATTTTCACACCATCTAAATATATTGATATTAATTAAATACATCAAATTTCAGATAATTTCAACATAACATACACATGATATATTTTTTAAATAAGTTTTTAATAATAAATTCCAATTGGTAACTAAGATAAATACATTTTAACACCATCTAAATATATTGATATTAATTAAATACATCAAATTTCAGATAATTTCAACATAACATACACATGATATATTTTTTAAATAAGTTTTTAAGGAAAAATTTATATTTTTATAGTTTGATAAAGTATCTTTTATAAAAACAATTATCAAAATTTTACGAAAGCAGTTGTGTACAATTTTTATGTCTAATTTTATCATCGTTCTCCTCCTCTGAGTCGCCCCTTGGTAAAATAAGAAAAAAATTATTGTGTCAAAACTTGAACCACATCATTGTAACACTTCTGCTAATTTAAAATTTAATCGGTGGAAACGTTTATTAACTATTTATAAATTAAAATATTTTGTTTAATTTGACATTCTGCATCTTAGGAACAAAGCATTTTCAATGCCAACTTTATATGAAACCTTTACTTATTTTTGAAAGGATTAGATCTGTTTAGATTTTGATACATTTATTTGGTGACATCCTGTATACATAATTTTAATAGAGTAGTAATAAGAGAATAGTATCGTATTTAAATCTTAGAAATAACTATCAATAAATTTATTCTAATATTGTGTTTCCTGTCCTAATTTTTTAAAGGTACAAAAACTTATTATTTATAATAATAAATTCCAATTGGTAATAGATAAATACATTTTCACACCATCTAAATATATTTATATTAATTAAATACATTAAATTTCAGATAATTTCAACATAACATACACATGATATATTTTTTAAATAAGTTTTTAAGGAAAAATTTATATTTTTATAGTTTGATAAAGTATCTTTTATAAAAACAATTATCAAAATTTTACGAAAGCAGTGGTGTACAATTTTTATGTCTAATTTTATCATCGTTCTCCTCCTCTGAGTCGCCCCTTGGTAAAATAAGAAAAAAATTATTGTGTCAAAACTTGAACCACATCATTGTAACACTTCTGCTAATTTAAAATTTAATCGGTGGAAACGTTTATTAACTATTTATAAATTAAAATATTTTGTTTAATTTGACATTCTGCATCTTAGGAACCAAGCATTTTCAGTGCCAACCTTATATGAAATCTTTATTTATTTTTGAAAGGATTTGATCTGTTTAGATTTTGATACATTTATTTGGTGACATCCTATATACATAATTTTAATAGAGTAGTAATAAGAGACTAGTATCATATTTAAATCTTAGAAATAACTATCAATAAATTTATTTTAATATTGTGTTTCCTGTCCTAATTTTTTAAAGATACAAAAACTTATTATTTATATTATTAAATTCTAACTGATAATTAAGATAAGTACATTTTTACACCATCTAAATATGTTGACATTAATTAAATAAATTTTTAAGGAAAAATTTATATTTTTATACTATGATAAAGTATCTTTTATAAAAACAAATATCAAAATTTTACGAAAGCAGTGGCTTACAATTTTTATTTCTATTTTTATCATCATTGTCCTCCACTGAGACGTCCCTGGAGCAAATTAAAAAAAAAATGTGTCAAAAGTTGATTCATATCATCAGTAACACTCCTGCTAATTTAATATTTAATCGACGAAAACGTTTATTAGTTATTTATAAATTAATATATTTTGTTTAATTTGTTTGTATCTTGGGAATAAAGCATTTCCAGTCCCAACTTTATATGAAACTTTTACTTATTTCTGAAAGGATTATGTGTTTAGATTTTGATTCAATTATTTGGTGACATCCTGTATACACAATTTTAATAGAGTAGTAACAAGAAATTTGTTATTATATTAAAAACTTAAAAATAACTTTCAATAAATTTAATTTAATATTGTTTTTTTATTCTAAATTTTTAAAGGATATAAAAATTGATTATTGATAATAATAAATTCTGATTGATAATAAATACATTCTCACACCATCTAAATATACCGATATTAATTAAATAATATAATTTCATTAGCAATATTTTCTAAATAAAATTTTAAAGAAAAAAATATATTTTTAATATTTATTATTATTATTATTATTCATTTAAATTATTTGATAGACAAAATTTACTAAAAGATACTAAAATATTCAATATTTAAAAAAAAAACATATATGTGGTTTTATAATAATTATCAATAATTACGTCCTAACGTTATAATTTCATAACATTTTCAATATAAAACATCCAGAAATAATTATAAATAAATATAAAATCTTTAAATCTAGTTTACTACTATTTTTCCTTTTTCAACTTTTTTTGTATGAGATCCAAACTGATTATTAACAACAATAAATTCCACTTGACAACCACGATAAATATATTCTCAGATCATTTACTGTCGGTACTGCTGGGTAAAATTTATACATATAAATATATACAAAAAAAAAAAGATAATGCCTAAACAAGGTTCCCTTGTTAACATTACCGTGTCTCGTAAGATGATTTGAGATAGAGAGCATTTCCGGAGCAGCACAAGAATACGTAAAACGCGGCGAAGGATGGATCATGAATATTATTCAGTATTCAAGACGAGACGAAATGCCGGAGTCACTAAAAATTTCAAGCAAGTAGGTATATTTATTATTTACGGCCCAGGCTCGTATACTACTACGCTGCACCGCACCGCACCATCAAGACTTTTTGGTGCACTGTATGTGTATGTGTGTGTGTGTGTGTGTACAAAAGACACTCATACACAGTAGGGACTTGGATGCACGCACTCAAATTAATAACCTATTGTGTTCTTATGTTTATTGATATGACGACTACACGTTGTACAATATGTTACATAATTCAGGATTTTTTATTTCAGCATTTTGTTTCAAAGTTTTTACTATTATTAATGTACTTATGTATATATTTAAATAATATTAATTGTGCAATATAACATTGTTAAAAGCATATTTTAAACGCTAAAATTTTGCAGGATTGCAGTAATTATTCCTGCAATTATAATTATTTTTTAAGAAAAATAATTAAACTAGTATACTCATATTCTAGTTAATTAGTCAGTTATTCTTAGTAAATAGTTTTTTTTTTTTTAACTTTACTATTACTTCAAACAATTTTAATATGTATACTATTATATTTTGGCTTACAATTTTTAACAATTATATTGTTGCATATATGAAATAAACATATTTTAATTAAGTAGTTTTAATTATGGAACATACTTCCACGAATGTTTTAAATTGTATTAAATGTTAGACTAATTATTTTAATAATTGTTTAAAAAAATGACATTTTATTATATATATATATATATATATATATATATATATATATATATATATATATATATATATATATATATATATATATATATATATATATATATATATATATATATATAAACATATTATAATTAATTAAATTTTTCATTAATATGTACAGGAAAAAGTAATTTACATTTTTTTACGTTAAACTTGATTTTCTTTAAAATCACTGATAATAATAAGCATTACAATAAAAAAATATTTTTCAAGGTTCTATAAGGAAATTTATACCATGTGAAAACCATATATCCATAATTCTTAAATATATCATCATTGTGAACTAAAAATTACAATCCAGTAACAACTTGCATGCTACAAGTTCATAAAAATTAGACCAAAAGTGGTTAAGTCGACAAAATATATACAAAAAAGCAAACCTGTCGAATCAAATTAAAAAAAAAACAAGAAATTAAACAATTATATGCTAAAAATAATAATGTTTAACTAAATTCGATGGTTTAACATCTAATATTTATAATATGAAACATATATCGTCTGTAACAATAAATATACGTAATACATAAAGACACAACATCGAAAATAAAAAGAAAATAAATATATCCACAACTCAACTCAACAAGTCCGACTTTGACACCTCAAAAAAATGTAGTTCACGTGCTCAGTAAATCCCCGATTCGACATACACTAAAAATAATCGAATACGTCAAAACAAATAACCGTGCACTAAAATAATTCTCATGGGACAGCTTTAAACGTAATACTAAAACAATACATGACCTAAAAATATAATTTTGAACAGTATAAAAGCATGACTACTTGTTAAATTTAATAAAAGGTTGTACTGAACGGATTTAACGAGCTCAAGTACTACAGAAACATTTTGGACAACCACTATTATATGGGAGGTCGTCCCTCGAAGTGTAGCTTCGGACTCAAGGACCATTTGTAATTATTCATGTTATCACAACATTGAGGATTGAGCCAATAGCTCAAGCAGACGAACGTTAAAATTATAACTTGAAATACTATCGACGCTTTGACGCTGCGATTTTGGTACCATATCGAGCTTCTGTTATCGCCAAGATCATCATCGCCGCCCTTTGTCCTTTGTCATGAACGACTTAATCGCATCCTTTTGCTGGGAACTGCAAATTAACACGACTTAGTGACCCATTGAACGCTTAGGTAAATCAATATCGTACCTTAAAGTGGAAGCAGAACAAGCGGACGTTCTGGCGACCAAAGTTCTACATCTGAGCTGGGCAGTTTTCAGATCCTCTTCCACTTTGTTGAACTTGTCGAAGATTTTTTGCTTGGAGGTGACGTGCAGAGCAAATTAGGCCTTGTACTGTCTGTACAACCTTCGTAAGGCCGCCAATCTGACCTGTCTTTCACCTATTTAATGTTCTGAACTTTCGTCTGATATTCCGCCGTCTGAAAACGAATCCTCCTTCAGAAAACCGCTGATGTGGTGACCCTGAATGATAAAAACAATTATTTATATTATTTATCATAACTTTCTTTAGAATAACATTTATTCAATCAAATAATCAACATTTCTGGCTTCTTGAAAGCAAAGAAAAGATAGTCCTCAGTTTTAACCTCCTCTTCAGAATTATGTAAAAATTAGACAAGGACGAAAATAAATAATAGTCACATGGAGAAATTTTTAGACAATGATGGATGAGGTAGAACTACTTAAAATTTTGAAGGTTTCTTTTCGTCTCTAATGTGATTTGTGGTCTTGCTTTGTTAGGAAGAAGTAGAACTCCTTTCTTATTGACCAAAGAAACTCGTCTATGAGAAGTTTGGTTAATTTGTCAGCTGTAGACAGTTCCATTGATCGTCTAGCCTTGTTTTAACTACTTTACCAGCTTGAATTCTTGACAATTGTAAAACACCAAATTCTATTGTCCTCACATCCATTTGTTTGAAGAAATTCATCACAGTGAACCTCTTTCCAGTGGTTGATTCATCGCAGTTTAATGAGTGGCCTAATTCCAAACCTGTTACACGAGGATTTCACATGAGATATTGCTTAATTTCTTCATTGGTACAAGTTTCTGGAAGACCTTGACGTTTTTCATCTTCATTGCTAACCAAAATCGTGAGACTTCGTCACCAGAGAAAGGATAATAAAGCTTTCGAGTAATATGTACTATTTAATACAAAAATGTTAATTAAGAAAAAAATATTTGTATTGAAAAAATTCATTATATAGTAAAATAATAAAAGAAATACATTCAAAAATATTTTATAATATAAAAAGTAAGATAATTTACATAAATATTATGTAACTGTAGATTGTTATTGCTTTATTATACACAGAGTTAAAAATGTCATTATTTATATGACAAGTCCTTCCGTGCAACACAGTTCCCAGATTTAATTACGCCAGCCGAAATTTACATGAATATCCGAGTTGCAGCGGACTTTTTCGTGATTCCCAGAAACCGGCGTCTTAATCTAACATCTCCTCTCCACGTATAGCGGAAAGTGAGCATCAAAAACAACTTGGACACGGGAAACAACCGGCTATTATCTTGATTGGTCCGACCTGTGACCATAAAGCACGTCAGGCTCGGTTTCGCCGTCGCGAGGGGCGGGGGGCGCGACGGGGGCAATTTAGGATAGACAAAGTGCTCAGGTAAACCGGCAGCAACATTACTTATTTATACATTACTCTTTTCATTCAGTCCTACGAAAATGAATGAATCGAGGAGAGTCCGTGACATGGTTACTGAACGGTGCACGTATGCCGAGTGAGTGATGAGTGAATACCGATGCGATATGCCTTTACCTCCACTGGTTCTGGCTTCGCCTGTGCTTTTCCTTTGGTTTGCTTTGGCATTTGCCTAGACGCTGTAAGCACATGAGCGCAGCCCGAAATTCCTGTCCGATTTTGTTTTACAATTAACGGTGTTAATTGGTAATCAACGCTGAACACGGCACAGATAACATGTTAGATCCGCACCTGCACACAGTCTGCTATGTGTAACTGTAATTGGTAATTTGGACGAAAGAATTGCTTCTACATTGTAATGGTGTTGGTTATTGTTTAAAAGTTCAATGCCAGTCAATAAAATTTCTTTAAAATTAAGAAAATCATCGTCTATTCTAATGTAAATAATACAATGTATGTATGTAAATGTATAAAAATCAATAAAAAAAACAGATTTTGTTACTTTTACAGTTTGTAATACAATATACAAATTGAATGTTTAAGAAAAATTAAAATTAAATGTGATGACTTGATAATTAATGTTCTAATTTAAATTAAAAACTAAAAGTATTGCAATAATAATTGCAAAAGCAGAAATTTGAGAAGGTTAATTAAAGTTTAAAAATATAAAAAGGATTAAAAAGTTTACTATATGACTTAATAATTATAATTAAATATAAAATATATAAGATTTTATAAAGATTATTAAACTAAAAATACATTACTATAAAAGAAAATTTTGAAATTAATTTTATATATTATAATTTAATTAAGAACATGTTAAAAATTAAAATAATCAAATGAAACTTAGATATTAAGAATAGCTATAAAATAGAACTTTTAAATTAATTCTTAAAATTTTTTAAGGGAATAAAATTTAAAATATATTAAAATATTAAAAGAGGGACATAACAAATAAAATGTAGATGAAATTTATGGATTTATTTAATTTTCATTTAATAAATAATATATTAAAATAATAACAAATATATAAATAAAATGAATTTTACTATAAAATAGAATTTTTAAATTAATTTCTAGAATTTTTTAAGGGAATAAAATTTAAAATATATTAAAATATTAAAAGAGAGACATATAAAATAAAATGAAAATCAAATTAAAATGGAAGATCAAATTTATGGATTTATTTAATTTTCATTTAATATAGAATATATTAAAATAATAACAAACAAATATATAAATAAAATGACAATCCAATTGAAATTAAAAAAATAAATTAAAATTTAAAGAAAAAGTTTCTAGTATTTATTCAACTTTCATTTAATTAAGAATATACTAAAATAAATTAAAAAAAATATATATAAATAATATATAAATTGATAATCCAATTAAAATGAATACTGAAAACTGAATTTTAAATAAATTTATAATTCTTTTATAGATTATTTGTTGATATCCCAATTTAAAGTAAAAATTTCTATAATATAGAAATTAAATTGTGCTCGTATTTAATCAGAAAAAGTTTTTAAAAGAAATAAAATATAAATATGTTCAAATTAAAATGAAACTTGATAGATATAAAATGATTAATATAAAACAATTTTTATAATTAATTTATTATACATATTATTTTTTGTAAATTAAATAAAAATAGAAAGATGATAAAATTAAAATGGAATTTAATTGTTATAAAATGATTATTATAAATGGAAGTTTTTAAATAAAATTACAGATTTCTTTACATATTATTTCTTGTAAATTGGTGTTTTAATTTAAATTAAAAATGTTTGTAAATAAAATTACACTATACTGACACAGGTTATATTAAAATGAACCAATAAAAAAATATGAAGGTGAACAAATAAAAAGAGAATTTGATAGATATAAAATGATTAATATAAAAAAGAATATTTAAAGTCATTTTACAGATCATTTTTTGTGAATAAAGAATAAAATAAAATATTATTATTAATACAAAATTATCAAATTAAAATAAAATTTTTATGATATAAAATGATTACTATAAAAAAGAATTTTTAAATTAATAGTACAGAATTTTTTACAAATCATTTTTTGTAAATTAATATACTAAATTGAAATAAAAGGGTTTTAAAATATTGAAATAATATTATAGTTATATTTGAATAATTGAATATTACAATAAAAATTAATGAAATGTAATAGGTACACTATAAAACAGAATCTTTTATAGATTATTTTTATTTTGTAAATTAATGTACCAAATTGAAATGTAGAAATAAAAACTATTTAAATTTGAACAGAAGAATTAAATAAGAAAACATGTAATAATTATATCTAAAATATTATATCATTATCCTAATTATAATATATATATATATATATATATATATATATATATATATATTAATTTATTTTAAAATCTATAATGTTATTATTATTTATTATTAATTTTGAAATATAATGGTAAAAAATAATAAAAAAGATTATTTTAATTTTAACTGATTATATATTGCTTTTTGAATTAAATTTCAATTAATTAAAATTTTATAAACAAATCCCATACATTATATACCATAAAATAATAATTATAATAGTTAATTATGAATTATATGAATATAAATTGAATATAAAAATCCATCTTTATAACAAAAAATATATATTAAATTAAGAGCGACACCTGTCGTGAATGTGCAACGTTTCTTTGTTAATATTAAATAGAACACTGCCTGAATTCGGTATAAATTTAAAAATTATAAACAATTTTTTAAATAATTGATTAAATAAAAATATGACAGTGATTTTTTGTTACGCCACTGTTCCATGAGAGAATTTTTGAAGTTTATGTTGTTTTGCCCTTCCGCTCATCCACAACCTACCTAATTGTCATTCAAGTCTTATCGAAAAAACATGATGTGTTAACAGACAAGCCTCAAACACCAAACAACAATACAACGT
The DNA here is from genome assembly GCF_024364675.1 of Aethina tumida. NCBI lineage: Eukaryota > Metazoa > Arthropoda > Insecta > Coleoptera > Nitidulidae > Aethina > Aethina tumida. Next base: position 5,332,303 of record NC_065435.1, on the reverse strand, counting down.
ATTTGTAAATTCAAAATGTTTATTGGTAATTTTGGGAAAAGTTCTTAACCTCAGTTGACTCCTAGGTGGTACCAATAGAACGCTAGCTGGTACCGAAGTACACGGGGAAACGAACAGCAAACTGTATTGAGATTGGGCGTTTTCTTAACTGGGGCGACACCTATTACGCATTCAAAGCATCTTCTAATTAACAGGCATCGTAGTACCGATGTCAATTACCAATAAATTATTTTATTGGGTCACGATCGGACGTTAATTCCAATAATTGGCGCCCAACTTTGTTCCAGTTAACATTAGTCTGTTAATTATGTAATCGTTTTTGTGTACTTCTTAAAGAGATTTTAAAATGAAGAAAACGTTCATGTGTCAAATTAATTTAATTGATGATTTTTGTAAGTAGAGTGAAACTATTAAATTTTCTCAATTTTTGAAAATGATTTTCTATTTTTTTTTACAATTTTACTGTTTTTGTTGAAAGTTAATTAAATTGATAATACGTAAAAGTTAAAAAAAAAATAATGTGAATTACCAATAAATTATTTTATTATATCACGATCGAACATAATTCTAATAATTGGCGTCCAACTGTGTCCCAGTTAACATTAATCTATTAATTATGTAATCATTTTTATGTACTTCTGAAACACATTTTAAAATGAAACAATATTCATTTAACAAATTAATTTTATTGGTTATTTTTGAATTTGAAGTAAAGTTGTTTAATTATTTCGACTTTTTAAGATACTTTTTTAATTTTTTTTACAATTTCATTGTTTTTGTTAATGTTAAATTGTAAAAGTTTTTACGAAACAAATGTGAATTACCAATAAATTATTTTACTGTGTCACGATCGAACGTTAATTCCTAAAATTGGCGCCCAACATTGTTCCAGTAACTATTCTATTCTGTTAATTATGTATCTAATTTTACGTAATTTTGCAAAGAGTTTTTAACAAAAAGTTCCTGTAACAAATTAATCCAATTGATGATTTTTAGAAGTAGAATGTAACTGTAAAATTATTCTAATTTTCGAACATTAATTCCAATAATTGGCGCCCAACTTCGTTCCATTTAATGTTATTCTGTTAATTATATAGACATTTTTATATACTGCTTAAAAAGATTTTAAATTGAAAAAATGTGCATTTAACAAATTAAAAACATTTTGAAATGAGAAATTGTTTATTTAACAAATTAATTTAATTGATGATTTTTGAAATTTGAGTAGAATTGTTCAATTATCTCAATTTTTAAAAATGATTTTTTAATTTTTTTGCAATTCTATTGTTTCTGTAACTGCTGGAAGTTAATTAAACTGAAGAAAAGTAAATGTTGTTACTAAAACTAATGTCAATTACCGATTAATTATTTTATTATGTCACAATCGAACAGTAATTCCAATAATTGGCGCCCAACTTTTTGTTCTACTTAACATTGTTATTAATTATACAATCATGTACTCCTTAAAGAGATTTTAAAATAAAAAAATGGTTATTTAACAAATCTATTTAATTTATTATTTTTGGAAGTAAAGTGGAACTGTTCAATTATCTCAATTTTTAAAAGCGATTAATTAATTTTTTAGCAAATTCCATTTTTTTGTAACTGCTGGAAGGTAATTAAACTGAAGAAATGTAAATGTTTTTACCAAAAACCAATGTCAATTACCAATCAAACAGTAATTCCAATAATTGGCGCCCAACATTGGTCTACTTAACATTATTCTGTTATTTATATAATAATTTTTATGTATTCCCTAAAGAAATTTTAAAATGAAAAAATGTGTATTTAACAAATTAATTTAACTGATAATTTTTGGAAGTAGAGTGGAATTGTTCAATTATTTAAATTTTTAAAAATGATTTTTTAACTTAATTAAATTAAAAAAATGTAAAAATTTTTACTAAAATCTATGTCAATTATCAGTAAATTATTTTATTGTTACAATCGAACATCAATTCCAATAATTGGCGCCCAACTTTGTTCTTTAAAAGAGATTTTAAATTGAAAAAATGTTTACCAAATTAATTTAACTAAATTATTTTGATTTTTGAAAATGTTTTTAATTTTTCTTTTGCAATTTTATTGTTTTTGTAACTGCTGGAAGCTAGTTAAATTGAAAAAATATAACAATTCTTACAAAAATCAGTATCAAATACCAATAAATTATTTCATTGTGTCAGAATCGAATATTAATTCCAATAATAATAATATTTTTTATTTTTTGTTTTGTTGTAAGTTAATAAAACTAAAAAATTACAAAAGCTTTTACAAAAAGCAATGTCATTAATCAAAAAAGTATTTTATTCTGACATTTTAGAAATGGTAATATCAGTAATTGGCGCCCAACGCTTAAAATCAATTTTTAAAACTCTGCAATGTTCAATTTGTTATCATACAAATTTTATTAAAATAAAAACATTTTAATTTATTTAATGATATTACGTAACAGAATGAAGCTACTCATTTATTTGGACAACGGGGAAGGTGAAAACCGTTTTTATTATTTTTTTAATTTTTTATTGTCATATAAATTTTGAAAATGTCTTTGTTCCTTCTTCTATTTTTTACTATAGAAATTCAATTAAAATAAAAAATGTGAATATATATATATATATATATATATATATATATATATATATATATATATTTATTATTTATGTATATAAAAGTAATTATTTGTCAATTTGGTTTAATTTTTTATTTATCTGTTTTTTATTTTTTAATATTTTTAATAAAACCACTCTGAAATGAATGTAATTTTTATAAAAAATAGTAATAAAACACTTTTTGAGTTTTGCATTTTATTCATTATGACATAAATAATTTAAATGCAAGAATGAAAAACCCTTAAATACCAATCATTAATCTACGTAATGCCATCAAAAAATATGAGCTAAACAATTTGTATAAGGGGTCATTAATACTATAAAATAATACAAAATAAGACAAATATGAGACAGAAAGAAACTAATCAAAGCATCGTTCATCTGCCTCTGCATCGATGCAAAGCCTCTCATTTTGTAAGGAATGAATAATGACATTCAAAACATTCATTCAAATTATTTGTCATTATTATTCTGGCAGTAAATATACTCAAAAAATACGTGCTCAATTCAGAACTGTAAATCACACTTCATTGTTCATTTTGCGAATTGAGCCTCAAGTGATTTTCAATCACCATCATAACAACTATGACCGTTTTAAAAACGGGCAAACACCGAATATATACATATAAAAAACATAAAAATCAGCTTATCCGTTTGTAGGAAAAATACTGCTAAAATAACATTTAATTGATGCAACGGATGAACTGATTGATAATTTAATAAATCAATACAATCTAATTTTAGAACTTGTTCAAAAAATTAGATTGTATATAATAATATGTACAAGATTTGTTTAGTAAAAAGTTAACACTTTACTAATACCATATGTAAATTGTTAATTGTTTACTAAAACAATCGCGTTTTAAATATAACATCATTGTGTAATAAAAATTACAATCCAATAACAACTTGCATGCTGCAAGTTCATAAAAATTAGACCAAAAGTGGTCAAGTCGACAAAATATATACAAAAAAGCAAACCTGTCGACTCAAATTAAAAAAAAAAGAAATTAAACAATTGTATGCCAAAGATAATAATGTTTGGCTAAATTCAATGGTTTAACATCTAACATATATAATATGAAACATATATTGCCTGTAACAATAAATATACGTAATACGTAAAGACACAACATCGAAAATAAAAAGAAAATAAATATATCCACAACTCAAGGCCGACTCTGACACCTCAAAAAATGTAGTACACGTGCTTGGTAAATCCCCGATTCGACGTACACTAAAAATTATCGAATACGTCAAAACAATTGACCGTGCACTAAAATAATACTCATGCGACTAGCTTTAAGCGTAATACTAAAACAATACACCACCTAAAAATATAATTTTAAACAGTATAAAAGCATTACTACTTGTTAAATTTAAAATAAATGGTCGAACTGAACGGATTTAACGAGCAACGGTACTACAGAAACATTTTGGACAACCACTATTATATCGGAGGTCGTCCCTCGAAGTGCAGCTTCGGACTCAAGGACCATTTGTAATTATTCATGTTATCACAACATTGAGGATTGAGCCAATAGCTCAAGCAGACGAACGTTAAAATTATAACTTGAAATACTATCGACGCTTTGACGCTGCGATTTTGGTACCATACCGAGCTTCTGTTATCGCCAGGATCATCATCGCCCCCTTTGTCCTTTGTCATGAACGACTTAATCGCATCCTTTTGCTGGGAACTGCAAATTAACACGACTTAGTGACCCATTGAACGCTTAGGAAAATCAATATCGTACCTTAAAGTGGAAGCAGAACAAGCGGACGTTCTGGCGACCAAAGTTCTACATCTGAGCTGGGCAGTTTTCAGGTCCTCCTCCACTTTGTTGAACTTGTCGAAGATTTTTTGTTTGGTGGTGATGTCCAGAGGAAATTTGGCCTCGTACTGTCTGTACAGTCTTCGTATGGCCGCCAATCTGGCCTGTCGTTCACCTATTTCGTGTTCTGAACCTTCGTCCGATATTCCGCTGTCTGAGAACGAACCTTCCGTCAGGAAATCGCTGAGATGGTGACCCTGAATATCAAAAAAATCACAATTATATTAATATGTCATAACTTTCTTTGGAATAACTTTGACTTAATTAAATAAGCAACATTCTGAAAGCAACAAAAATGGCAGAATGAAGGAAATAAATAATAGACATAGAACTTTTTGAAGCTTTCTCTGAGGCTTTAATGTGAGTCTTGCTTTGTCATAAAGAAGCAGAACGCCTTTTCTATTGACTAATGAGTAGGTTGAGTCGGTTTTTCATGGACTTCAAAGCAGTAGATAATTATGGTATTGATTGTGTAACCTTTTGGTGAGTAATCAACATCTAAAATTTCTCTCATTATTCACCATACAGTCATTAAAAATGAAAATGAGTTAAGTTTTTTTAAGTAGTGTTCCACCACGTTTACCAGATGATAAATCAGTCAGAATTGTCATAATCAACCCTTCTTTCTTCGCATGTAACAATACTATAAATAAAAAGCCCATTTCCACTTCGTGCAAAGAGAGAATTGGCAATTGTCAAACGCCTAATTTTGTTACCCTCACTTAATTTATGAATAATCCCAATGTTTAATTTCTTCCTTGACGTTATTCATATTCGATCCAGTCATTTGAACATTTTAAAGCAAATTTTTATTAAAATACATACACCTTTTTTGACGCAAAAATTGCTTTAAATACGAATAAGCAAGAGCTAGAAAAGCTTACAAATGATGCTGTTTATTTTATTCAAATAAATCATCAATTAAAAATGAAAATTAATTTTTCTGGTACGTAATCACATCAACATAAATTTCATAAAATTTATTTGAAAGATTATAAGTGACTACAACAAATTCCGTATTGTTGATAGTAGAAAATGTGTACACATTTGATTATATATTTTTTTTTAGAGATTTCCGTCGAGCCTCGTCTCTCTTGTTCGCATTCACATAAGAGTCAACGGAATGAAGTGCCCGACTCTAGGTTGCTGTAATGAAAAGTCCCGCGTAGCATACTAAATAGATTTTAGGGGTGATTGCTATAGCGAAGGCAAACTCATCGTCTTAGACATCCGATCTCTTACATATCTGTTCCCGGTTCCCTTATACCGCTTATATTTCAAAACTTTCTGCTCGATAGCGATTTAAAATTATTGTTTTGTTTCCTCTGTTTTAATTTATTAGATGGGATGGATTAGCAAGTAAATTACTTTAGGGTTTTTCTGACTTTAGTGTACGAAAAGCAATTTAATTTTTTAACTAAAATTAACTGGAAGTAATTAATTCCTGACTCATAAATGTTGCAAAAGAATTTTGATCAATTAAAGAACGATTTGTTATCTTTAACAAAACAACAGTCAGTATATCTCAGGTTTCTATTAAAGATTTGATGATAGTAATAAGTTCTTACGTTGTGGTATGTCGACTCAGACAGAAGTTTAGCGATATCCCTGACTCCAGCAGCGGTTTGATCGTTGAAGATTCCTTCGTTCAACAAATTATCCAGCCTGGCAATGCTCCTTCCATCATCGCACAAATCCTTTTGCAATTGCTCCAATCTCGTCTCCAAAGTTTCCAACTGAGGTAGAAGCCCTTGCTTTTGTTCCAACTGATCCTTGGTTCTGGAAAAAGTTATTTAAATACTTTGCTGGAGATCGCCTGAGTCTGACTTACAATGTTTTACTGTTGTCCAGCAATTCGTAGAGTTCCTGGACATTGCACTTCAATTTGCTGTTGTAGACATCCATGTCTTTGTTTTCGAGTGAGAATCTGTGCACGACGGCGTTCAGGGCGGTTAGCTTCTCATAATACTGATCGATAAAACTCAGACGGTTCTGCAAAAAGAAGAAGAGAACACCATTTAAATTGACCTTTGCAATTTTTATGGAAATGTTGGTCAAGTATTTTACGTGAATTTTTCATTTTTATGAGTATTGACCCATGGGTTTTATTAAGAAGTTACATTATGTATGCCATGAATATTAGATAAGTGTACACACAGTTCTGCACGGATGAATGAAGCTGGAACTAGCAGTAAATTTAAATTAGATTTTACTTCTGTGTCTATAAAAGACGGGCCTGCCCTTATTTTGGCTCGGCCGGCCATAAACTCCGGTAATTTATATACATGTTAGTATGAAGGTCGAGTGTTTCCCATAAAATTTGTAATAGGAAATACGGGGTCAGTGGAGAAAAAATGTTCAAGTGAAAGTCCATCGTGAGAGAAAAAATTAATCATTTTGACTCACATTAATAAATAGACTTAAGTCTTGTTTATGGTGAAATGTTCGAATTTATTATTATATACAGCACAAGTCGAATGTAAATATTTTGCAATTTACGATTTGATTTTTTTTTAAATTAATATTGTATGTAACACTTTTACACCGTAGTTTACGGTAAAATATTAATGTATTCAAATGACAACAGTTAAATATTACTAATGAAAATTTTATTAACGTTTATTTTAATATTTACTTGTATAAACAAATATTTTTGTTATTGTATCAAAGGTTAAATTAAGTTATACTAATTAATTTTAATGCTTTTATGTCATTTTCTAATGTAATAAATAATCTCTGGTTTTAATTACTAAAGTGAAAGTTTCTTAAAGAAACTGTAATCATTTCGGACGTTCAATTAATATAAATTAGTTAGTTGTTTAATTTATGGAAGAATTTCTCATTTTTTTATGTAGACGTAATATTAGAAATAATGCAAATATTTAAATATTCTGGTAATCACTTTATCTTAAACATATCAGATAAATAATGATGATTAATATATATATATATATATCTCAATATTTTATATAAATATTATTAAAACAAAGTTAACTAATTAAATACTGTTATTTGAAGCTATAATCAAAAACTTTGGTCTAAAAAATATGTTAAAAAATATATGTTTAATGGAAAATTATAAAATATAATTTATTAAATAATTCAATTTTTATTTATAATTAACTTTTAATATTTGTAGCTATAATAAGATAAATAATTATGAAACTGCGGTATAATTGAAAGATTTTTCTAAAAAATATGTAATTGTTTAATATATGAGTGAATTTTTCTATATATTATATAGGTATATTATTGAAGCTATCCTAAAAATTTAAATTACCTTTATTTGAAAATTGAATGAATTGAAATTGTTAAATAAATCAATTAAAAAGAATTTTTATTTGTAATTTAATTTTAATATTCGAAGCTCAGGAAAGTAATTAAGAAGTTTTGGCATAATTGAAAGGTTTTTCTAAAAAAAAATATGTTAATTTAATTTATATATTTTTTTCAATATATCATATATATATATATATATATATATATATATATATATATATATATATTATATAATTGAAAATTATATAAATGTTTAAATATTCTTTGAATTTAATTTTTAACTTTAAAGCTTTCTTTAACTTATTAAATAAATCAATTAATATTTTATTAGTTTTATTTATTATTTATTTTAATATTTGAAGCTGTAATCAGAAAAATAATTAAGAATTGACAGATTTTTCTAAAACAATATCTTAAAAAATGAGTTTTTAATTTACGAGTGAATAATTTCTGGATATATTATATTACTAAAACTGATCTAAATATTTAAAAATCCATTATTTGGAAATTAAAAAGTTTATTAAATAAATCAATTAACATAATAATTTTCAGGTATAATTTATTTTTAATATTTATAGCTATAATCAGAAAAATAATTAAGAAATGTTTGTATAATTGAGAAATGTTACAATGAAAATAGGTTAAAATTAATTGTTTAATTTATGAGTGAATTTCTCCATATTTTATACAGATAATATATTGTTAAAACTAATCTAAACATTTAAATATTCTTTATTTGGAAATTTAATATCTTCAGCTTACTAAATAAACAATAAAACATAACATATAATATATGAATTTTCTTTTGTATTTTTTTAAATATTTGGAGTTATAATCAGATTAACAATTAATTAATTAACTTTGATATAATTGTAAATTTTTTGTGTCAAAATAGATTACAATATAATTGTTTAATTTATTAATGAATTTCTTGATATTTAATATAAATATTATGTTATTAAAACTAATCTAAATACTTAAATAAATTTTTGATAACTTATCTAATATATCAATTTTTATTTATAATTTATTTTACAAATTCAATCAATAATCAGAATAATAGTATCAAAACATTGACATGATTAAAACCTTTTTCTAGGACAAAATTGACAAATAATTGTTTAAAACGTGAACCTAATATTTGAATATTTAAATATGCTTTATTTGGAAATGTAATACCTTAATTATAAACAAACATTTCATGATAACATATCTATTATATAAAGTTTCATATGTTTTTCTTTTAAATTTTCGCTTGTAATTTATTTCTAATATTTCAACAAATAATATTCTGATTAATAATAATAATAAATAGTAATAAATTTATGCATCAAAATGGGTTAAAAAATAATTATTTAATTTATTATATATTATATTATTAAAATTAACTTAAATAAATATTCTTTATTCTTTTAATTTTAAATATTATAATATTTATAATTACAGAAGTTTCTTTCAAAAGTCTTTGGTTTAAAGTCAAAAAATATTTATTTATTTTCTTATAAAATAATATTCTAAGTATTATAAAAATGATTATTTGAAAATTTAATACCTTTAACTTATAACCACATTTTACATTTACAACTTATCTAACGTATTAATTTTCATTTATAATTTATTTTTAATATTTCATTCAATAATGATCTATTAATCTCCAAAACTTTGGTATAATTGAGAGATTTTCCTAAGAAAGTAGATTAAAAAATACTTGTTTAGAACTTGAATGAATTTCTCGATATTTTATAGACATTACCTATATTATTAAATTTAATTTAAATATTTAAGAAATTTCTCCATCAAAATAGGTTAAAAAAATAATTATTTGGTTTATGTGTTATTTTATATAAATATTATATTAGTAACAAAAAAATTAAAAAAATATTCTTTATATGGGAATTTCTAATATAATATTTATAGAAATTACTTTAAATAATCATTTAATTTATAGATGAATTTTTCGTTTTTTTTTCCAACTTCTATATTATTAAAATTAATCTAAATATATAAAGTATGTAATAATTTGCTAATTAACAATGAATGTATCAATTTTATTTTACAATTTATTTTCAACCTATTAAACGAATTCTTTCCAATTTTTTTTCTGCCAAAATAAATTAAAGAATTAAATTAATTTTTTATGTAAAAATTATAATAATTATACAATTTAAAATCCTTTATTTGGAAATTCAATAACATTAACTTACTAAATAAACCATAATCTTTTAATATCATATTTATTAATTTCCATTTTCATTTTATTTCCAATAATTTAAGTGATAATTAGAATTGTAATTAAGGAAATTATATGTCTAATGATGTTTTTTTTTAATTAAAAATTAACATCATATACATATTTGGAATTTTATTTGTTACACACATTACATTAAATTTGTTGCTTTTTAAACTGAAAACTATACGAATTGTTTTTGTACATAAATAACATAATTATGATTTAATAACCTCCATTGTCCTCTCCTTATCAGTAAAATTAAACGTAATTTTACTGTTGCCGTGACTAATAAATACATTTTAGATTTCCTGTTTGAAACACACGACAAAAATGCATTTCGGTCTATTTTGAGGGGGTGGTCCAGGCGGTTTTTAAATGCGTACCTTTTCAATTTGCATTTATTTATTGGTTATACAAACACCGAAGTTAGGTAGGCCTCAGGTTTTCGGGGCACATTAGTATGCCGTTAGGTGCTCCTCTAAAATACACATTGTAAAGTAATTCGATTTGCAATCAACTACCCACCGAATTTTTCACCCCCCGCCTTTATTTGCATTTCTTAATTCCGGCTGCAACGATATGTGTACACGGGTCCTGCTCACAGATAATAATGTCGTTTTAATATTATTCACCCTCCGGGCATTAATTGGCACACTGACCTATTTTTTAGTTTAATTTTTTTTGGTGTGGGGTCTAAAATTGCCTGCATGGGAGTCGTGAAGTTTTGGCGGGACGTCTTTATTAGAAATTCGGAGTGTTTAAGGTCAGACGGATGAAAATTTCCCACGCAAAATAGATTTTGCGTCAGATCAACCTTTCCCAATGATCTGGACCGGCGCCAGATCTCGGTGCCGGAAACAACAGAAATCCTGTTTTACGCTTATTTATAGAAACATCTCCAATGCCAATCCGATGAATGAAACACGGACGATTTTAATAACCGCACATTTGAATGATAAATAATTTATTGTTACGTCTCCCGGCCAGAAACTGGGAGTGGAAAAAAAAAGACCCGGTGTTTTATATTTTTAGTTCGGAACGAGGATAAAAGCGTACCCGTGTCGGGCATTGCTACAACATCCTACGTGACGGGACTTTAAAGGACCAAGGGCAGGACTAAAATCCTTTCTTCTTCACAAGTTCACCGTATTACGTTGTTGCCAAACCAACACAACTTTCACATATGATCCTGCGAAAATCTATATCAGATGACCCATTCTTTATTTGGCATCAAACTTTTATTCTTGTGGACCTTATTTGTACGGAAATATTGATGAAAACCCATTATTTTTAATGCCTTGCAAAATTGACGACAAGACAACTTTTACTAACTATATATGAACGTTTTGTTATAAATATTTTTTAAATATACATATAAAAATTATTTTATTTGGAATGTGGCTTTCTCTTCACTTAACCCATACATAATAGGAAATATATGTTTTTTATTATTTTAAAAGCGATTATAAAAAAAGATAATTAATATTTGTAATTTGTTTCAACAAATGTTTCCATTGCCTTTCAAATTGTACATTGTACAATTGTTATGATTAAATTAAATTATATAACAATTAATTGTCAGTTTAATTTCGTCGAAAAACGAATAAAGAATTCCTCGAATTTTAAACTTAACGATTACGATTAAGGTGATTAATTTGACTTTAATTATTTAAAATATTTTCCGCCATAATAATTATTATTAATCGTTAGAAGAAAAAAGGTTTTATTCGTAATACAAAAAATATGGCAATAACTTAAATTCATGTTACTTAAATTATTATATTCATGAGTTTTATATGGACATTTGATATATGATAAATTTTAAACAAATTTTAATACTTTTATTTTAATATGTATGGAAAACTAAACTGCCCTCTTTCGATAGAAGAACTCAAAGGTAAAACTAAGAAATAGATTTCTGAGTGAGCAAAGTTTTAAACCTTTATTATTAAATAAATGTACACTAAAAGGAACAAATATACAGAATGGCATTCATTATTATATTGTATAAATACCTTAAATATAATAACACCTGAATAGTTTCAGTTTTCAGATATTTGAAAAGTTTTTTAGTAAATTTAATATATATTGAAATATATAAAATTACATTTTTCATTTAAAAACAATGAATAATGTTTATAAAAAAGGTTTTCAATTCTTACATATACAATACGTTATTTTCATGGAAGAAATTAAAAAAATAGTTAATACTATCTACACATTTGAAACATAAGCTGCCCTCTTTTGAGTAAAGGAGCAGTATAATTTTGAGTAGTAGGAAACATTTTAAACCCCTGTTATTGATTAAATGGGGTGATCATTGAGCATAAAATACAGGAAATCAGCAATTTATTGTATTTCATACAAAACCAACATGGATAATTTCAGTAATAATTAAAGTACGTGAAAAAATATTTAGTAGGTTTCAGTGACTTATGAATTTTAAAAACTAATATAATTTAAAAAAAAAAGAAATAAAATTACAAAATAAATTACAGATTTTCAATTTTAAATACAAGGATAATTTTAGATTTTAGACTATTTTTCGGAATTATATTAATTACAGAAATTTAAAATATTTTTTCAAAATTTTGTGCTAGGTATCTAAAACTTAAACCGCCCTCTGTCGAGAAAATAACTAGAGTAAATTTCAGTACTGGAAAACATGCTGTAACACAGGGGTGTGAACATTTGTTGTTGATTATATAGGGTGAGCACTGATGGAGAGAAATATTCAGGAAGTCAACAATTTTAGAAAAAACTAACACCTAAATGGTTTCACTACTTAAATATATATGTGAAAAACTATTTCTGATAAGTTTCAGTGATTTATGAAGAAAAAGTGTCACATATTTTAAAAACTAACATAAATTTGAAGGTAAAGGAAATAAAATTACAAAATTAATTATTTTTAAGTACAAGGAGTATTTTATATTTTAAACAGATATTCGTTAGAATTATGTTAATAACAGAAATTTAAAATATTTTTTCAAAATTTTATGCTAGATATTTTAAACCGCCCTCTGTTGAGGAAATAACTACAGTAAATTTCAGTACTCGAAAACATCCTGTAACTCAGGGGTGTGAACCTTTATTGTATATTACATAGGGTGAGCAATGATGAAAATAAATATTCAGGAAGTAAACAATTTTCTTCAAAACCAACACCTGGATTTTCAGAGCTTAAATATGTATGTGATAAAACTATTACTGGTAACTTTCAGTGATTTATGAAGAAAAAGACTCACATATTTTAAAAACTAACATCATTCGAAAATAAAGGAAGTAAAATTACAAAATTACAAACTCTTCACAAAATAACTAAGCAGACATTCAGGAAGTCAATAATTTTAGACAAAAACTAACACCTGTATAGTTTCAGAGCTTAAATATATATGTGAAAAAAACTATTTTTGGTAACTTTCAGTAATTTATGAAGAACTATTTTTGGATATTTTAAAAATAACATAATTTTAAAGAAAAATTATAAAATAATTTAAAGCTTTTCAATTTTAAATGTAGGAGTATTTTATATTTTAAATTTGCATTTGTCAGAATTCTATTAATAACAGAAATTAAAAATATTTTTTAAAATTTTATACTAAATACTTAAAACTTAAATCTGCTACCCTTGAGAAAAGAACTAAAGTAAATTTCCATATTGAATAATGTCCTGTGATATAGGGGATTGAACCCCTATTCTTGATTACATAGGGTGAACTTAATGGAAAAAAATTACAGGAAGTCAACAATTTCATACAAATGTATTTCAAACAAAACTATCACCTGGGTAAAGTTATATGTATGTGAGGAAGTTATTTCTAGTAAGAAAAAACTCAGATATTATAGAAACTATAACATAAAGAAAATAAAATTATAAGATAAATTACAGTTTTTTAATTTTAAATACACCAGTCTTTTATACTTTAAAGTGGTATTTGTCTGAATTATATTAATAACAGAAATTATAAATATTTTTTCAAATTTTTAGAGGTATTTAAAACTTAAACCGCCTTTTGAGAAAATAAATAGAGTAAATTCCAGTAGTGAAAAACGTTCTCTAACACAGGGGAATTGTACCCCTATTGTTGATTATCTAGGGTGAACTTTGATAGAACGATATTTACAGGAAGTCAACAATTTTTATGCATACGATAAAATCACCTGTCTAATATTTGTATATTTGAAAAAATATGTGTATTCAATAAATTTATTTTTAAATTTATGTTGTATTTAATATTCATATATTTTTTTTAAATTGAAGGTAAAAATAATTGTTAAAAGACTCACCTTGCAATCCTCTATATCATTTTTGACTTCTTCAATTGGTGAAAAACTGTAATAAGATGATTTGGAGACGTCCAAAGAATTGATAGACGTCTTCATGTCGGTGATTTGCTTCTGTAAATTGGCATACTCCTTCATTTTCAACGCGCTATTTCTCAGATCCTCCCATTGCTTTAGAATATCTATTAAAAAATCTAATTAGTCAGTATTGGTTCTATTTTTGTAGTGTATGAGTTAAATGGGTCAAAGCTATATTGGGGGAACTGAGCAGGTGCGTCTTGTCCTTGGGACTGTAAGTTAAACAATTACCTGAAAGAATCTCCTCGTCCATCGAGACTGTCATATCTCGTACAATACGATTTATGGCATGTATTTCGTTACAACACTCCGACAACAATTCATCCTGAACAAAAAAAATAAACATTAAACCCACACAGACATTATAAAGCAAACAAACTTACGATAACGTTTGTATTATAATCCAAATCGAAGTTGTAATTGTAAAGTGTGTCTCTGCAGTTTTCCAATTTTTCAGATGTACTTTTGATGATATTCAGGTTGCCGTTCAGTGGTTTTGAAGACCACTGTTTCCTTTTCATTACAGGTGAAACTTCGGATGACATAGTGGACCAATCGGATTGGCTGTCCAGAAATTTTCTGTAATCTTCGCCAAATTCCAGCAAACGTCTTGCCGCATCCGAATCCTTGGACTCACTATATGGTTCAGACAAATAGTTTTCCTAAAATCCAAATGATGAGCCCTGGAATTACTAACAGGATGCTAATTCTTACCTGGTAGTTGTCCCAAGTGTCAGACAAAGATGATAATTGCTCCTCCGCCAAGTTTAAATTATATTTGTCTTTGTTATATCTACTATATCGTCTTACGTGTTCTTCATCTGTTTCACCACCACTAGTTGTCGAGGTTTCGCAGTTACTACTCACTAATGAAAGCTGTTCAGGAACTGGTTCATTTGGTGACTGGTGATTGCTGAAGCCAGCAAAGGAACACGATTTGAGCAACATGCTCTTGGGTTTTATGAAACTGTTCATTAAATGCGAGTCAGATTTGCCAAACGTTCTGCTTCGTCGCTTCTTCCTGCGTATCGGCGATGGCTGTTCCAGATAGGAGTTCGAAGCCTCCTCCATAGTGGACGAAGTAGAATTGCTGCCGTTCGCGAACAAACTTCCAAATTTTGGTGGGTAATTTTCGTCGTACAGTGCAGATTCCGACATTGACAAAGTGTTTGAGCTAATCCTGAAATTAATCCATTTAAATCTAGCCTAAAGTTAATCACAATAACAACTAACCTTGGAGTCGAGCAGGTCTGGTTCAGGGGTGTGCACGATCCGTACAGCTTCCTGTTCCTATCGTTGGCCTTGTATTCGGGGAACAGTACACCCTCAGACATGGAATTATTGTTTAACCCCTTCAATGTAGAAGTGCTGACGTCATAATCAGAGTACTGCGAGTCCCTTTCGTCGTCTTCACCGCTGGCGTCGCAACTATCATCGTTGCGCAGCCTCAGCTTAGATTTGCGCTTCCTGTACATTTCGGTGGTCACCAGTTCTTCCACCCCGTTAACCAACTCCCTGATCGTGTCCTCCGAGACCGTTTTTCTGGGAGGTGTGTTGATGGGGTCGTACCGGCAGGTTTCTTCGTCCAGTTGTACGTCTTGGATGGTTTCATCTTGTTCGTCTTGGCATTCAAATTCTTCTTGGTTGTTCTTCGTTTCCGTTTCTGTGTCGTCGTGCGTGAAATAATACGTGGCGGAATTGGGGGATTGTTCGCTTGCGTGGAATAGTCCACATTGGTTGATTGGGTTCTTGGTACTCATTGTGATTTGATTTCAGTTAACAGCTAGCCATTCTGTAATTAAACACGTGCTGTTGATAAAATTGTTTTGGAAGCTACATCCACAATATACATTGCTCCAAAAAATTAACGCACCACCTATAATTTTTCTAAATAAATAGTGCAGGAAAGAAGTCCTGCTATAAATCCTGCTCAAGATCGTTTTTTGAGACTTTTAACTTTAAAACAACGGTTTGTGACTACAAGAAGTTTACATTCTTAGTTAGAAAACGTAGAAGGGGTTCGAATAAGTATTGAAATGTTGTCTGAAATTATCTAACTGACGTTGGGATTCATGCTATGACTTGGCCAGCTCGCAGTGCAGACCTTAACCCAACAGAATATATTTGGAATATTTTTGGGAGACGTTTAAGGGACCATCCTCCGGATAACTTAGAGGATGTGGGGCGTCTTCTACTCGAAGTTTGGGAGAATTTGGACCAAAATGAAATTGGAACCCAGATTTTGGAGTATGAACAGATGTGAGGCTGTCATTTGTAGTAGAGGTGGAAATATCCCATATTACGTTCAAATTTTTTAAAACAATATATTTTTAAATGAATATACAAAGAGTGTATATGTTTATTTTTCCTGTTTTCAGAAAATATTAACAAATATTGGTGTGGTGAGTTATTTTCTGGAGCAGAGTATAATAAGTTAGTAATCTGTACTATATAGATAAATACATTGTAGCAACTACTTGAAGCTGCTCATTATCACATTAATAATATTTTTTTTGAACTGATTGCATAAACAAATATTAAGTTGTCATGTCAGAATTCGATGACGTTTAAACATACAATAATAAAACCTGTGTTTTGTTTGTCGGTAGATAAACTTGATCAGCCTTGAATGTAACTAATCTTCTTAGGAAGTCTTATATTGATTACATTTTATATAATATCTGTGAGAAAAACAAACTGATCTGATTGACTGTAAATCGAGGTGGAACTCATAACGGACCTTTTTGTTTTACATGTGTTGTGCATTAAAGCTTTACTGTTAGCAACACGGAAAAAATTTGCTACAGAAGCACACGGTGATGTAAACTAGTCTATATTTAGCAGGTGATAATTTCTTTGCGATAACATATCCTCATATTGAAAGGTGTATCCAAATATTCCAAAGCAAGCAAAAAAACAAATATAATTAGCCATTACATACGTCTATCATAGTTCTTATAACAACTGAAATTACATGTCCTTGGCGAATGTATTTGTTTATAATACAAGTACTATAATATTTACGAGTCGTTTCCTGCAAAATGTGAGTGTTTATAAAATCATTAAATCTTGGGCAACTCATGCTTAATTTAAACATGCAAGGGTTTTTAGGCTCGAGCGTGTACCAGTGAAATTAGATGAAAAAACTGTGGACGTACACGATTTACTTTAATTGACTTGCCTATCACTATTGTTGCTAAGTTTCTACGTTCACTTTTGTTAATTGTTTTAATTAACACAAAGAACCGGGAAGTAATTAATTTAATATCCACAGGGAGAAGCCCAAAGTTTTTCTTATAACTGAACGACGTTTTCAATTGGTAATTTCACATAGTGTTTATTGTTCAATAAAGGTGAAACTGTTGATGGTCCATCATGATTTGTCAAGGTTGATTTCTAGTTTTACCTCTATGAGCATATAAAGAAGACGTAATTTTCTGATGATTCTGTGTTCAAACAATTTATTTACCATTATCATAAGGTTTGAGTACTTTCCATTTAACTGGTATTGACGTGGAACGTGCCAAGTCATTGCCAATGAATATTTCACAAAAACCTCCTCCAGTACAACAAATTTGTTTAGTGCAGGTTTTTATTAAAATTCAAAATGATCCAGATGTGACTCGGCGAGTTCTGCATCTTGGCCAGAGACTTCTTCAAACCGATTGTTATTATTGGGTCTTAGTAGTTGAGGAAGCTAATATTTTTTATTCTGGGGGAACTTCAAAGAGTTCGAACGGATTGACGATTTGTTTTTGTAGTCATTCTAGGTAGATTTTAAGAACTGGGGACATGGCAGTCTATTTTAAGACAACTTTAATGTACTCGTATAAAAATTTCATTTTAACTATAGAAGAACTTTAATAACTTGAAGTATTTAGTATTATATTATGTAGAGTCTTTACTTTAAATCAAAAAAGTTAGTTATTTGTGTTTGACGAAAGGATATATATATATATTTTTTCATTTTCAAAAAAAGCTACGATTAAACCATTCCAGAGTAGCTTTATCGAAATTTTCATACATAGATGTTGTAATCATGTAAACACCATAAAGTAAGTAGGAATTTCTGGCGTTATTCTAATCAGTCGACAATTGTTGCAAACAGGGAATGCCTTTCGGGCATAAGACTGGTATCATCGGAAAGGAAAACCCTCGAGGAATTTACCTGAGGCAGGAGAAATTCGACTTATCAAAGGTTAAGCCAAATATTTACACATATACATAATTTTTACTCTGAACTCCATTGCCAACCAATTTACTTTGAGTTATCAAAGTTCTACTGTAGTAAAATGAAATTTTTAATACGAGTACGTTAAAGTTGTCCTAAAATAGACTCACTAGAGTTCTTAAAATCAACCTAAAATGACTACACAAGCAAATCGTCAAAAATTATCTAATTTCTAGGAGTGTCACCATAACGAATTTTGGCGCCAAACTGAGCAGTGAGTAAAATGAAATTGGACGAGAAAGTTGTGGTTAAACTAAACGTTTCTACGAGTATGTGTCTGCCACGAGATCCTTTGTATGAATTTATTTTTAGCTATGATCAATTAAGGAAAATATTATGTAATTTGAAAGCAATTTTATTGCAAACAAAAAACACAATTAACTGGCTAATCTCTGTGCATTCATTCCGATGATAACAAAAGCATAAAATCAATACGAGCTGTTGAACAAAAATGTGCAAAGCACCAAATCCTACGTACAATCACAATACAGTAATCTTAATTAAAACAGAGAGTAGAAAGTAGCACAGCACAGCTGAGGACCAAGATGAATTAACTTACTAGATACATTTTTACAGCAAACGCATTTCTGTTTTTATCATTAACCACTAATGAAATTAGTAAAAACGCAACCGTTAGCCGGTTAATTATAAACGCGTCAAAACAATGTTAAGAGATATACAAAATTAATTGCCCAGATACAGCCCATGGGCCTAATCAATATTTAAAAAAACCGAATTGTGTTGGTGGCTCAATTAACCAGAAAATAGAAAGCGCCGCGGCAAAACGTCCGCCAACAAGACTGAACTCCACTCGGAAGGAAAAAAATTCCACCAAGATTGGATTCAAAGTAAACCGGATAAAATTAGAAACAACAATGCGTGAAGAAATGCTAGAGGTTATGTCGGCAGGTCACTTTCCACGGTAAACCTTTAACAAATTTATGTGTGTGTGTGTGTGTGTAAGACGTTTTAATACGAGCTCAGGGGCTACTTTCCTTTAACTGGAACTAGGTAAAAATGACGTTACAAGAAAATGGTTCCCCTTGTTATCTGGCCGGGTGATACCACTTTCTTCACTTGCTCTTTCAAATACCACCATCACGTAATACAATCCAATGACACACTCCATCTACTCATATGTTTAATTAAGGCTATCAACACCAACAATGTTTTAATTAAGGCACTGCTCCGTCGTCTGGGTCTTTTAAAATTACAAGCACTCAACATTTTTTGTGCCATTTAATCTATTATTATATAAGACTTTGTACTAGTATAGAGTTGTGAGAAGTAAGAAATGGGCTAAAACATGTGTATGTGAAACGTGTTCACAGAACCTGTGGCAAAATAAGAAACAGGAAACAATGAGTAAAGTCGTTTAAGTTAATGTAGTACACATGTATGCTCAATTCTGTTGCCAACGAATTTGGAGGGACGAAAATTACAAAAATGCACAAGTATTTTATTTATTTTTTTATCGGATGATCGACATAATAATTAATTAGGACTAATTGGGAGATAATAAATTATTGTATTAAACAATGATGGTGCGTTATTTGTTCAGTTAATGGAGTCGATCCATAGTCATATATTCATATAATTTTGATAAAAAATTGCATTCTTTAAAATATAAATAAAAATGTGGGTCAACATTAACATTTTAACAGTGCTAATACTTGTCTTTATCGAAACCTTTGTTGAAATAATACAACAATCATAGAAATATTCATTTAAATAACAAAATATACCTTAGTTTACTATGTATGAGACTTTATTGAGGTAATAATTATTTTTTAGGGTTTGCTTAAAAATAGTTAAAAATTGTAAATTTAGAATGACATACTTGAGTATTATTGGCAAAAATATTTAATTAGGTTTCCTAATTTTTGTGCTAGACCCAAATAACTAAGCTTAAAAATTGTCCAAATAATTAAATTATAACTTTCACTACAATAACGAGCACATTTTTATTATATATTTGGGCCAAAGTTGGTCAATATCCAAATAAACTGATTTTTTTATTACAGGTCTGGTTTTATTATTGTATTACTAATGGTAAAAACATGCAGCAACGGTTTTGGGGGGTAAAAAGTTTTCTGTATCATTTAACACGTTGTGACCATTAAATTATTGAGTAATTGAATGTTTTATTAAAACAAACACCAATAATTCATGGTAAATTTTAGGTCACGTTGCAAAACCGAATTTTACAACTGACACTTTTAGAGCGTTACTATTAATACAGTGTGCGAAATGCAAGAAACACACAAACCCAAACAAATTTTCGAAACAATACGGTGCAGTTGGTGTTCAAAAAGCACCTAAAACAGAAATGAAAGTTGAGACTTACGGTGTGTATGCGGTTGCTTGGGTTAATTAGCACTGGCGCGTTGTTATCAAAGTGCGAAAACCTGATTAATCGGCTTATCACGGTGCCAATAAGAACGAAGGGGTGGCGAAGAACAGTGAATTTAGGCGGCGAACATGCTTAGTGGACCTGCGGTTAAACAAGAAACAGGAAACAATCACTAAAATTGCTTAAGTTAATGCACAACACATACATTTCATGCCCGTTCCTCCTATTCCTGACTGGGTGCGAAGGGGAAAACCTTTTTTCCCTTCGGCAACACCACACACACAACACCGCACATAATTTCTTAACAACCGTTATAATACAAACTGAAATTTCCTAATAATTGTCTGTTATCATACAATCGTTTCATTGTATGAGAATCACCAGCCCGCAGATGGTTAACTATAACTATGCCCACATAAGTTATATCTGACGAGTGAGTCGGTTTTAGCCGAACGCAAAGTCGACTTAGCTCGACATTTGAGCGATTTCGTCATCTACGATTTTATTCTGTTCACTTTGCCTGTGGTACAACAACCCAAAGCGTTTCGATGCCTTGACCCCGTGTTTACCTACTCTACCTACCTACCTCTATCTTCTTCCTATTGAAAAGTTTTGCCGTTTTGCCATTTTTATGCCATTGACTCGTTCACCCACATAAATCGTAAATCAACACCTATCTAAGTATAAATATTGTCGTTGCTTTATAAATTTCCCGGAGCTTCCATTTATTTACACAACTTACGGAATTACCTCGTATAATTTATGTTTGGACGTTACGTAATTTAATTAAACAAAAAATCACCACCAAATCGTCTGAACAATGCTATTACAAAGCGTTCACAATTTTATCGTTTAAATTGCACATGACACAACTAATGTCGATTTAAATTAAAAAATTCCAACTCAACCTACGTGTTTTATTTACTTATTATCGTAAAAAAATAGAAAGTATTAGATACGTTTTTTTATTTAATATAATTGTTGCAAATGTTTTGTAACTGTGTTGATGATGATTATTTATTATTATATTACATATCCAATTCATTAAATTGATTCGTCATAGTATTTGAATTTTTCATAATTTATTATCACTAAAGAAGCATTTGTGGCATGTTAATGCTAATTGCCTTGTTGTCATTGCAATGTTTAAATTATCTTATTAAAAAAATGAAATTGAATCCTTTAACCGTGAGGACCAAAATAAACCGCACAAGATTTTATTTAAGTTGTATGATGTATGTTCTAAATTTACAAGTAACTGAATTTTTTTCTAATTCGCAACGTATAAATAAAATAATCCAGTCGATGAAATATTTATGCGTTGTTATTTATCGTTGCCATGGTTATCTGAGGAGCATACGTGCACCTATTATCTCTTTTGTCTGGGATGCTCTTACACCTGATTGTGTCGTCGTGTGTATTCAAATTATTGTCACATATCGAACAAATATTTGCATGAAGATTAAATACATTCGTCACTCGCGTAGATGCATCTAAATTATCTACGCCGCAAATTTGTGCTTCTTAAATATATTTTTTTAAATGTTCCCACTCCTAAAATAAAATCGTTAGCTTGACGCTTAGTTTTTCCTGATAAACTCATTTTATGATTTACCAATTATGGTTTTTGTAGTTGCATGAAAGTAGGTGAACATAACTGTTTCAGTAATTTGGTCTAAATTCGGCGTAGTGAGATTTTTATAATGCGTATCTAGTTCAATTATTTCTGTTCTTTGTACAAAAACCCGGTATCGATTTGATTCCAATCAATGTCAATGATTGTGCGTATTATTACTGCATGCATCATCAACCGTAATACTTCTTCTCGTGCGGTGTAATGTTTAAACAATGTACAAAGAAATTAGATACGTTTATTGTAGAATGTTGACTTGTATTTCACCTGTGCGATTTTAGTAATTAGGGCGCCATCTGTTAGTCAATAGATGTAGTGTACAACTACGAATGCAGTTATTTATTTTAAATCTCGCTATCGAAATATAGATGGCGCTTGAACACTGGGTAAAAAATTATTTGATTTGGCATTGTAGGGGATATTTTAGTTTGAATTAACAAAAGCGTCATATAAAATGGATTTATCGATTTAAATGAGAAAAAATTGGAACAACTAATAACACGGAGGAACAACAATAATAAAAAGGATAAAATCCAGCACAACCTACAGGACAATAAATTATAAACAAAATAAAACAAAGGAACTAAACCAGGAAAAAACAAAAAATACCGACCAAATTGCAAATGAAATATTCAAAGACTTAATTAAACAAAAAAATTGAATGAAATTTGAAAATATAATATCAATGAATGTGGTTTTCGATGCCCAAGTAAACCATATACAAAAAGATAAGTGCTGAATAAACTAAGAAGGACCTTCTTAGGACCCATCTATAGACAGACCAATATAAAAACCATAAATGCATAAATAGAACTCAAAAACAAAAATTTTATAGGAATAACACCCTGTACTAAAAGACATAATGAAAATTCACTCCCTGGATGAGTATTTGAGGTCCCCTTACAAACTTCTGAAGGAGATGCACAAAGGCATACGATAAAATCTGTAGCAATAAATACGTTTTATTTATTACTCTACACAATAAAAGAGCTGCAAAAAACCATATCATCACACCAACCATCCAAACCAGGATGCATAAGTCCTAAAGTCCAGACATTGAACTGTAATTGTACAGAAATTATTCAATAAACAAACTTATTTATTTAACTCTTAAAATGTATTATTATTGAAGGAGTATTGTAGGAAAATAGTGAAAGGGAAAGGTTCAATAAAAGAGTCATATATAAGAATACTTTATTATAATTTATCACTGGTTCACAATTCGACAACGTATATATCAAATTTGAAATTATACAAATAAATTAGGTAGTTTAAATATAGTAGGTAAGAAAGTATTTCCTACAGACTGCAGTAAGCGTTTCTAATGAAGTTGCAGTTGTGGAACCACTACATACATATATTAAAGAGTAGATTTATTCGGCAGTATAAAGATAATAGAATTGCTAATAATTAGTTACCGTTATAATATTTACAATTTACTATAAGGCCATCCAATGATGTTGATCAGATATGAGCAGCATCACCCTGGCGATGTTGCAAGACATCTGGACAACATCCAATCAATTTTTTTCCATAAATACATAATCTTAGGTACCTTAAATTACAAACAACATTGAAAATAATGTTGCAATGGCCTAACAATAACTTAATTTTAACGACCACGAGTTTTCGCTCATGAATTAATCTTCAATGTCGTTGTCAATTCTACTACTGCGTATTCCAGTGTTGCCAGTCCATGGGTAGATGTCGGGGCATGGCTGGCATGTCCTCATGTATCTCACACCGGATTTGTGCCATAAATTACATACTTTAGGGTTGTTGCAACGCTTTGGTCGGTCCTGGAAGAACAAAAAACATCAATAATCATCATCGATAAACTACATGTTCAATACTTACGGAAAAGTCACATTGGAACGGCTGGAAGGATCCCAAT
This sequence comes from Aethina tumida, assembly GCF_024364675.1. NCBI lineage: Eukaryota > Metazoa > Arthropoda > Insecta > Coleoptera > Nitidulidae > Aethina > Aethina tumida. The sequence goes on along the minus strand of NC_065435.1, from coordinate 5,307,874 downwards.
CTGCTGATGGGAGTTGGATCTCTCACCCACTGAAGTGCTTGCCAGTTGGTTACAAGCCACACGTCTTTCATTTGCAAGATGCTGTCGATGAATTGGATGAAGCCTTCCTTGTGGTGGGGCTGTGTGAACCAGGCGGCGTGGTAGAACAATCCAAATGGAGCTCTAAAATCCAACAAACATTAGAAAATTTCTTTCTTTTAATTTTATGTCGAGATTTACCTGTTGGTAGTGTAATGTCTTTGGAAGTTCTTGGTCAACATCTTGAATACACCGTCAGCATCTGGTGGGTTGCTGCAAGCGTCACCCATGGAACACCTTCCGCCGTTCAAATCTTGCCACATCACCATGGGTACTTCCCACACTCCTGGGTAAGATCTGGTTGGACAAGGTGGAATCATACAGTCGTGGAACAGTTTGTAGTCCAAGGTGTAGGGCCAGCTTGGTGGTTTGTTTTCATAGATGGGCATGGAAGAGTCGTAGGTGAAGTTGGAGTCGTACAACATCTTGAACATCTTATTTCCTCCCACCTAAAACAGTTTGTGTCAAACATTGTTGATGGAGTTATTAGATGACAACTTACAGATAAGAATGGTGCTCTCATTCCTCTGACGTCTTCGAGTTTGACTCCACCATAAGCTGCGAGAATTTCTCTTTGACCTGCTACTTCACGTGTCCATTTCTTCTGAGAAAATTGTTCTCCAAAGCTGTGACTATTTAACAAATAAATATTAGTATGTTGTCTACTTATTCATTGGTTGAGTTAGGTCAGCTTAAGAAAGTAAAATAGTTAAAGGGAAGCTTTGGGTTAAGGCAAATCGTACAACCGACAAATCATCTACTCCAAAATATGTTAATGTGCATATTGATGATACTGTACAGTGCAATGACATTTTTTTTCAAACGACTTACGACACGGTATGGGAAGCGATTTCATGACCATCAGAATATAGGTTTTGGACTTGGCTGTAGTCAGTCCATTCATGGGATACGTAGAACGTGGCAGCAATAGGGCATCCATTGGGATTTGTTCTGCCTTTTTCGAAGAGATCGCTGTACAAACCTTTGTTCAGGTCATTCACTGAATCGTCATATGTCAGTAGTACTAATTGGGGTACTTGTTCAACAGGGAGGTCACCTATTTGTTAGTATGCAAAAGAGAAGAAATTCAGTTAAATAATTGCAATGACAAGGTTGATAAGCAAGTCAAAATAGTAGTAAAGTCCAGGTTTTGCTTAGCCCCACTGTGAACCATCGAGAAATTCTTGGACATCATCTAAATTTCCATTATTATGACTCAATTATATTACAATTAAATCTCACTCTTTCTTTTGTCTTTAGTTTATCCGAATGAGTTACAGGAAATAGGAAACTAAAGTCAAAGAAAGATGCACTGATGCCCAAAAGTGTTTCTACTTGGTAACACGTGTGTGCCCCTCGGCCAGTATGGGCCACTTACGAGACTGTGTGTGAAGCCAGTTCGTGGCCATCTGCATACAAATTCTGGACCTGGCTGTAATCAGTCCATTCGTGTGATACATAAAACGTAGCTGATATCGGACATCCGTTAGGATTGCGACGGCCGTTTTCAAATAAATCAATGTAATATTGTTTATTTAAATCATTAACTGCATCATCGAAGGTTATCAGCACCATCTGTGGGGTTTCTTCAACTGGTATGTCTCCTGGTAAATGCATAATTAAAAACAAAACTCTCAAGCGGTTGCTCTATCAATCTAACTGCTACTCTGAAGCTGTAATTGACTACATTTCTACTCGTGATTAAACGGTACTTACCGGGTATTTCTTTGCCACCGCAGCTGCAGTCAGGAAGCAAGCAAACGTCTTTGCGACACTTGGCGGCAGTTTTGTCGGGTTGTGGTTGTGGGTAGATTGGGTCGGGTCTCCTTGGTGGGTATCTGTAGATGTCCACGAACTCCTGTGCTTTGGAAACGATGGACGTGGATGGTTTCAATGTTGGCCTGGATCGACTGAAACAATTTACAATGGTGGAAACTTCTACTGGTGCATATTGACGATTGATGAGTGGTTTTTGATGAAGATGATGGCATGAATTTAAAGTTTTGAAGGTCATGCTTTCATGAATTTGTTAGACACAAGAAGATTGAAGGAACACATAGATAGATTGAAGAGATACAATTTTATAAACAATTGGTCGCCTTCATCGTTGATTTCATGTCAGCACGTTTTCCTTCGGTTTGAATATCTCTGATACTTACGATGCTGGTGTTCCACGATTTACATTAACAGTAACCTCATTATTGGCAACGTTTCCAGAAGCTGAATAGTGCGCAGACCCACGTCCTCTTGGACTGGTTCTATAAAGAATAATACCATTTAGGGAGAAAGTAACAACGGTTACACGACGGTGCGGAGTTACAAAGTTAACTGTTGGCCTAAAACACATGCACTCTTCTAACAGTTTTAGTTTTCTACACATTATTGAACCCCATCCGCTGCGTTTTATATTTTTCGTGACAAGTAACCAAGTTGTGTGTTAAGTGTGCTTTTGGTGTTACATGTCGGGATAGAGAGAGGTCCATTGTCAATATCCAGTCATAATAGGAGTTAAACGTCGTGACTGTTCATTACCAGAAGCGTGTACAAGGATAACTTGGGACAATCAACAAAGGGAAAATAGAAAAGAATTTGAGAAAATCAAAATTCAATATTATTACTTCCCAAATGGCGTAGGTTGGGATGTGATAATTTAAATTTCGGCCTTCCCCAATAGTTTTTTTAGCTCGTTTCCGCCTTGACTGTCCCGAACTAGTTAAGAAAGGTGCACATTATTAAAACAAAGATGGTGTTCATGCAAATTACATTTTGCAGTCTATTATATGAGGAATAAATACCTCTGTTTCTCGTTGCATTTTGGTTCGATACATTTTGGAGTTTGCCTCCGCGCTCCCCCAATAGCAATTAAAGACTTAATTGCGGCATTTACCCGGGAGACTCGAGCTGGGGTGGATGTATTTTGGGGTATGTCTGTCTTAGTCACGGATTGTACGATCGGTTTTGGGAAGGGTTTGATTTTATACGATGGTGGTTGGTCGGGTTCTGGTTTTTGTTTATCTTCAGAATCTACGAAGGCATGTGCAGGGGGAATTTCTACAGTGGTGCGGAAACGTTTTTGGTTAGGTGCTGTATTACTGTGGTCGGGTTCTATGTAATGTCGCAGCTTTTCTTTTTCTAAACTCAACTTTTCGCTGATGTACTTATCGGTTATCTGAGATTTCTTGTATTGCTTTTCGGTTGTGGTGACTCTTGGAGTCGTGGTGGTGCTAGTACTGGTCGTGGTACTTGGGGTTACCAAATATCTTACAGTGCTAGGCTCGACGCTCGGTTTGAACGTTAATTCGGTTTCTGAATTATCATCCGAAAGGCCCGAAATCAGCTTCTCGGCAGACTCGAAGCTGGAACCAGTAGTTGACAATTCGTGGTTAACAGTTATTGGGTTTATAAACTTTCTCACTGATTTCAAAGCTTTTGGGCGCTCGATTTTCGCGTTAAAACTAAAAACTTCAGAATCAGGGAGCGAACTGTTAGACTTAGACAAAATAGACTTGAGGAAAAACTTGGGCGGTGAATACGTGGTCGGAACAATAGGTCTTCGTGCCACACTCGCATTCACCAATTCTGTTGTTTTAATAATACTATCAGATAAAGGAGCCTTAGTAATAAAATGAAAAGCAGGTTTTTCAGTTGTTAAGTGCTGAGGAAGAGAAAATGGAGCAGGTTTTTTAACTACAGCCCTAAGAGGTTCATGCAAAGAAGTATCAGAAAATGTGTCAATATATTTAGGTCTGTAAGTAACAGGCAATGTCTTAGTTAAGTCAAGTCCTTGAATTTTGTTATCAGGATTATTTCGGATTAAGGGTAAACTTTGAGGGGTGTGTCCCGGGTCTTCCGGTTTTGTATTATTTATTGACTGTGCTTGTGTTTGGTTCTCATTGGTTGTGACAGGCGTTCTGCTAGAATAAACGATACCTGTTATAATTACCCATAACAATACAATGTGGGGGACATTAGACAAGCTCTATCTCAAAAAAACTCTCCTTGGATGGAACACTTTGGAAGCTCTACTCGAAACCCTTTTAAAACTAATGTAACTTAGTGAATCCATTCAAAGTGTTAGCTTTGTAGAGGATAAGAACTTCTTTAATGCCTTCACACAAGATCTAGGTTATGTCCAAGTAAAACCCAATAACCCACATTTGTTATTGTATCCGAAATGGTTTTTTTTATGAAAAAATGATGATGAAAGAGCCTACTTGTCTACGTACAGTTGCAATCTCATCTCAAGACTTTATTATTACTACTACACAGATTAAAATTTGTCCATCGAGTCTTGGGAATTGTCCTAAGATGAAGGATGCAATGAAAGATACTACAAACTTAGCTATAAAATGAAATGTAAGTACGGATGTATTGTAAAAAAAGCTATTTGAACATGATGAATGAATTTCTCATGCAAAAACTTGGTCATTTTCTGGTTTTGTAGTACCTTGCCGGGACTGTACTCTTTTTAGGGGGAATAGTACGTTGGGTCGTCGTTGTAGTAGTGGTAGTTCTTGTGGTGGTAGTAGTTCTTGTTGTAGTTGTAGTAGGTTTTCTGGTAGTAGTAGTAGTAATTCTTTTAGTTGTGGCTTCCTCAACATCATTTAACTCATTCCTGTCTCCCCTAAGACTTGAACTTTATAAAAATTATTAAAAGTTTTTATTTCCGTGTACTTACCTGGATGGTTGCCTGCTGGATTGTCTGTATGATGATTGATCATCCACCTGAAACAGCAAAATTACTCCAATATCTTAAACTGTTGCTGAAGTACGTACTTGTTGGTTGTTGTAGGAGTTGTCCTCGTTGTAGTCAGATACAGTAGATTGTTGATAGATATCGGGGTTGTAGTTGTTTTGAATGTAAACCGTGTTTCCTCTTTTGGGAATTTCTTCGTGGGCAGGAGTTGACTGTACAGTTGGAGCTGGAGTACCTCTGTAAGTTGGCGATGAGGTTCTCTGTGCTTGCTCGTTGTTGTTATTGTTGTTATTGTTGTTGTTGTAAGCATTGTTATGAGAATAGTCTAAAATTCAAACTCAAAATAAGTATCAGATAATTTGAGCTAGCCAAAGTACTTACCAACATCCCTATATAATTCAACGTCTTCATCGTAAAGTGCGTAATAGGGGTCGTAGTGGTTGCCGCTGTATTGGCTGCTATTGTACAAAGTTCTGGCGGTGGCAGTGGCGGTCGAAACAGAGGGGTGGGGTGGGGCAATGCTACTTTCTTCACTGGATTATCGAAAAAACATGCGTTACACACACAACAAAAAATGCAAGTGCATGAAGATTGTCCGTGAGGCATTTGTCTTATTGTTAGTCAGCGTGTAGGTGTCCAATTTTGTATGTACAGTATTTACAGGTCATATGTACAGTAATGGCGTTATTTTATTTGGTTCTTGCAGACTTTATGTGGCCAATAATTGACATGAAAATTTATATTTTATAAAATTGAAGCATTTTTTAGAAACGTAGGCATGACATCTGAATTTTAATGACTTAAAGGTCACATTGGATTATCGTGGGCTGTCATGGAACCAGTCTCAGATTTCGTCAATCAAACAATAATACCACTAATTGATTTTATTCGCCCGACAACCATGACTGGGTCCCAAATTGGACCCGTTGATCAAACCAGATTGATTGGATTTCAAACTACATACCTAGTCTATATTTAATTATTAAACGCTATTTATAATTTCATAATTGCATTGCTTTCACTGCTGTTGCAGTTCTAGTATTTTACACACACTCGGCAATTAATAAGTTATGATACTTTCAGAATCAACCAATGAAAATCTTATAAAACGATAGTTTAATGGACAGTGAGCATATGGGCCACATAAGATCATATGGGGCATGAAAATAATAAACCAAAATGCTTTATTGTACCACAACTGAAACGGAACACGTTTCACAAGACGATTTATTCGACAAAATTATGTAAAATCTTACGCCATCTTTCGGAAGTTAGTTAGTCACTGTCACAAGACAAACAAGTCGTCACATTACCTTTTCGAGTGTTTTGTGTCATTGTCACTGTGTAAAGTCGTTCTAGTTGATGTTCCCCTTGTCGATTTCGGCGTGGTTGCTTTGGTGGTACCTCTGGTTCTTTGCCTAACTGTGTAGACCACCTTCGGGGTAGTACTTGAAACGTACTTTTGTGTTGTGGTGGTTGTTGTAACGTCAGGAACTTTTTTGGGTGGCTTTTCTTGATATCTTGCCGAGTACTTGATTTCCCCGCTATTTTTGTCGTCTTGAGTGTGAGTTTTCTGAGCCTCTTTAGTGTCGGGGTACTCATAATCCTCGTAATAGTACTCGTAATCTATTGGTTTTTTAACTTTCTGATTTGACTTAATTTGACTAGAATAAATCTTCTTAGGCTTAGACACATCTTCATACTCATAATAATAATAATCACTTACAGGTACTTTACTATTAACATGTTTTGTAACATTAGTCTTATTTACATTAAATGGCACAGTCCTTACTTCCGTCTGCTTATTAACTACAACCTTCTCAGTTATTGGCTCATTCATAAACACATGAGCTTTAGTCGCAACTGTTCTGGGTTTTACGGTCGTAGATGTTGTGGTCGTACCTCTCAAACCATCCAAGAACTTATCGTAATTAAAATCTGGACTAGCAAATGGATTCTTGATGTGTTCGTACTTGTTCTCAGTCTTGTAAAACGAGGGTGGCGGTCTGAAATAGTCGTCGTGTGGCCTTTCGAAATTGGTGTTATTGGTCTTGTAGTTCTTTACTGGCTCTTCCTCCTCATCATCGTAGTACTCGTCCTCCTCCTCCACCACGGGGGGTTTCACCTGTTTTTGCGGTGCGTAACCTTTAGTCACCACTTCTGTTATGTATTTGTAATCGTTTAAGTTTCTGGTGGTGTTCACAAACTGGACGGGTTTCTGTTGTTGCACCGGCTGCACGTAAGAGGGCTGCGATTGGGGCTGTAGTACTATTCTTGGAGGGTTTTGATAGTTGTACTCTACGGTGTGCCGAATTGGCTCGTTGTCGTAGTATTTTGGCTTCTGGCCAATGTTGAAGTAAGAGTAACTGTCTTGGTATGTTAGAGGTACTTTCGTTGTGGGCTTCACTGAGAAATAATTGTAGTTGGAGAGCGTGTTGGGGGTTACCGACTGGGGTTGTTGATAGGTTCTTTTGTAGTCAGGGGTGAAAGGTTGAAAGTCGTCGTTTGATTGTGTGTACTGTGGCTGATGGCTGGACTGGAAGGGTTGTTTATGAAGTTGTGAAGGTTGTAATGGTATGGACTGGATTCTGTAAGGGTTTTTGTTGCGCTGATTCAGCCACAAGTCTGCATCTCGATGATGACTAAAAGTCAACCTTAAAGTCTATGCGAGTTTTTGTATGATAATAGTTACCTTCTTGTTATTTGTCGTTTACGTCTTCTTTTTACTGTCAAGTCATTTGTATGTAAAAAGTCATCCACGTCAGTAATTTTGCTAATAAAATAATACGAAAGGTGGTCAGAGAAAAGATGAGGTGATGAAGGTGGAGGACTTACCTATAGTGTTGTTGGGTGCCAAAGGAGATTACTCCAATTTTTTCACCGCGCCCGCTATAGGACTGGAATTGTTTGGGTATTAAATTAATAATTTAACACAATTAGTTACAACTTACAGGAATAGCGTTGGTATGCCTGAGTCCATCTCTATCCCTCTGTACTTGCCCAATAGTCGATGGCTGTCCTCGGTACACACGTTGTTGTCTGTCACTCTCGATTTCTTCAGCAGGTGGCAGCTGCTCTTCAGCATCCGCGTACAACTGTTGCTGATGCTAAAGCACGTAAACCACAACTTAATCACTTCCTTAGTCCACCATCAATCGCCTTACCTTGATGATTTCTTGCTGAGTGTGGTGCAATTGTCTTGGCTGTCCTCTAGAAGTGACAACAGCGGCAGGTTGAGCCGGTGGCGGTGGTGGTTGAGGGGAGTACCTCTGCCTGGGTTGTTCCTCCCTATCTCTTTCGCGTTCCCTGCTCCTGCTCGTCGGTCCGGGCGACACCAGAGCGGAAGGTGGACCGGAAATCTCGAGACCATCGCAGCCGACGTTCCTGGGCCAGTCGCAGGTCTGGAGCTCGTGGCTGTACATCAACCCTCCGGTGCAGGATTCGAGCAGGGCGCCGCCGAACACGCATACGTAGTACTGGGTGCAGTCAGTGGGGTGGGGGTAGTAGCCGAATTCTTCGGGGCAGTCGAAATTTACGCCGGTTTTTACGTCAGCGCCCACCTGGACATTTCTGCTGATTTTTCTTTGTGCCTCGCTAACATCTAGAAAGGAGATGATAGATAATTTTTTTGAGGTACATCGAATTGTGTGGTTTTAGGGTCAAGGAGTCTGTTTCTGACATTTGTTTCAGTTTACTGCACCCATATGCATTTTGTGCCTGTTCTTAAGCGGCAAATAATCGATTGGATGTAAAAACAATTAAAACTAAATGCTTGTATTTAAATTATAGTAATTATTGGATCACATTTGTTGGGTAAATACCAAACACCATAAACAGTTATCGTTTCATATATCATTAGGGAATCGAATATGGTGAAATGCCAAACAATATATCATACCTGTTCGGCCGTTGAGTGGCAAAATATTAATATCCATGTGTCTCTTGAAAATGCCAAAGGAATGAAAAAATTCACAAAGCCAGTTTTATTAACTGCAAGTACGACACACCCACAAAATGTGTATCCATAAATATTGGATTTTTCTAGGGTGAAATTAATGGTATGGGTTGAGACAAATGGTTTTTTGAACACACACAAGAAACAATCATTTGAAATGTGGGACATTCCATGTGGTTAACGTGTTTATAAGAAGAGTTATTAGCCGTATAATAATTACCACAATTGAACAACAATAGTCTGGAAAAAAAATTAAAATTATATAAGTTAATTTCTGTAATAATCCATTGTTGTTACAACGGTCTGTACGTAGCATGATTTTCAGTGCAATTCCCTAAATTGTTAATGTCAAGATTACATAACAAGTTTTCATGTATGGGCATCCATTAATTTCTTGTTTCAAAGATAATATTACTACTTAAATGGATGAAAACTGAATTGAGTTAATTGCTAAAATATTCAAACAAACAAATCTAGTTGTTCTTAGCCTTGCTTTAATTGCCTAGCTGTTAAATTCGCGAAATATTGTAATGATGCTTTATTTGCATTTATGCGATCTCATTCAAGGTAAAATGGAGCATTTTTCTCTTTAGGGATGTTTAATGGTTAATTCTCTAATCTTGTATTATAACTCAGTGGAAGGCCACATTTTATGATCCCCATTTTTATATTGTAACCTAATTTATATAAACAATAAATAGACATTGTTTGTGTTTGGAATTTCTGAACACAATAAAAATTACTTTCGCCAGTTTCATAACAAGCAATAATATGAGAATTTGTGTATAAACATACATATTTAAAAAAACGATGTCGACCGAGTAAATGTTTCACATACGAGGAGCAAACTATTACTTATACAATTATCGTTAATTATATTTAATTATGTAAATTGCAGAAACACGTTTTTTAACTTTGCAATAATTATGAATATTTCGCAAGGTAGTATATATTTAATTACTTAATTGTACAATTAAACCGGGCGATTTGAAATCGCCTATTAATAACCGAATTATCTTGATCAGATCCATCTTCGAAAAAAATTTCTAATGAAGCCACCATAAAATAATTACCGACTTTCTTTCTCGTGTATCTCCGAATGATCTGAATAAAAAACAATAAATCTTATAAAGTCGAAAAATCTAAATACAATGCTCAAAACCTTATCAAGACCGATCTTCGTTACGACTTATTGAACATATAAAAATATGCATCCAACAAATTGTATGTAAATTTTTCAGCGTATGTAAAAGTACTGATGTCAAGTGGAAACAATGCTTCATCGATTGTAGAATTCTGTATTCTCACTGACAAAACTACAGGGCGTCCCAAATTAGCTGTTTTACTGTTCTCATCAGCCTAAACCTGAATGAAATATCAGAAATATCATTAATCAACGATAATTTAATTTATGTAAAAGTACTAATGTCAAGTGGAAACAATTCTTCATTGATTGTATAATTCTGTATTCTAATTGACAAAACTACAGAGTGTCCTAAATTAGCTGTTTTACTGTTGTCTTAAGCCTAAACTTGACTGAAAACTGACTGAAATATCAGAGACATGACTATGTCTTAATCAACGATAATTTAGTGTATTATTTTGGGGAATTTTGATTTTATTCTGATATTTTGCGTATGTAATAGTACTGATTTCAAATGGGAATAATGTTTCATCGATTATTGAATTCTGTATTGTCATTGACAAAACTACAGTGTCCTAAATTAGCTGTTTTACTGTTGTCTTTAGCCTAAACTTGACTGAAAACTGACTGAAATATCAGAAATATGGCTGTGACTTAATCAACGATAATTTAGTGTATTGTTTTTTGAAAGTTTTATTTTATTCTGATATTTTGCGTAAGTAAAAGTACTGATTTCAAATGGGAATAATGTTTCATCGATTATTGAATTCTGTATTGTCATTGACAAAACTACAGAGTGTCCTAAATTAGCTGTTTTACTGTTGTCAACAGCCTAAACTTGACTGAAAACTGACTGAAATATCAAAACTTAATCAACGATAATTTAGTGTATTATTTTGGGGAATTTTGATTTTATTCTGATATTTTGTGTATGTAAAAGTACTGATTTCAAATGGGAATAATGTTTCATCGATTGTAGAATTCTGTATTGTCAATGACAAAACTACAGGGCGTCCTAAATTACCCGTTTTACTGTTGTCCTCAGCCTAAACTTGACTGAAAACTGACTGAAATATCAGAAATATGGCTATGACTTAATCAACGATAATTTAGTGTATTATTTTGGAAAAGTTTGATTTTATTCTGACATTTTGTGTATATAAAAGTACTGATATTAAGTGGAAACAATGCTTCGTCGATTGTAATTTTTTTTATTTTCATTGACAAAAGTACAGGATGCCCCAAATTAGCGTTTTACTGTTGTCTCCGGCCTAAACCTGACTGAAAATTGACTGAAATAACAGAAATTACGTTGTGACTTGCTCAACGATAATTTAGTGTATCGTTTTTGGAAAGTTTTATTACATTCAGCCATTTTGCACAGTAATTTAAATTACTTCATCAAACAACAATTTAAAAAATAATGAGGATGCTTCAGCTCACACATAATAGGAAAATAGAAATCAAAAATGATTTTATTATGTCAGATAAAAGACAAATTAAACAGACGAAAACGCATGTGCACTTTCAATTCGGCTCAATTAGTATTTGAAAGTATTTAAATTGGTAACATATTGGTTGGTGTGTGTGCAATCATTTTAACAATATTGATTGCCGTAATGATACATTTTTTTTTAAAAGTGTCAAGTGAAAAGTACGGCGTTTTAATTTTTATTTTCTTCTCCTATTTTAGCGAGACCGCTGATATTAGGAAGCGATAGAAAGTTATACGTGCAGGAACTGAGATACGCCGGTTCTTGTTACAGTCACCTTAAAAAATAAATACCCGAGCAACTGCACACTGATACAAACATAGATTTAACAACAAACGCAATTTTTATGTCCGATTTATCGATGGTCGGTTTTAGGAAAACGCTGACATGTGGATATTTTAATAAGGAAAGGTTGATGATGTTAAGGCAAACGAGTCGGTTGCAATAAATTGCTAATGCAAATTGTTTTATTGGGGCTTACTATAAAAAAACATTTAAATTAATGTAAAAAACTAGTAACTTAAGAAACTATCAATTGAATAAGTTTAAAATATTATTAATAAAAGTGGCCCTGAAATAAACGTTTATGTTTCTAAAGTAACAGTCACTGAAACAAGAAACATCAATAAATTCATTTTAATTTGCCAATTAAAGGTGCATTTAAGACATTTGATTATTAATCAAAGGTGAAAGATTTCAAGTTCATAGGGCTGGAGGGCTAACACAATTGAATGGTGCATTCAAGACATTTGATTATTTTTATTAAGAACCTTTGCCATATTTTTTATCATATTATTCTTGGGGTATCTCTTAAAATAAATTGGAGATGAGGTAACACTTTAAACATTGAGGAACGTAAAACTGTGTAACTTCAATTTGGTTGAACAGAAGTTGGTGAACTTGGCGTCAAATGAAAGAGATTTCTTTGATCTATCGTCTGTGTTTTATATTATTTTTACATTAGCCATTGGAAAGACTAATATGACCACTTTTTTATCAATTAAAAATTACATGTAATTATAATTCTTGATTCTGACTCTCAGAAACCACAGATTGAATAGTTATAGAAGAAAATATTATTAATAAAAGTGGATATAAAACAAACGAGGAACATTTTTAAGTTGTAAATTTATAAAAAAATGAAATGTAAATAGAAAACCATGAAAGTTAATGTTAAAAATGGAGAAAACTAAAGTAATCAAACTCACTAAAGTAACAAGACCAATTTGAAAAGGAAATATTAGAAACCATAAATAAACAACCGTATTTTCTTGTCGTTCAAACACACAATTTACGATTGAGACCACAAAAATCCATTTATTGAAAACAGAAAAGGAAAAAAAAAAACAGGATCTCATATCTTGTGTAACCGTATTGAATTAATATAGCGTATGCACGAGGACGTGTTGGCACTTAAGAATTGCAATGTACCTCGAAAAAACGAACGTTAGATCATACGGAGATTGTGAGATGACATATAAATGGTATTGTCGGCCATTATAAATTTGTCATTTGCATATGGCGTACGTTTTAAGCACATTCGCATTGTCGACCTCGAGATGAATCCGTACGGTCTTCGCATCATTTTTTTTTTGCTTGTTTTGTTGTCATTTTTCGTTGAGGGGCGGGTTGTGACATTTACGAAAATCGCCGGTTTCGTAATGCGGTGGCTCGTTAATGAAGGCTGATATTTTGTTTAATTGGACTGACGTATAACAACAATAAATTGAATGCGGTTCCTTCGTGTTGCTAAATATCACGGTCAGGCTTCTGATTCCTTTTTGTCGGGCTTAATTATTTGAAAGTGCACGATTTAAATGGGTTAATTTTGAATATAACTCGTACGGTTTAATAAATACCAGAGTTGACAAACACGTTATTAATTTTGTAAATCACCATACTACTTAAAATTTTACGCTTTGAATATATTACCGTAATAGGTTTATGTTAATATCCTCTTCCTGGATTTATACTATATAATATGCAAAATTTTGTTTTATAATAATTATGAAACATGCGACTTCGTCGTTGGGCTTTCATATAAATTTTGCTTAAATGAATCTTGGGAACTAACCTTTAGTTGTGCAATGTTTCTTAGTTTGCATTAAATACAAAGGATTAATGTACAAAATGTCATCAATTAAATGCAGATTATAAATAAATTAAAAGTCCTCCTGAGATCTTCATAATTCCAGTTTATAACTCGAATCAAATTGGTTTAATAATATGCACTTTTGTTTCATAGTCTTTGAAAGATTTCTATACTATTTTCTATGTCTTGCTTTTTAAATTTATATTTTTATTTGAAAAATTCTTAAAATATCTTGTTTATTTTATAATTTACTGATTTTTTTATAAATTTTTATTAATAGTTTATTCTCATTAAATCTATAAAATTAAATATTTATTAAACATATTTTTTTGTTTTTATTATTCCTAAAATTTTCCTAACATATCCTTTTGTTTTATAACTTTTGAAAAATTTTCTAATCTTTTAAACTGTTTATCTTATTTATTTACAAGTTTCATAATTCAATATATCGTTGAAAAAAAAACAGATATTGTGTTAATTTTTTGTCTTGCTTATTAAATTTATATTTTTATTTGAAAAATTCTTAAAATATCTTGTTTATTTTACAATTTACTGATTTTTTTATCAATTTTTATTAATAGTTTATTCTTATTAAATCTATAAAATTAAATATTTATTAAACATATTTCTTTGTTTTTATTATTCCTAAAATTTTCCTAACATATCCTTTTGTTTTATAACTTTTGAAAGATTTTCTAATCTTTTAAACTGTTTATCTTATTTATTTACAAGTTTCATAATTCAATTTATCATTGAAAAAACAGACTTTGTGTTTATTTTAATCTTGCTTTTTAAATTTATATTTTTATTTGAAATATTTTGTTTATTTTACAATTTACTGATTTATTTATCAATTTTTATTAATAGTTTATTCCTATTAAATCTATAAAATTAAATATTTATCAAACATATTTTTTTATTTTTTGTCTTGCTTCTCAAATTTATATTTTTATTTGAAAAATTCTTAAAATATCTTGTTTATTTTACAATTTACTGATTTTTTTATAAATTTTTATTAATAGTTTATTCTCATTAAATCTATAAAATTAAATATTTATTAAACATATTTTTTTGTTTTTATTATTCCTAAATATATCTTTTTGTTTTATAACTTTTGAAAGATTTCCTAGTCTTTTAAACTATTTATCTTATTTATTGACAAGTTTCATAATTCGATTTATCGTTGAAAAAACAGATTTTGTTTTTTTTTGTCTTCCTTTTTATATTTATATTTTTATTTGAAAAATTCTTAAAATAACTTGTTTATTTTACAATTTACTAATTTATTTATCAATTTTTACTAATAGTTTATTCTCATTAAAACTATAAAATTAAATGTTTATTAAACATATTTAATTCTAGTATTTTAAATTATTTATCTTATTTGTTTCTAAATTTCATAATTCAATTTATCATTGAAAAATTAAGTTTTTGTGTTTATTTTTTGTCTTGTTTTTTAAATTTATATTTTTATTTAAAAAATTCTTAAAATATCTTGTTTATTTTACAATTTACTGATTTATTTACAATTTTTATTAATAGTTGTTTTTGGTCTTCTTGTTTTGTTTATTTATAAGTTTCATAATTTAAATTATCGTTGAAAAATTTATGTTTTATCTTTATTTTTTGTCTTTCATTTTAAAATTATATTTTTATTTGAAAAATTCTTAAAATATCTTGTTTATTCCACAATTTACTAATTTGTTTACAATTTTTATTAATAGTTTAGCCTCATTAAAACTATAAAATTAAATATTTATTAAAAATATTTTTTGTTTTTATTTATCTTAAATCTTATATATTTTTAAGTTTTATAATTCAATATATCATTAAAAAAATTAGGTTTTGTGCTTATTTTTGGTTTTATTTTTTAAATTTATATTTTTAATTGAAAAACTTTTAAGATAATTTGTTTATTTCACAATTTACTGATACATTTATCATTTTTTACTAATAGTTTTAATTTCATTTAAAAATATTAAATTATATTTTTTCATCAAAACAAAAAAGTGAATATATTGCAAAACACCTTCGTCAGTCACAATTTTTTCCAATTAATTCAACCATCAGCTTAATGAGAAATCGTATTCATCTTTTTTTTTTCTCATTGAATCTTCTCCGCTCCAATCAGCCGACTAAGATGTGAACATTGTTCGGATTAACGGTTGTTTAGGTACACGAACTGTAACAATTACGGCCGCAATTACCTTTATGAATGTTTTAATCGAGCGGCGTTACATAAACAAATCCGATTTAATTAAATTAAATCGCAGTCCCATTCAATTTGCTCGAAAAACCACGCAATTAAGGCATAATTATCTCATTTAACAAATGATCTGGTTCTGCCATAATCACCGTCTTATGCAACAACAAATCTTTTTCTATACATGCTGAAGAAACTGATTAGCTGGATTTTTCACTTGGTGAGTGTTAATTAGATATTGTATTGGTATGGCGTCGATTTTTGTACAATAAAATTTAATGGTCGACTAAGATTTGTTTGTGTTCGAGATTATTTTACAATAATTATTACACAGTTGCAAAATTCCAGAAATCGTTTTGGTTTGGACAATTTCGAAACGTTACATAATTCGAGTTTAATGAAAATTTTTAATGACATTTCGGGTCTTATGTAAATAATATAAATGTTAACAACCTCATCATAATTAGTCCATAGTTCAATTTGTGTAATAACGATCCGCAAGATAAACTCCCGTCAATCTCGGACCTGATTTGTTGAACAGGTGGAAATGCTGAAACATTAAAATATAGGCTGCTTTCCCCTTATATAAATTGTCCACGATCACATTTTGTCTCAACCTGTGACAAATAAGACCGGCTTATATAATTGAATTAATAATGGACCGACTGTATCAGGAACAATGCTGTGACTTTTTCGAATAATCACCGCAACACAGGCCCGATTGTATTCTTCTTTATTATTGAAGTTTGTGCAACTTATCCAGCGCAGGTCTCACAAAATTCACTTTCCATAATCAGTTAGGCAAGGGGAAAATTGCCCAAATTTTATTGTCTTTATAAATCGCTAATTTATGCAATTAACCACGTTTTGTTTTTAATTAGCGCTTATTGTGTCGGCTCCGCACTTTCCAAACACATCAATTAGACGGGAATTAGGAAAATTTTTATTGATTAATTGCTGTGAAAAGATCATACGTGACCTACAAGATGACTAAATCCATTTCTCGGAATTGAATGAGTGGTGGACTTCCAACTCTTGAATATTTGTCAATGTTTTCTAATAAAAAGTCCTCTTTTTGAAAAGAATTATCATAGAAAGTTGACATTTACGAAGAGTGTAGGTGTGAACTTATTTTTTTTTGTCTTTTATCTTTGATTTATTTGCCTCAGTCAAGTAAATGATTTACTGGTTTCCAGAATAATTGAAGGGGATAACAATTAGATCCATTTAGTTTTTTTGAACATAAAACAATGACATTGAATGTACAATGGAGTAAAACTTTGTTCCTTGACTATTGAACAAATCAGACAGCAATTGGCACAAAATATGACTAATTCCAATTCTCGAAGCTGAACGACTAGTCCATTATTAATTAATTTTCGAGTGTTTATCAAAATCTTCTAATAAAGAGTCGACTTTTTAGAGGAATGTTGCTGCACTTGACTCCAGAAGATTGAAATTAATAAAGATATGAACTTCTCGTAAAATCTTGACCAATATTGATTATCATATCTGCGTCACTTTTATATTAAATGGGATTTTCATTGATTATAATATACACGTATAGAATATGATTGATTTTTTTGTTACAGCTGTAGATGTGAACTTACTTATTATGTAGAATTTACAAAATCCTTAAATGGATCTTTTTGTCTTTATTTATTGGTCTGTCACAATCCTCAAGTAAATGATTTACAGGTTTCCACAATAATTGAAGGGAATAACAATCAGATTCATTTAGTTTTTTTGAACATAAAACAATGACATTGAATGTACAATAGAGTAAAAGTTTCTTCCTTGACTGTCGTATAAATCAGACCTCAATTGACACAAAATATGACTAATTTTACTTCTCGAAGCTGAATGAGTAGTCCACCTTTAATTAACTCTCGAGTATTTATCAAAATCTAATGAGGAGTTGACTTTTTAGAGGAATGTTGCTGCACTTGAAATTTATAAAGAAATGAACTTTTCTTAAAATCTTGACCAATATTGATTATCATATCTGCATCAGTTTTATATTAAATGGGATTTTCATTGATTATAATATATACACATGTAGAATATGATTGATTTATTTTTGTAACAGATGTAGGTGTGAACTTACTTATTATGTAGAATTTACAAAATCCTTAAATAGACCTTTTTGCCTTTATTTACCTATCATAATCCTCAAGTAAATGATTTACTGGTATCCACAATAATTGAACATCAGATCCATTAAATTTTTGTGAACATAAAACAATGACATTGAATGTACAATGGAGTAAAAGTTCCTTCTTTGACTGTTGTACAAATCAAACAGCAATTGACTTAAAATATTACCTTCTTAAAGCTGAACGAATAGTCTAATATTAATTAATTGTCGAGTAGTTATCAAAATATTCTGAGGAATTGACTTTTTAGGGGAATGTTGCTGCACTTGACCACAGAAGGTAGAAATTTAAAAAGAAATGAACATCTCATAAATTCTTGATGATTACACAGGATTTGCAAAATCTTTAAATGGGCCTTTTTGCCTTGATTTATTTGTCTGTATCATAATCCTCAAGTAAATGATTTACTGGTTTCCACAATAATTGAAGACAATAACCATAAGATCCATTTAGTTTTTGTAAATATAAAACAATGACATTGAATGTACAATGGGGTAAAAGTTCCTTCCTTGACTGTTGTACAAATCAGACAGCAATTGACCCAAAAAATCTACATCCACTTCTCGAAGTTGAACGAGTAGTCCACCATTAATTAACTGTCGAATTTGTCAAAATGTTCTAATGAAGAGACGATTTTTTGAGAGGAAAGTTGTTGCACTTGTCCACAGAAGGTTGAAATTTATAAAGAAGTGACCAACGTCAGTTTTCTATTAACTATGATCACCGATAATTATAATATATGCATGTAGAATTCATTAAATGTTTAAAGAAAGCAACGTCTGATTTACCGTGCATTCTTATAACAAAACCAAAAGTGATTTTCAACACTTTTATTTATAATTTCACTTTAATCTAATAGGTATATTCTTTATGTTAATAAGTTGAGCCATTAAGTTCGATTTGTGCCAGATACATGATAAACAGTTTAATATAACCGATTGAATTTATAAACAAACAATATACCCATTGACCATATGCCATCCTAATATTAAATTGCAACGATATTTAGCGTTTCTAGTTTCCAATGATTAAACTGCATCCTACAAGAGGATAAACCATGTTACATAATCAATTTTTTTGGAACCTTGGACCAGTAAATTCAATACATTAGATTAAAGAAGTCACAGAGAAAGTTTTAAATTATATAATAAGTTATATATCTAGAACACAAATTGTGGTTTAATGCGTGCAAACTGGTTCAACATTTACGTTTTTACTTGAACCTCGTTTTAATGATGACCAATTGCAGTTATCAACTCAATTTGCAATGAACGTTACTTTCGCTGTCCTTTGGCTCGATCTAGGATGTGAAGAAAAAACATGGCCCAAATTGCTGGATTATTGTCTCGACTTCACCTTCACGTGTCACAGATTCCGATTCTTTTAAATGGAGAAGATTTTTTGTTTGTTGCATCTTCGTTAATAATTTATGGTTAATTAATGGCGAATTTGAACTTATCGACTTTTGAAACCTTGAAATTGACATGTTACGTGATATCCTTTATTATTTTCTTTACACCTTCAGATGTTATCGTCGGCATGTGTTGCAGAATGTTAATTTAAATCGCAGCGTCCAAGAAGACGTCTTTAAAGGGTGAACTGTGTGTTGTACAACTAATTGTTCAGAGGAAATTTATTTATATCTGCCACTGTTAACAATTGAGAATTGTTTCTGTTTGATTATGATCGTTTAAATGTAATTGCTCTTCTGAAATGGAATTAAAATATGTAGGCATCTGATGACATCAGTTGTACAAGGTCAAATAGAACGAAGATATGATTTTTATATAATAAACACTGAATAATGTCAACATCAGTTCTCCCACGGTTAAGAAGTGCAGATCTGCTTTTGAAAACGAGTACCATATGACTTGTGCCACATGTGACTCTGGTAAAATCAATAATAACGTTTTTACTTTCTCTGGGAACTCTGTTAGATAAATATCATTTAAAAAACCAAATGAACGTATTGTTGGAGCTAAAATTACAACAGTGTGATTTTTGATTAGTTCTAGAGGCGTACAGTTATGTTGCATTATGACCGAGGGAAGGCAATCGCAGTATGACAAAGCCTTTAGTACTGCAGCAAAGAGCCGTCCAATCAACTGATGATAATCCATACTTACGACGAGGAAATCGTATGCCTTACCTACGAACAAAACGGAATAAATTAACAAAAACAAATCATCACAAACATTCAGTGCATGAGCTGTGTAATATTTTTCTGAACAATTTCACGCTCACGGCGCCCAGATGGTTAGATTAAGTTGTGTTTAAGCAGTGGTAATTAATAATTTGCTGGCCGGATCAATCTAGAGTATCAACCGCAGGCCGGTTTAAATTACACCAAATCGACAAACCATAAAACTTATTTTGACGTGAGCAATTACTTCCTACTCAGCTGGGAACGATCCAAAACAGTGATCATGAAGATGTTTGTCGGTCTACACTAAATGCATATCCGGTTTAGGAAACGCACTGGTATTGAACTATTTGTTTTTTTAATTAAGTTGAGGTGAACGGGGAATATGGTACTGGTTTTAATACACACGACTGATTTTTTGAAGGACGACCGTGGAGTGTTTTCCCTGTGGAAAAAGTGGCTGCTAATGATTGATTTTTTAGTAGCAGGTGTAGGTGTGGACTTATTTAATGTGTGGGATTTGAAAAACCCCATTAAATGAGACTATTTGCTTTGATTTATTTCACAGTGTCTTAATACTCGAGGAGTTATTCGTTTCCTGCTTAATTGAAGAAAATAACCGTCAAAACCATCAAGTTTTAGTGAATATAAAACAATGCATTGAATGTGCAATTGAGTAAAAGTTCCTTACTTGATTGTTGTACGAATCAGACAGCAATTGGCCCAAAAGATGCCTAAATCCACTTCTCAAAACTGAACGAGTAGTCCACAGAGAAGTAGTCAAAGTATTTTAATGAGGAGTCGACATTTTTACGAGGAATGTAGAAGGTTGAAGTTTACTTGGAACTGAACGTCTACAATTGATTATCATATCCACGTCATTTTTCCATTAAATGTAATCTCCGATAATTATATATAACAGTTGTAGGTGTGAACTAATTTATTACGTAGGATTTGCAAAATCCTTAAATAGGCCTTTTTGCCTTGATTTATTTGCCAACGTCTTAATCCTCAAGTGATTTATAGCTTTCCAGATTAAACGAAGACAATAACCATCAGATCCATTTAGTTTTAGTGAATATAAAACAATGCCATTGAATGTGCAACGGAGTAAAAGTTCCTTCCTTGACTGTTACACAAATCAGACAGCAATTTTCGCAACGCTCCGTGAAAAATATGAAAAACGAAAAGGTCACGTGCAAAATGATTCTGATAAATAGCCAATTCTATGCGTACATAAATAATACGATTGGTAAATAACAACTCCTACACTCATTTCAATGACACGAGATTAAATCGATACCGTTCTATTGTTGTGATAGAATTTTTTAGCGAGGTTTAGGCGTACGGCATAATAATAAAACCATAATGATTTATTGCATCCTTCGATGACAGTTTGACGTTATTTGGACGGTCGTTAATCTAGATTAACCGGGACAACTGACGAATTAATATCTAACATATCTAATCATGTTTTTTTGCTGTAAATAATATTTATTTCGAAATTTTAAAAATGGCCCAACAGATGACGTTGCACGTGGGTGACACAAAGGATGTATTTATTGCAGATTCCTGTCATTGCGTAAGTTGAAATATCAACCGAGTTCAATATAAATGAGAACAGTTAAAGCAGTGGTACAAATTAAACGTTGTTGTAAGAGATAAATCTAGATGATACAATAAAAGTGCAGATTCTTGCGTTATACAAGTTATTGCTAGTTGTATTTAACACAAACGAGAATAAAATATAACATTTGCAATGGTTTCTAAAATGAGCGTTCAATCCTCAATCTAGGCTACATTTCTTGAAAAGAAATAATGGCTGATTACTCGGAGTAAACAAAGAGTTGTATTAGCATTTTAACGAATATTGCAACTATCAAGGCGTGGCTAATCATGAAAATCCTTGGCGCTTAGCATTTATTTTCTAGGATATTACAGTAGACTAGATCAACCTAATTCCAGCAACAAAACGAACATTTAACACACCGTACATATTCCTAGAAAGCAAAGCAAAACAAACAATACCAACTGGACTTGTGGGATATGCAAACCAGCAAAATCTTGTTACTCGGCTGTTCATAATGTAATATGTACCGCAACACAATAATTAATTTTTTATTTTTTGCATGCAATACGGTGTGCATGTATTGAACAACTTTAATGGCTCTCCGGATCAGCTGTCTTGAGTTATTCGAAGTGATTTCTTAGACCACAATTTGTGAAAACGCTTTTTTTTTCTAGCACAAACCGATATTTTATTGCAACAGACAAGGCTTTTGCTAAACGTCTATTGTTTATAAAAACAAATTGCACTGAAAGTGATCGGTCTGATGTTTTTGCTGGATAAAATTTGATTTCTCCTTTTGATTTTTACAAGGTGAAAGGTTACAAGGACACCAAGTGTGCAAATTTATAATTTTTTTTGTAAACATGACAATACTTTTAGTGATATTTGGTGACCTAAATTAAAAGACAGATTGACAGAAGAGATAATTTGATATTTAAAAATGGAGATTTAAAGAGAATTTTAAACAAATTATACATATTTAATTACATTACAAGTCTGATTTCTATTTTTCACTTGCCTTCTTAATGTAAACAATTTATATGATCTTCGTTACACACTCATACATTTAGGTTAGCACCATAATTATTCTTTACTCTTAAGTGCTCTTATTAAAATAATTTTAAAGGTCAACAGGTGAAAACTGTATGTAAGTTTAATTAAGATAAATTAAAAAATATATATTTAAGAGACTAGTACTATATTTGATGGACTTAGCCCTTGGTGCTAAATATATATTTTCCTGTGATTTAAGGGAACTTTAGTTGTGTTAAAAAAACCATTGTAATTTAAGCAGCATTTAAAAAATTTGACGAATCTCATGAAATTGTTAGTTTAAATAGCATTTAACAAATTTTATATATTTAACTGTATTTTAACAGCACATACCATAAATGTATGGTTTCTATTTTTCACTTATTTTCTTGATGTAAATAACTTATATGATCTTCATTAAAAAGGAAATTTAATATTCTCATACGTGAATATTTTTTATACGTTTAGATTAGCACTATAATTAAGTCTTACTCTTAAGTACTCTTCTTTAAAATAATTCTAAAATTAACAGATAACATTATAATAGTGTATAAACAGTTTAATTAAGATAAATTAAAAAACATATTAAAGAGATTGTGGTACTATATTTGATGAACTTAGCCCTTGGTGCTAAATATGTATTTCCCTGTGTTTTAAGGGAAGTTTAATTGTGTCAAAAAAACTGACATCCCATTGTAATTTAAGCTGCATTTAACAAAGAAAATTTCATTACTCTTATAAAGTCGTGAGTTTAAAGAGAATTTAAAACAAATTATATATATTTAATTGTATTTTAAGAGTATATAAATGTCTGATTTCTATTTTTTAATTTTAATTATACGTGAACGTTTTTTATATATTTAGAGAAGCACTCTTAAGTGTTCTTAAAAAATTCTAAAGATTAAAGATTAAAGAGATTGTAGTTTGATGGGCTTAACCCTTGGTGCTAGACATGTATTTTCATGGACGTTTAATTGTGTCAAAAACTAATATCCCATTGTAATTTAAAAAAGGAAACTAACCAGCATGAAATATTGAGTTTAAACGAATTTAAAATAAATTATATATATCTAATTGCATTTTAAGAGTGTAGAAATGCCTGGTTTCTATTTTTCACTTATCTTCTCGATGTAAACAACTTAAATGATCTTCACCGCAAAGGAAATTGAACGAAGATTCTGAATGAAAAGTTAGAAGTAACTAAAACTTATAATAATTATCAATTAAAGCGTCATAAAAGAATGTCATTGTCAAGTATTTTAATTGCATATAATGAATTAAATACAATCGGATATCCGTTTGTGCAGGAAATTCCACTATTTATAAATAATAAAAGTACATTTGTGCATATTATTAAATTATAAGTGCATACTGGGGCAATCTAATTAATGGACACCTAGTAACAGATTTTGAAATGCAATTTGTGACATACGGACAAATTAAGTAACAGGTCGAATAAATCATGTACAATGTTCAATTTTTATGAATTGCGTAAGCAGTGCAACAAGTTTGATTATTTTCAATCACATAAATTGTAGAATGGAAAGCTGTAACTGGATCAAATATCTGGTCGTGTTTTGAAATTTTCGATATTATAACGTAAATGGCTTAATTTTGTTGACTTTCACTGTCAATAAAACTGTATGTTTTCATCCTTGCGGATCTTCTTGTTCTAGAAACTGTGCTTTATTATTATTATAAATCAAAATTATATACGTATATGTGGTAAATAAAGTAATTAAAAATTGTGTGCGTAGTAAATTTTCTGGGTATATTAAGAAACTCATGTGGACTTGGAAATGACCATCTGTCGGATGGACTTTCTACTTCAGCGACACATTTTGGAAATTTCTGAAGAACAAAGTACCAATTTAATAATCAAGTTTCGACATTTTTTTTTACGGTTTAATTTAAATTCTGCGTCCGAACCATATCAACAGGAGTCCTTGGCTTCGGTCTAGATCAACAATTACCTGATATTTCAGGTTTTTTTTTTCCATCTTAATTTTATTACGAAATGAATGTGTTTCAAAAGAATTAAGGAAAAATAACAAAACAATAAGTGGAATAAGGATATGGCGAATGTAAGGTCGTTATTATCACCACACCCACCTATAAAATGACCTCGAGACTTTTTTTCCCGACAAAGACATAACGTGGACCATACTGATAATTGCTACAGTTTCTAATAATTCACACGAACCATTTTTATGCCCACCCAACCATTAAGGATAACAACACTTTCCGGAACCTGTTCCATATTTATCGAGACCCTTAATTAGACACACACGAACGAACGTCACCAAAATTTTTTAACACTCATGCAAATGGTGCTCCTTCTAGAACAGAATAGAAACCATAACAACAACAAAATCCATGAGGATTTTAATAATTTATAAGTAAAACTGTTGTTCCTAATACTGCGAATCAATATGTATATTTGCCATGCAATTTGCAGGAAACTAACACAATAAAAACCGACTTTCTTCAACAAAACTGCATATTGAAACCATTAATACCAAACAAAATCGAAGCATCTTTAATCATTAGAAGAAAGCGTAACAGGAAATAAAATCATGTTTCAAGGTTAACTTTTGTTTTCAATCCACATTACGAAATTCGGTTGCAGCAATTTGCATATGCAATTTAAGGCTCGTCGTTTCGTAAATTGTTTATTGGTTGATTAAAAATTTTTTTAAACGGCGGATAATTTTATACGAATTTTCTAAGCAGGCGTCCGGTTCGAGAAATATGAAGACAAATTGTCTTGGTGAAATCGAAAATTTTTATTGCATATAGCCGATGTATTGATATCCCACATTTCAAAGCGCTTTCTTAACCAACGCCAGCGTTGTTTCCAATCACGTTTCAAAATATCAATTACACGGTAATATTTACAAGGTGGGCTATTAATATATTTTTTTATTAATACTAATATTTAATACAAATAATTTTATGTGATTTGCACCGTTAAGAACAGTTGTAAATGTGCAATTATTAACTATTTATTTGATTATTAGAAAAATAAACCAGTTTACAACTAATAGCTGTATTTGCAAACTGTTATGTAAGGTTTGCTCGGGTTACATAAATGACTGTTTCAATATCTTTTACACGCTCACAAGCAAAAAAGTCGAATTAAAACGTTCCCATGTTTTTTTTTTCTTGTGAATATTCAAATCCATTTACAATTAGTACTTATATGACTCAGGAAAATAACGGAATTTATAATTTGGAAAGTACTAACTTTAACCCTTTGGTGCTAGTCGTATAGATGTTGGGAAAAGTTAACATATTAGTTGCTGAGTAGCAAAAAATAGAAATTAGTATCAAGACAAGGGAAATATTTTCTCTAATAGTTAAAAAATTATATTAAATTTAACCATTTAAATTTTAATTAAGAATAGAATATTTATCTAGAATTTAGTAGTAGTTGTTGGCAAGAAAAACATAAAATTGTTCTTTTTCAAGTGTGCTACTAAATTAACCCTTTGGTGTTAATTATACAAAAGTTGTAGTTAAAATGTTTATGTAATTAAATAAAAACATGATAAATAAAATCAGTAAAAAGTTTATTTGAAACGTTCCTATGTTTATTTTTCTCTTATGAATATTTAAATATGTTTACAATTATTATTTTTATGACTCAGGGAATGAATGGAATTTATATACATATATGTTGGAAAATAATATTTGTTAAGGTGCAAAAAATATATAAATGTGTGTACTACTAAATTAAGCCTTTGGAGTTAATTATACAAAAGTTGTAGTTGAAATATTTATGTAATTAAATAAAAACATGATAAATATAAACAATAAAAAGTTTAGTTGAAATGTTCCTATGTTATTTTTCTCTTATGAATATTCAATTATTATTTTTATGACTTAGGAAATTAATGGAATTTATAATTTGGAAAGTACAATTTTAACCCTTTAATGCTAGTTATACAGATGTTGGGAAAAGTTAAAATATTACTTGTACATTAGAAGTTAGATATACTGAAGTAGTGATAAGAAAAATATAAAATTATTCTCTACTCGTGTAGTGTTTTACAAAATTTAAACCTTTGGTGCTAATTATACAGAAGTTATAGTTGAATTTTTTATATAATTAAAAAGATAATTAAAATAAAAAGCAAAAAAGTTCGTATTTTTGTTTTTTGTAAATCTTCAAATCCATTTACAAATAGTACTTTTATAACTTAGGAAAATAATGGAATTTATAATTTGGAAACTACAAACTTTAACCCTTTGGGGCTAGTTATGTAATAATATTACATGAAATAATAAATATATAAATATATAAATTTGTGTAAGGACAAGGAAATGATTTTCAATAATTGCTGAATGACTCACATTAAATTTAATCCTTTAGTGATAATTAAACAAAATTTATCTAGAATTCAGTAACAATTATTGATGTATATATTTAAGATAGATATACCGAAATAGTGACAATAAAAACATAAAATTATTCTTTTCTAAAGTGTTCTACCAAATTTAACCCTTTGATGTTAATTATACAGAACCAGTACAAACTTCAACCCTTTGGTGATAGTTATATAAATATTGGGAAAAGTTAAAATATTAGTTGCTGAGATGTAAAAAATATATAATTTTCTGTAAGCACAAGGAAATGATTTTTTATAATTGCTGGATGACATATTAAATTTAGCCCTTTAGTGCCAGTTAAACAAAATTTATCTAGAATTCAGTTACAATTCAGTTGATGTGTCAGATATACTGAAGTAGCGGCAAGAAAAATATAAAATTATTCTTTTTTCAAGTGTTATACCAAATTTAACCCTTTGGTACTAAGTATAAAAAAGTTACACTTGAATTTTTTGTATAATTAAGTAGAAACATAATTGAAATGAAAAGTAAAAAAGTTTACTTGAAACATTCCCATGCTTCTGTTCCTTGAGAATATTCAAATCCATTTACAGTGTTATGTGTTTTTATGACTTAGGAAAAATAACGGAATTTATATTTTGGAAAGCACAAACTTTAACCCTTTGGGGCTAGTTATATAAATGTTAGGAAAAGATGAAATATTGTAAGTTTCCTTTACTTAGGAGTACTACCAAATTTAACACTTTGGTGCTAATTATACAAAATTTTTTCATAATCTAATTAGCAAAAAACAATAAAAACAAATTAAAATTTTGAATTTTTATATTTGGGTTAGCACCCTAATTATAACTTTAAATGCCATCATAAAATAATATTAAAGACTGTACATATATTATTATATAAACGATTTAGCTTAAAAAATATTTATATTGATATTTATGAGATTGTAGTACCATGATATATGGTACTGAATGATTGAACCTAGCCCTAGGTGCTAAATGTTTATTTTCCTGCGGTCTAAAGGAAGTTTAACTGTGTCAAAAAAACTGATATCCCATTGTAATTTATGCCGCAAGGTCGTTTTGTATAAAGTTATACATGTGGTACGTTTACTGTTGTCTAGTTACTTTCACTGTTTCGCGAAGGCGCGGGCGTCTTATAGACCGCGTGTTAGATAATTAAAATTAATACCCAACTTTTTCAAATGTCGCTACAATTACTGTACCCGATATATCAAAAGCGCATAAACTGTTTATACCACAATGCTCATTCAGGTCATGCTGCAAATACCAAAAGTGAAATGTGCATTATCATGTGATAAGGCGATTTGTGAATATTGGAACGTTCCGATCTGTACCGGTAGATAAATGATGTACACGGATTTCGTCATGCTCATCAGTGTCTGTGAATCCAGCACAATTTGCCATTTAAGTACTAAAATACTTATTCATTATTAGCAATTTCAACACAGTAAAAAAAAAATAATAATTATGCTATTTGAGACTTTCGTTTTCATGAGAGAATATAGTAACTGTACCATTATAGGTTGAATAACAAATTGCACGATATTACTCCTTCAAATTTTCACAATAAAAATTTTTGGTGATGCAATTTTTTCCATTCGCAAATAACCACGATCGATTAATCATCGAATGTGTTATCTAGTTTCGGGGCCGAACCTACCAAACAGTGTTAAATTTATTTTATTCGGAATAAATAGGTAGTAAACATTACATAATTTGTGAAACTGTCCTTAATTATGTAATAATATATAAAATTTATGTGGCCATATAAAGATTTATTGCCTTTGCTGTAAAATATTAAAATACTTGTATATAATTACAATAGTAGTGTCACGGGTAAAATGAGCCTCTAGGTTTCTGTGACAATGATGATTCAAATCTTATTCTTATTATTTAAGTGTCTAATTATACGTAAATGGAATATATTATCCTACATTTTAATGCAGTCACAATTTTAATTTTAATTTGTTACTTTTATAATTTAATAACTCTTTAAACTAAATTTAAAAATTTTACACCATACTTTACTCTCTTTAAATTATCTTACCTTATACAATACATATTTATTTTTTATAAAATGACGTTCTATTTAATTTTAATATATTTCTGGACAGATTGTTTAAATTATTAATTTTGGAGTAAAAAATAATTATTAACTTTTAAGTTTTTGAAGAAATTTTCTTATTTTTTTATCTAATAAAATTTTTGATCCATTTTCAATTTAATTTTTAGAATTTTATTCTTATTTTAGTATTTTTTGGGTATCAATTTTAACAATTAGGTTTTCTAATATATTTTTATATTAGTTTTTTTTAACACAATATTAGTGACATTTTAAGTTTTTAAAAATTAAGTTTTTTGGAAAACTTTGAATTAATTTTATAAGTAATTTTTGGAATTTTCTTTTTATTTTAATATTTTGTTTTTTTAACACTTAATTTTGAGTTTTTTAAAATGTTTTTTGTATTATTTATATTAGATTTTTCTAAAAATAATATTATTCTTTTTATACATTTTAAAACTTTTATATAAAGAATTAAAATTTTTAACTCATATTTGGTATATTTTATTATTATTTTGAAATCAATATCTGAATAAATTTTTTTATTACTTTTTTACTGTAAAAAAATTTTGTATAAATTTTATACTTAATTTTTGGAATTTTATTTTTTTTTTTTTAATATTTTTAGGACATAACATTTAATTTCGAGTTTTATAATATGTTTTTTATATTATTTAAATTAGATTTTTCTAGTAACATAATAATATTCATTTTTGAAAATTATCTTTTTATATAATAAATTAAAATTTTTAACTGATATTTTGTTATTATTATTTTAAAATAAATATCTGAAGAAATTTCTTTTTTTCTTTATTATTCTAATAAAATTTTGGATCAATTTTTATTGTTAGTTTAATATTTTTTGGGGTATAATTTTTAATATATAATTTTGAGTTTTTTAATATGTTTTTTATATTATTTATTTTTATATTTTATACATTTTTGAAAATTAACATTTAATATAATGAATTATCAATTTCATAATTAATTTTTGGAATTTTATTTTAATATTTTTAGGGTATAATTTTTAACATTTAATTTCGAGTTCTCTAATTTTTTTATATTATTTATATTAGATTTTTTTTAAACAATTATATTCACTTTATAAATTTATAAAAAAATTAAATTTTAATATAATAAATTATTATATTATTATTTTTAAATAAATATTTGAAGAAGTTTTTTTATTTTTTTTTTTTGTTCTAAAACAATTTTGGATCAATTTTATAGTTAATTTTTGGAAAATATATTTTAATATTTTTAGGGTATAATTTTTTACATTTAATTTCCAATTTTTTATGTTTTTTTTTTATATTATTTTTATTATTATTCTATTATGGTTATATTTTTTTGAAAACTAACATTTTCTATAATAAATTAAAATGTTTAATTTATATATGAAGAAATTACTTTTTTATTGTAATAAAATTTTATTTTTATTTCAATATTTATTGACTTTTAATTTCAAATTTTCTAATATTTATTTTATTACTTTCTTAAATAATAATTCTTATATTAAACAATTTTAAAAATTAATATTTTTTGATTTTTTGTATTTGTTGAAATTTCTTCTTCCTTTTTATTTTGATAAAATGTTTGATTAATTTTTTATAATTTTATTTTTATTAAAATATTTTTTAGAAGCTTTCTGATATGTATTTTTTTTCTTATTTATTTATATTCGTTTTTTCTTAATTAAAGTTTTTAACTATTAATTCATATTTAAAAATTAATATTATTATTTTTAAAATAATTGGAGTCATTTACTAAATTTATTTTTTATTCTAATAAAATATTGTATAATATCTATTATTTTTTAAATTTAATTTAATTTTTAATTGTTTATGCATATAAATTTTAAAATATAAATAAATATAAATCAGTTTTCTAATTTTTGTAATTTTTTTCTGGAAAGATAACATTATATTTTGTATTTTTCAGTTATTTTTGAAAATTTTTTCAACGTTCTTCTTTAATCTGTTTCAGATCAATTTTCGAAAATTTCCGCCTGTATGTGTGTAATAAATTAACTTAATTTCACGACTCATTACAACCCCAACAGCGGCACTTAATTTATTTGTTACGCAGCAAACGAAATTTCCTGCATTGCACAATCGTTTATTTAAGAAATAAACTTTATGTGATCATAAAATCACTAAAATTATCTGTTGTAAAACATTTGCACAGTTTTTTTTTCCGCCGCAGTCCTGCCAATTAACGAAAAGTTATAAAATAAATATGCAAAAACGTCGTGCGCATGAAAGTTTATCCGTAAATTTCACACGGACATTACACGTAAAGGCATTGTAAAGTTATGTTAGCATAATTCGTTTCTCTGCTTAATTGAAAGAAAGAAACAAATAAAAAACACGCCCATTATTTTATACGTCATTCTCGCTCTGATTCCGGTGTTTGAGAGCACCGCGTTCGGTCGCATGATTTGTTCGGCACGAGGAAAAGAGCCCGACTTCCAGAGCGACAGCCAGTCACCAACTGTCCGGGCCCCTTAACGTTTTATCACCTTTTTTTCTGTTCCACCATCAATCGCCTTGAAAGGAAAACGCAAGGAGGTGCTCACGTTCACGGAACGTTTTTCCGCATCACATGTGCGATCCGGTAACGCGGCAAAAGTGACTGTCGCACATTACAATTAGGCGTTGCACCATTTTTCAGTCGGCGGGGGCTCACCTCCTGCGCTCCGTTCACTTGTTGCGCCAACCGCAGGGTGAAACCGGAAACGTGAACGGGCCCGGGGTGGGGAACGCACGCCGCCACTCGATACGATTGCATTTGCAGGATACGTATGTAAATTGCGTTGCGTAAAAACCAACTAAATTTATTCTAATCGTGTTATACTGGAAATATTTAGCGGTGAAAACGGAACGGCCTCTGCGATTGTTCAATACCGGATCGGCTTCGGGTTTTTCGATTTTCTGTGTCGAATTATATACAGTGAGGCTTGCAAAAAGTTCTTCAATTAAGAAGTAAGACATGAATGTCCATCTTTTTATTAATAAACACTAAATAGCTTTCTTTGAAAGTTTATTGGACATACAATATTTCAAATTAGGTATCACAAAACCTCCCTTTTCATTAAAAAAATGGAACAACTATGGTGATCATAACCAACAGTTCAGAAGTAAATAAGACACTAAAACTAGTTTTCTGTTGTGTAAACAGGAATGTCCATCTTTTTATTAATAAATACTGAATAGATTTCTTTGAAAATTTATTGAACACACAAAATTTCAAATGAGGTATCACAAGACCACCGTTTTCAAAAAAAAATGAAACAACTATGGTGATCATAATCAACAGTTCAGAAGTAATTAAGACATTAAAACTAGTTTTCTGTTGTGTAAACAGGAATGTCATTTTTTTATTAATAAACTCTAAATAGCTTTCTTTGAAAGTTTATTGAACACACAAAATTTCAAATGATGTATCACAAGACCACCCTTTTCATTAACAAAATGGAACAACTATGGTGATCATAACCAACAGTTCAGAAGTAAATAAGACACTAAAGCTAGTTTTCTGTTGTGTAAACAGGAATGTCCATTTTGTATTAATAAACACTAAATAGCTTTCTTTGAAAGTTTATTGAACACAAAATTTCAAATGAGGTATCACAAGATCACCCTTTTCATTAAAAAAATGGAACAACTATGATGATCATAACCATCAGTTCAGAAGTAAATAAGACACTAAAACTAGTTTTCTGTTGTGTAAACAGGAATGTCCATTTTTTTATTAATAAACACTAAATAGCTTTCTTTGGAAATTTATTGAACACACAAAATTTCAAATGAGGTATCACAAGAACACCCTTTTCATTAAAAAAATGGAACAACTATGATGATCATAACCAACAGTTCAGAAGTAATAAGACACTAAAACTAGTTTTCTGTTGTGTAAACAGGAATGTCCATTTTGTATTAATAAACACTAAATAGCTTTCTTTGAAAGTTTATTGAACACACAAAATTTCAAATGAGGTATCACAAGAACACCCTTTTCATTAAAAAAATGGAACAACTATGATGATCATAACCAACAGTTCAGAAGTAATAAGACACTAAAACTAGTTTTCTGTTGTGTAAACAGGAATGTCCATTTTGTATTAATAAACACTAAATAGCTTTCTTTGAAAGTTTATTGAACACACAAAATTTCAAATGAGGTATCACAAGATCACCCTTTTCATTAAAAACATGGAACAACTATGGTGATCATAACCAACGGTTCAGAAGTAAATAAGACACTAAAACTAGTTTTCTGTTATGTAAACAGGAATGTCCATCTTTTTATTAATAAACACTGAATAGATTTCTTTGAAAATTTATTGAACACAAAATTTCAAATGAGGTATCACAAGAACACCCTTTTCATTAAAAAAATGGAACAACTATGATGATCATAACCAACAGTTCAGAAGTAAATAAGACACTAAAACTAGTTTACTGTTGTGTAAACAGGAATGTCCATTTTGTATTAATAAACACTAAATTGCTTTCTTTGAAAGTTTATTGAACACACAAAATTTCAAATGAGGTATCACAAGATCACCCTTTTCATTAAAAAAATGGAACAACTAAGGTGATCATAACCAACAGTTCATAAGTAAATAAGACATTAAAACTAGTTTTCTGTTGTGTAAACTGGAATGTCTATTTTTTTATTAATAAACACTAAATAGCTTTCTTTGAAAGTTTATTGAACTTATAAAATTTCAAAATTAAAGTTGAATGATACTGAGCAATTTGGGAGGACAACTTGGGATGAGAAAGATATTTATTACAGAAAAAATCATACATAAAACTTTGGAAATATTGATAACACAGGATGGATAAAAAAGAATTATCAATAAGATTGTGAAAATTAATTAAAAATAATATACAAAAAAGTCTATGAAGCTTAAAATTTAATAAACATATACACTGAGGTCGTAAAACGTCCCCTATCCTTGATAACTACATATTTTAAGCACCATCAATTCAGAAGTAAATGGGATACTAAAACTGTCCTATATTGTGTAAACAGTTACTTGTATTGCCTATTTTTTGTTCCTACATACAAGTTTTTAGTAATAAACATTGAATAGTTTGAAAGTTTATTAACACATTAAAGAACAGCTCTTAACTTCGTAACTGCTCACCCGATTATAGACAGCAATATAGAGAATAAATGAGGCCAAGACCACCCTTTCCTTTTAACAAAAAATTGTAGAACTAAGTTTTTTTTTAATATTTATTAATGGCAAAATTAAGATAGATTGGCAACATTTTACATGGTTCCATTCACAGCATTAGTTTTGACTATTTTGTGGTATTTGAAGTCGTTAATTAATGGACTGAACGTGCCACTAAACCGTGGAATGAATTTATCAACGTCAAAAGTTGACGTGCACCAAAACATTTAAAGTGTTTCTTGGCGTCTTGTCTTATTAGTTATGCGAACGGTTCAAAGAATTTATTTTTTAATTTGTTAATTCAAACATCACATTGATTATGTATTACATTTGTGTTATGTTGTATATTAAATTTCTAATTGATGATTTATTAATATTAAACATACAACAATGTCAACACAGTAAAAGTTTTAGAAAAACCTAGTGTTAAGAAATTGTGAAGGAAGATTAATTTTAGGCGTTTAGAGAGTCTGAAAACATGATTTGGAACATTGAAATTATGCTGTAACACATAATTCCTCCATAATGTCTTGTTTATACATTTTTATACAAGAATATTTATTAATTATTCCATAATTTTAATAAATATGTCCAATTTGTGATTTAAATATATGAAATGAAATAAGTAATTCCTTAATTTATTATTTAATTTTTTTATTTTGTGATTTTTCGTATATTTTATTATTCTTTAAAATTTATAAATAAGTTTATTTTAGATTTTTTAATTATAAAATTATTATATAGATTTACAAAAATTAT
The DNA here is from genome assembly GCF_024364675.1 of Aethina tumida. Classification (NCBI taxonomy): domain Eukaryota; kingdom Metazoa; phylum Arthropoda; class Insecta; order Coleoptera; family Nitidulidae; genus Aethina; species Aethina tumida. The sequence continues at coordinate 5,272,924 of NC_065435.1, read as the reverse complement.
AATATAAATATTTTTTTCTTTTTAATAATATTAAATAAATTTAAAATTTATCTTATGTTTTAAACAATATTAAATTAAATTATATTTACTTTTCATAATATGTACATATAATTTAATATTAATAAATAATAAATTATTTTAGAAACTGTTTTATTAATATTTTTCATAAAATAATTCATTACATTTATTTAATTAATTTTTATTCTCTAATTTTTTTTATGTATTTTTTGAAAATCTGCATGTTTTAATAAATTATATTATGATAGAAATTTTTTATGAGCACAATTGGAGTAAAAACATAAATTCTATTTTTATGTTGTATGTTTTTTAATAAAAAATGTTTATTTATATATTTTAATTATTTATTAATAGTAATTCTAAATTAATGTATTATTCAAGTTTTTTGATTAATTTTCGCTTAAAATTTACTTTTAAAATAACAATTAATTAACCCAAAATTCTAATTTATTTTATAATTATAAACACCTTAATTAAAATTGTTACATATTTTTGAATAATTCTGTAATTTATTAATATATTATATTTTTTACTAATTTTAAATTCTACAAGTTTTCTATTCAAGTTTTTTACCAAAAATTAACATTTAATTAATTCTAATTTACTTTATAATTAAACACACCTTTAATTAAATTAAATAGTTAATTATTTTGGTAGTCATTTTTATGTTACATATTATTTAATAATTTTATTAAAATGTTTATTTATAAAATAATTTCTTTAATTTTCTATAAGATATTAATTTTAAATTAACAATTAATTAACCGAGAATTCTAATTTATTTTATAATTTTATTATATTCTTAATTAAAATTTATTTATGTCTTTTATAAAATAATTCCTTAATTCTAAATTTACTTTCTTTTAAATTTTTTGTTGTATCTTTATTTAACATTTTTAATGTGAATTTTAATATTTTATTAAACATATAATACCTTAATTTATTTTTGAATTATACATTTATTTATTTTGCAACTTTTTTATTGTTCTTTGCATTAAATTATATTATAATATTATTTTAATCTTTTTCATGGCATCTAAATTCTATATTTGTTCATTTTTCAACATTATTAACGTCATTTGAGTTTTATTAAATTTGCACATTCTTGTATATTACATAATTTAAACATTATTATATTTTAAAATTATTTATTGCGTGATGGGCAGCAAAACAAACAACAAAAATATTCAACAAACAAACAACTAATAAATAAATACACAATGTTATTATTCTAATAAAACCATATAGTTTGAACTTCCTAAAATTGAATGAACAGTTATATAAATAATAAGGAAGTAAAATTGACAATACAACTATAAATATTATGACAACTTTGTAGATTGGTTTCACAACGTGTGGTTGTATTTTAGAGTCAATAAATTAGTCAAACCTCAAATTATAAAATTAACTAACACGTTCAAAATTAATAATAAATCTTACCTTATAAACGACCATTTTTTGACCAGCACCATTTGCGGCATAATTTATTAAGCGCCATCCAAGAAATTGTTAATTTTATGATGTGCTACATAAATCAGCACAAGAGGCGTTAAAATGATAATAAACGCGAAATTGCACACATATCTGAAACGTTAATTGCATGGAAAGAATCTCAATTCAGTTTTTGACATTTCTAAGGAGTCAGCAAATTAATCAACGCCTAAATTAGGTAAAGACGTTTTTATTAATCAATACTTGAACGTTATGTGTTATTGCATCCAAAAAAGTCTTTATGTGTTCAATGTGCGGAGATCGTAGAACAAAGCATGTTAATTCAAGATTATTTCCTTATTTAGTTATGCAATTTGTTACGTTCATTATAACAATTAATTTTCCATCGAAACAAAGCCCCACAGATAAAAGAATAATCGGCATATGGTGGTATATGTCAAATTGTTATAAAATGCACTTTCTCAAAATTCGTTAACAAGGTGAAATTAATCTTACATAAACTTGAATATTACGGTTCAAATAGGAAATGTCAATTTGCTATCTGTAACACATTATATTAATATTAAAGTTAATAAAGACAGGAAGAAAGTGCTTTGTTTGTACGTTATAATAAAATTTCTAATGTTAAACAATCATTTACTTGGATGGATTGCGAAATTACATATTTATATTTCATTAAGAGTAATATTTATTATAAATATCCGGAGGTGTTCATAAGAAATATTGTGATTTTTATTAAAAACTAACTGCAAATCACCTTTTAATCTATTTCGAAAGGATCTAAAGCAATTAATCGTGGCACATTTTCGGACTAAACAGAAATAATGCATTGTGTGATTTATCAGATAGAGTTGCACCATCGCCACCTTTTAATTAATTCATAGTTATTAAAGTTCTTTCATAATTAGCCATTTAACAACACGTTACATGTGAAAATGTACCTTTTTCCACGTAGTTTATCAGCTGACACCGGTGATCATAATCGAATTAAAGATTGTGTAATTGCTTTACATAATCCAGTAATGTTTTATAATGTATCGTGTCTTTGGGCAAGCTTGTTAGGTGGGTGGAGGTTTGACAAAAATCATTGTTAACAAAAACTAACGTATATATCTATTACTTTCTCCGGTATTGCTTTCACTTTTCAAAAACATTCGAACTAGTTAATATTCAACTACCGTAGCCTTAATACGGTAACCCATTTATGTACAGACTCGGATGTCTATAAAGATATATGCCGGACATATGTGTTATAAAACGTTAAGAAATATGTTGCCACATTACCATTTACTGACTTGTTGCTAAATTTTTTATTCTTGAACTTTCAAAATCACTGCTTTTTGCGACACTTCATTTGGAATAAATTATATTTAATATTTAATACATTTTTAAATCCAAAAAAGCCTTATTTTACGCGAAGGTCTAATAAATCGTTCATTGTCTTTTACTTTCTACCTTCACCGTCAACGTAAATCAATCCTCAAGTTCTACATTCGATGTTTATGTAATTTATTTTAGTAAAAGTTCAATTGAGGTGATCAGTTTTATTGCTTTAGGTTTTTTATGTTGTATGTTTTGCTGGAACTTGCCCGGAAGTTGACACATGAAAGTTTAAGTTAACCTTCATCCTGTCGGTAGGAGTAAATCAATATCCTAGTTCTACATTCGATGTTTATATAATTTATTTTGGTATAAATTCATTTAAGGTGATTAGTTTTATTACTTTAGTTTTATGTATTCCGGAAATTGATCAAACGTTGACACATATAAGCTAAGTCAGCCTTCATCCTGCCAATAGGAGTAAATCAATACTAAAGTTCTACTTTCGACGTTTATGTAATTTATTTTAGTAAAAGTTCATCTGTGTGATATGGAAAGTTAACCTTCATATTGCCAATAGGAGTAAATTAATCTACATTCGATGATTATATATTTATTAGTGTAGGATAATCATCATCCTGCTAGTAGGAGTAAATCAATTCTGAAGTTCTACATTTGATGTTTATATGATTTATTTTAGTAAAAGTTAATTGTAGGTGATCAGTTTTATTTAGATTTTTATGTTCTGTGTGTTCTGAAATTTATCCAAATGTCGAAACATAAAAGTTTAAGTTAACCTTCATCCTGCCAGTATGAGGAAATCTTCCTCCTGCCAATAGGAGTAAATCAATTCTCAAGTTCTACTTTTCTACATATATATTTTCTGGAATTTGTTCAAAAGTCGACACATGAAAGTATAAGTTACCTTCATCCTGCAAGCAGGAGAAGTTCTACAGTGAATATTTATGTAATTTATTTTTAGTTCATTTGAGGTGTTTTATGTTTACTGAAACTTGCCCAAAAGTCAACACATGACCATGCTTTAACCTTCATCCAGCCATTAGGAGTAAAAATCCTTTAAACTAGACGTAACAAACCACATCAACTTGTAAACACGTAACACAACTAAAGAAACGTTTCATCCTGAACTACGAACTATGACAATTCAGTAATTGAAAGTGAAATCATCGAATGTAAAACACGTGAAGCGTATAAACGAGATCTGTGAAGAAAAAAAAAACAAACAGAAGATGTTTAACAAGATTACTATTTTTATTGCATCGATGACTATATAAATACTCTCACTTGTTAGCCTTCTTCTTTTTCTGCATACTTAAGCAAATCCATGTAACGATATTATTGCTATTGAAAGTAGGTCAACGGAGAAAGATGATCTAGACCTTCTAATCTTGAAAACTGGCGAAAATGCACTTCCGCCGTCATAAATTATCCAATTAAAATTTTACGTTCAATTATGCAAGCGAATAACGGGGCCTGATTTGTTTTTGGTTCGACGGATGAAGGGGAAGGTAGAAAGTGGGTAGTTGAAATAATGCACGACTTTTTATGTTCAGGATATCCTAAATTGGCTGACTTTAGTTGTTATGAAAATGTTTAGACTAAGTGTTCAGATCTCATGTTTTTTTCTAAAACATTTTTATTTATTTATATTCTTGAAAAGGTAGTTTTTCAAAAATACTACTCTAGTTTCAATAATATTTTAACATTGGATTTACTTCAGATAAAAGCCACAAGTTAAGAAATAAAGATGTCTTTTGAGGTCAAAATAGAAATTTCATACCTAATATTAAAAATCAATTAGCCAGATATACCTGGAATATGAAACAATGGCTCTAGACATGAAATAAATTAAGTATGGAGAACATCAGTGGGTAATTTGTGTGTTGATTTAAAATGGTTAACTTCCTGCTTGGTCAGAGAAATAGGTCACAAATTATTCTTGTCTTTTATATATTTGGGAAGGCAGAGCTAAGAATCAACATTGGATTAATAGAATCATCAAACATTGGCTTTCAAGATAAAAAATTTTATTTCTGTTCAATTCTATTGAATCAACAATTGTATAAAAACTTTAAATTGATTATTTGACATGTAAATTTTATGAGGAAAAGCTAAAAGTTGATGCTACTCAAATAAGATAACCTATCCCAAAAATTCCCAATTTATCTCAGCAATGAACCGGATTGAGACTAAATCTTGATGTTTTTTTGAACAACTAAAATTCTATATTTTTGTTTTTAACTGGTAGTCAGAATAAAATAAATAGTAATAACGTAAAATGTACATAAGTTAAAAAATAAGACAATAAATAGAGACTTTCTCAAAAATTAGACTACTTGTCAGATTGAGTCTAATGTTTGGTGTTTTTTGGACAAAGAAGATTCTATCAGAAGATTACTATGGAAGAGTGGAGAAGTAATATCAATGGAACAGCCATAATTAAATATTTTTGCTTTTTAATTGTCAGTCAGAATAGTAGAAAGGTAATAGATAGAGTCTTTTTTCAAAACCTATACTTGTTAGACAACTTGCCAGATGAAATCTAATACTTTAATGTTTTTGGCTGTAACATTAGTTCTTAAAGTATATGGCAGAAAACTTCTAGTGAAGAAAATGGTAGATTTTATCAGAAGACTACACTGGAACCATGGTGAATTGATATCAAGAGTAGTAGAACTTGCTAGACGATTTAATTGATATTTTTGATTCTTCCTTAATTAAAACCAACAACAATTGAAAAATGGTTAGCACTAAAATGGCCTATATGATTTTTAATTAAGATACAATGACAATCTTGATAAATTTCGAGATATCTGATATTATAGTCTGACAATCACATGAAAAATGGTGAATATGTTAAAACTAATCTAATATGACATTTAACAAGTATTATTGACCTCTGATAATTTATTTGGAAGGTAAGTAATTAAGTCACAATTTTTGCGTGGGTCTCTATAAATATAAAAGTTGTGTTTCTAAACCTTTATGGTTACGTTCTCTTTGGTCCATAGATAAAAATGAGAAAATAAGATAAGATAATTTGTCAAATATTATTAAAATTTTGCTTTTTTGACATTTTAAAAATAAATTCAATTGATAAAAATTTGGAACATATCTCAAAATAATATAGATATACATTTTTTAATAAAAATTAATAAAAAAGTTAATTATTTATTATATTTCAAAATATGCCAAATGTCAGTTATAGATATTTGAGGACTTACTCAAAATCTCAACATGACAGTTGACAGAAATATGTTATTAAAACAAACAGTATAACAGTAAACAACGGTAAACAAAATTCCACGACTGAAAACATTCATTTAACAACTATTAAAAGCCAACAGTGGTTTTTACACTCAGACAAGTAGAAAAAAATTATATAAATATTAACACTGACACTAATTGAATTGCACAATTACAAAATTCATTGCAAAGTTCGTACGTCATTTTTTTGTGATTTATAACATCGTGACCGCAGTTTAAGATCATCATTAAATTATATAATTCCCCGCTCGTCCCGTCCCACTTATATTGTTTCTGCACGGTTCAGACGAGCCGTAAAATAAACGCAAGCGCCACAATTGCAAAGTCGTTCGTTTCCCCATCATTTTCACACGCGTTCAGTCCCTTCGCGTTTACCTGCCCATTAAACCTGAATGAATTACATAACTGTAAAGTACCAATTAAACGACAATTTTCAGTGATTAATTTTGCGTTTATTTTATAATTGCAACGGTTACCCGCTAATCGACAATTCAAGGCGATGCTTTCGCAAATCAGTTAATAAATGTTTATGTAAATGTTTATGTACGAAAATGTGATACACTTTCTATAGTTATTAGGTTTTTTCTGCATTATTTCTAAGAGGCGGTGAAATTGTGCCGATATTCAGTGAGCAACACATCAAAATAATAAGCTAATAACAAACTGGTTAGTTAGCTAGTTAATAAGGCTACATTGAAAAAACGTTGATTTTTATTTGTCATTTTTTCAGTTTTTAAGTAATTGTCGACATGGAACTTTCAATTAATCCCATTAAAATAATAAAACAACTTAAAATATAATTAGCTTGAAATAATTTACTTTTTTATCAAGTAATAAATAATAAATATCATGAAATTAGTAAAAATCTATAATTATTTTTTTCTTAAGAATTAAATTGGTATGTGTGTGTATTGTGATTTTCTATTTTAAATATTATTATTATTTTATAAATTATAATAAAAAAATAATAAATTTAATAATAATAATATATCATGTTTATAATATTTTATAATTATTTTATATCATTAAATTATTATTATTGTATTATTACTATTATTATAAATTAAGTCTTTTTTCAGAATTTTTAAAATTCACAAAGAAAATTTAACTAAAAAATAAAAATGTAAAAATTAATTAAACTCATAAAAAATTAGAAAATGGATATTAAATAATAATTAATTATTATAATTATTTTTCTATTTTTTACAACGAAATTTGCCATTTCTTAATAATAAAAAAACTATATTATTAAACATAACAATAGAATAATATTAATAATTTATTAAAAATTAAAATTTTAATTAAACTTATATAAAAAGTTGGATAATGGAATATTGGATATTGTATGATATTGTATTATATCATTTTTATAATATATTATTATTTTATATCAATAAAAACTGAAAAAGTTAAAGACACATTATTGTATTATAATTATTATTATTATAAATAAAGTATTTTTCAGAGTTTTTAAAATTCACAAGAAAAATTTGACCAAAAAATAAAAATGTTGCTACTAAAACAAAATTAATTACACAAATTGGTTAATGGAATATTGGATATTGATTTAAAATTATATACTTATTTTTCTATTAACACAGGATTAATAATAATTAATAAAAAATTTTATGATTATTTCTTATTTATATTTTATTTAAAAAATTTCTATTTCCTAGTTCAATTAAAAAAATGAGAAATATTGTTGCTAGAATAAACGATTATTTTTAGCTTATGTAAAAATTGGATATTAAATTTTAATTAAATATTTTAATTTTTTTACAGTGAAATTAAGCAATTAAAATTATTATAAAAAGAAAATATCAAATTTGAAATATAATAAGTTTTTTTGAGAATTTTTCAGTTTTTAAGTATTTATTGACATGAACTAATTCTATTACAACCTATTTAAAAAATAGTTCAAAATTAATTAAATTCAAAATAAATAAAATATATTATGTTATTTTATTAAATGATTATAAGTATAAAAAGTAAGAATTTAGTGCACTAAAATGATTTTCAATTTTATAAATTTTATATAAGAAACTAGAAAAAATATTAATAATATTAATAAAAAAATCAATAATTTTACGGACTAGAAATTATTAAAACTTAATTCAAAATATAAATATAAATATTTTGTTGGAATTTTTAAGCAAAAATTAAATAAAAAAAATAAAAAAAACTGCTTTTAAACATAAAAAACGTTTTAAAAATTTAAATACAATAAAATTTATGTAGTTTTTTGCCAAAAAATGTTTTTTTTTTTTTAAATTTTACGTCACTTAAATACCAAATTACAAAATATATTATGTTTCAATTAAAAAAATTAAGTTATTTTATTTAATTATTAAATATACAATATTTATGAAATAATAAAAAAAAAACTATTATAAAGCTGAAAATATAATAAAAAGTTTATTTTTAATTTAGTTTAAACCAGTTTTATATATTTTTATCAGTGTATATTTATTATTAAACTATTATAATTTATAATCATTAAAAATATAAAAAAACTTCTGAAATATTATTAAAGATTTCATAAATTTTAAACTAATTATGTGTTTTTCTAAAAACTCTTTAATTATTACACTATTATAATTTATAATTATTAAAATATTCTAGAATATAAAAAACTTGAATTATTATTACTATTAACATGAATTTTACTCTAATTAGGAGCCATAAAACTAAATAATAACTAAAATTAAATTAAAATAGAGAATAACATCATAACCATATTACAGAAATTAAGCACTTACTGAAATTATGTAAGTGAGTTATGAAAATTTTTAATTTTAAACCTTATTATAAATTGCAAAATGATCAAGAGGAGACTCTTGATTGGTTAAATGTGCTCAATCAAGTCCGAATGATTAGAGCCTTATTATACGTGTTTGCATTATAATTGCCACAGTTGTACAATCGATATTTCAAGGCTCCGCGAGCTTTCGCAAAACCGTTGTTGTTACACGAAAAGTTCCCATACGAAAATGTGGCCGCACTTTCTACGGCCGATTAATTAAAGATAATGTGATAAAGTTAGGGACAATAGTTTTAGCGGCTTATTAAATTTCGCAACCGTCACGGATTAATAGTTCCATCACCGTCAGTTTGTTTGACCTTTAAACTTTCTTGTCCGTTATGCAACTCTAATCTACGTGCAAATGATCGCAGAAGGTTAATTGCCTTATTAACCGAAAATTCACGGATTCTTCGCGTGCCTTTGTGTCGGCCGGGCCGGGCTGGAAAATTAAAAATTCCGCGGCGGTACCGTTGCACTAGGTCGTGTTACTTTCGTCGTCGTCGACGAAAGTAAAAGTAAACGGGTGCCGGCCCTAAGAAATGACCCGCGAGCCGGCCGACATGAAAACGTTCACTGCCTGTCCTTGGACGCGTTTCATTCAGATTTATGACCGGGTATTATGGCAAGGGCGGCGAAGTTTTTGGGCTATGTCAAACACAATCCCGCGACAAGTAGCGCGGAATGAACGAATCCGAGATGAATTTTGCAATCGGTTGGGACAGCGTTTTGTTTTATTGCAGGAACTACTTGTGGCGAGTGTGCCGAGTAAAAAGGTCACCATTTGCATAAATATTAACCTCAGGCGCGGTACTCATCATTGGATATCGTTAATTTATTGTTGATTTAGTTTGTTGTATTTGGTGTGGGACGTGTTGGGCCGCAGGTGAAACACTTGATGCGCGTTCGAGTGGTTAAATAGTCGAAACGTTGTTATAATTTGGCAAACAGAAAACAGATAATTTAATAATTTTTTTTTACATGCGCCATGGGCAGTGTTACGCGCTCTTTTGTGTGTAAACCGTCGAATGAATTACGCAAATGTCAATTATCACTTATCTCGTGAATCAGCAGTTATGATATAATTTGGTTACAACAATATAAAAAATGAGTACAATGGACGTGCTATATATACGAGATTTTCAAGTGGTGAAATGTTAAAGGAGATAGTCGAGTACTCTTAAAGTACTTTTGCAGTGAAAGCTGGAGCTTTTTCATTTTCGTTGGATTGTGTCCTGAAATTCAATGTCTATAAATGATTTTTGTTTGGAGTTGTATAACATTGTTTACTAAATTATTGCACACTTTTTTAATTTTCTATTATGTATTTTTATCCACGTAAAAAGTTCAGTTAAGTACTGATATCTCTCTATTTTAGTTAGTACTCTTAAAGTGATAAAACTAAAAAGAACTATGTTATTTTTAAGTTTTAATTATATATGTATAATTTTTAGAGTATTATTTTAAGTTAATTATTTCATATTTAATTGAATATTTTTAACTATTATATTTTCTGAAAAAAAATCAAAAATTATTTTTAAATATTTTCATATTTTAAATAATTTATTGAGGTACTGAAGTAGATTTTTTTTATTAAATTATAAAAAACTGTATTGTATTGTTTGTAGAATAAGAAACTAATATTTAAACTTAAATAGAATCTCACATTTTTTTCAACTTTCTTTACAAGAAAATTTAACGTTTCTTGATACTAATTAAAAAAAATATACAATTAAATTTACATTAAATATGGAATAAAATCAAATAATTAAATATTTTATTACATAACAATTTTTCTTTTAAACTTTTTTAATAGAAATTTGCAGAATTAATTAAATATTTTATAGTTTTCTTTCAGATTTTGTTAAAATAACAACTCAATGCTTACATAATAAAAAACTAAACACTTAAACTTACATAAAAATAGAATAATGTAAACATTCATGAAAAAAAAAAAAAATATACAAATTCTACAAAAAAAACCTAATTAAATATTTTATTTTATTATACTCAAAAAAATATATATTTATTTTTTATTATAATATAGTAATATAATTTCTGATTTATTTTAATGTTTCCAATCAATTTTAAAATATAAACTCTGATTTTTTAAGGTTTTCACTGAAAAATTTGTAATTTTTTTATATTAAATATACATAAAAATAGGCTAATGTCAAATATTCCCAAACAACTGCAAAAATTGCTTATATAATAAAAAACTAAACAATTAAGCATACACAAAAATAGAATAATGTAAATATTAACTAAATTATTTTTCTTGGTCCGTTTTTTTTTAAATAAATTTGGCATTTCTCTGAAATTTCAAAAAAAAAATAAATAAAAATAAAAAAAATGCTTCTACAATAAAAACTAATTAAATTTATATAAAAACAAGATATCAAATATTAATTGATTATTTCATAATTATTTTTGTTACAGATTTTTTTAAAAGAAAATTTGTTATTTTTTTAAAATGTTTATGAAAAAATAAAAAAAAAATAAACAAATAAAAATTCTATAAAAAAGAAAAGTAATTTTTTTTAATATTTCTTTTTGAGTTTTTCACAGAAATATTTGCCATTTCTTTAAAATTAAAAATACATAAAAATAGACCGATATAAAATATTAATTAAATATTTCCTAATCATTTTAAGTTCTTCAAAAGAAAACTCGACATTTTATTGAAATTTCAACTAAAGATAAAATTGCTTCTACAACGAAAAACAATATGATTAAAAATAAAAAATTGAATGTCACGTATTAATTAAATATAATATAATATTTTATAATTATTCATTTAGATTTGTTTTACTTAAAAGATTTTTTTTCAGGAAAATTGGCCATTTCTTTAAAACTTAAAAATGAAAATTGTTGATACTAAAAATATTATTTTATATTTATTTTCTATTAGATTTATTAATGTTTTTCACAAAGAATTTTACCATTTCTTTAAATCTTAAAAAGAAAGGTTTTTACAATAAAAAATAAATATACTATAAACTTATTAAAAAATAATTAATTAAAATTTTTATAATTAATTTTCTATCAAATTTTTCTGTTTTTAAAAAAATATTTACCATTTCTTACAAACTTATAAAATATATTATTAATTAAATATTGTTTTCTTTCAATTTTTTTTATTTAAAAAAAGAACTTTCTTTTTAAGAAAATTTGCCATTTCTATAAAGCTTGAAATAAGAAAAAAATGAAAAAAAATGTTAGATTAACAAATTTTTTAAGTTTTTCATAAAGAAATTTGCCATTTCTTTAAAACTTAAAAATATACTTCTACAATAAAAATCTATACAATTAAATTTACATAAAAATAAAATAATATTAATATTTAATTAATTTTTTATAATTATTTCTCTATTAGGATTTTTTAAACATGTCGTTTTTTAAAAACTTTAACTGTACAAAAGAAAAACATTGTTTTTAAATAATTTAGAATTATAAAAAAAATACATTAAAATATAAACTTTTAAGTTTTTAAAACACAAAACTTACTAATAGTATTATTAGTTTAAAATAAAAAAGTATGAAGGATATTTTAATATAATTTTTTGTGTTTTGATTTATAATTCGAAAAGAATGTTCTGAGCTTCTAATTTTGTTAATTAATTAACTGTGTTATTAATATTGTTATTAATTAATTAAAAAAATTGATTTTTAATCGTTCTATTGGCGAGAAAGCAGAACACCTTGACTGATCACTTTTTAAACCGATTAATTTTCCATGTCTGTCATAACCCCCTCGCCAAGCCAGACTCTCCTTAATACTTTCTGGTATTTCCATGCCCGATTAATTTTTCATCAGTTATACAATGTCAAGAAATAGATACAAGTTATATAACGTATAAATTACCAATACAAGCGCTGAATATATAAATATAACAGAAGGAATCCTTGAATCATCTTTAAATTTATTTATAATATAAAAGGAATTTTCTCATTTTTATATAACCGAAACTTTCTACGCCTGCACTCGTCCATTTCCCCCATTATCCACGCATTTTAGAAAATTACCCAACAGGGGAAAATGTATCAACCTTCGGTAACGCGCAATGCGTCACTAATTCCACGGCTAAATACCAATCTAGAAAGTTCATTTGCGTTAAATTTTTCAAACGGATCGAAATTTTAAATACCCTTGACGGAACGTTTCGGTAATCGCCGCGGAACGTTTTGATTTAACGACGGACCTTGATAATGAAACTGAAACGTCCGCGGCAATAATGGATAACTGTATTACTTAAATCGTTTCACGATGACCGCGTATAACATACCGAATTGTACGAGTTGCGTAAACGAAATGCACTCTCTAAAAAAAAAAAAGAAACAGAGACGAAAAACGGCTTGGCTGTTTTAACCGACAATTATGGCGAATAAAACAATAACAAACAATTAACATGTATGGAATAGCGGTATCTATAGCAAGGTTACACATAATAGAAAAACTTTCCATGTTATAAAATAACTTGTACATGTACCTACAAGTGATTGTGTGTATGTACAAACGTTGCAAAATTCACGATCTATACTTATATAAGTAAGTATAAGTTCGGAGTTATGATATGAAATAAGAGATTTCGTGGGGTACAAAAAGAAAGTCGATTAATAAGTTTATAAATAACGGATTAGCCGCGGGTAATCCGACTGTTAGGTAAGCACCAATGTTAAAGGTCAAACTTGTAGACAGACGATGATGGTCCATCCGAAAACAATTGAAATTTGTCATAATCAACTTTTGATATTTTAATTGTTTCTTATTTTTCCACGGCAAGGCTAACCTATAAAATTTTTTGACTTATTGGCATTTATTAATAGATCCTCGCTCAAGGTTTATTCAAACAATTATTCAAAAAATTTAAATTATTTAGCCGGCAATTAAATATCAGCATGGCATTTGTGTTATTTAGAAAATCAGGTATTACTAACCTATCCCAAATTTTCACTTGAAGATGTTGTGTAATGGTGATTATAAATAAAATACGTATTTTAAAGGGACATGATTTATTAAGGCTTAATCATCGTAATTGGTTTCAAGGTGGTATTTCAACAAAGATTTTATACGGTTTGCAATGCACGCAATGAGTAAGAGTCGAAAGGATGAAGAAAGAAGTTAAGTTAAAAATTGTTTATAATTGTCAGTGAGCAAAATCATTTTTGATTGAAATTTAACCTCCAAGTTAAGAAATATATACAAATTGATAAAATTCTGTTTATAAATGAATAATTATTATATTCGTATCTTTTATTAAAACAATGATATTTTATTAATTATTGTTAAATTTAAATTTTTAGTAAATTTTATTTAAACAAAGGATTTAATAAATGCAAAGACAAATATTTACTTAAATTTATACAAAAAATAGAATTTAGATAATTATTTTATTATTACATAAAAATACAGTAAAATAAACTATTTTTCTTTAAGTTTTTTTGGGTCCTTCGAAAGAAAATTTACTATTTAAAATCGAAAACATTAAAAAATAGTAAATTTTTACTTACACTTTCATAAAAAAATAGAAAAAATTCAAATTTTAATTAAATATTTTATATTTCAATTCAAAAATATTAAAAATATTGCTTCTAGAATAAAAAACTATATAATTAAATTTATAAAAAGTAGACTAATATTAAATTATGATTAAATATTCTTTAATTATATTTAGATTGTTAATTCTTTATAAAAATTGCCATATTTTAAAATTTTAATAATAATAATATACAAATTATTATATTATTATAAAAAAATAGCAATTTCATTTAACTTACATGAATATAGAAAATTAATAGATTTTAATTAATTATTTTACAATTACATAAAAATACAATAAATAAAATTCTTAGATATTTTGAAATTCTTTTTTGAGATAAGTTTTTCCAAAAAAAAAATATGATTTAATTTAAAAAAAAATAGAATAAAATAAAATTTTAATTAAATATTCTTTAATTATATTTATAAGAAAAAAGCCTTCACATGGAAATGTCACATATTTTAAAGTTTTAATTCAGAAAAATTAAAAATATTGCTACAAAAAAAAAAAAAAACAAAAAAATATAAAACAAGAAAAAAATAAAATATTACTATTATAACAAAAAAAAATTTCCTAGAAATTTTCATTAATATTTTAAATTTGATAAATTTATTGAATTAAAGTTTTAATTAAAAAAAAAATAAATAAATATTGCTAGAACAAAAAAAAACTTAGTTTTTTTAGTTAAATTAATATAAAAAATATAAGAATATCAAATTTTAATTGAACATTTTACAATTATTTCCCTTATTTCTAAGTGGTTCACAGGAAAATGTTTTAAATATTAAATAAATAAATAAAAAAAAGCTGGTACAAATATATTTTATAATTATCAATAAAATTAATATCATAGAATATCAATTAATACAAGAATACAAGAAAATTTCCATTTCTTTAAATAAATATATAAATAAACAAATAGTTTATATACAAAATATATTCTTCATGTACATTATATTATATGTTATATATTAATAAGCAAATGTTGCTTAATTTTATGTATATAAATGAAAAGTCTTTTAAAATATAACATTTTTGTTGTTTTTGAACCAATGTGTTTAAATCAATTATATTTATTTACGAAATAATATTAATAAAACAAAATGAATTGTATTAATATGTTAAACATGTTTAGATAAATATATATTTTGGCTAATTATTTATTTACTTAATGAATAATATAAATTATAAACGACTCAAAGGACATAATAAACATTTAACAACAAGTTTTATAATTATTCAAATAATTTGCATTAACATTAAAATTTAAATAAAAAACTATTGGTTTTAAAAGTGCATAAAACAATAGTTTGATTTATTATTTAATAAAAATGAATGGTTCTTTGTACGTCATAAATCTTTAGAAACAATATTAAGTAGTTGGTAGTCTAGCCCCTTCAATAAATTGTTATAAAAGTAATTTTATTACATTAATTATTGTAGCAATAAAATAATGTTTATGACATTTAATGTAATAATAATATAAGTGACTAATAATTGTGAGTTATATTTTTTGTGTAATCTGAAACCAATTAAACCGTGTAAACGTGTTTTGACAATTGCATATTTTAGTTAATTATTTACTTAATTAATGAATGGTATAAATAACAAAAAAAGGACACAATAAACCTTTAACAACAAGTTTTATAATTATTCAAGTAATTTGCATCAACATTAAAATTTAAATAAAACTCTAGGTTTTAAAAGTACATAAAACAATAACTTAATTTAACTTTAAACAAAAATTTAATAACAGTTCCACATCATAAACCTTTCAAAATAAACAATATGGAATTAGTTGGTGGTCTTGCCACCACCGATAAATCAGCCAGCAAAATCGGCAGGTCGTTTTTATAAATAAACAAATCGCAGTGGGAGAAAGGAACAATTAAAGCTGGATCATTTATGGGTTGCACGAACAGGATGTGTGAAATTCATGGAAACGCCGACCAGCAAGCTTACCAGTTATCCTTCGTAAGAATTCGACCAAACCCTGTATTTATAATTAATACAGTTTTTTCTATCTAATCACTCAACGAAACGAAAAACGGTTCGTGACGTGTGTGTGGTTATGCAAAATTTATGTATCGGAAAAGGGTACGTATTCACGACGAAATTTTTCGAACACGGAAACGTGTTCACTTATTTATCGGTCTCAGCAGGTCAGCGTATGACCTATTGGGCAACCGAAAACCGTTCCAACATTTGTGCCAGACCATATTTCAATTTGGCATTAATATTTTTCCTCAATTATATAAGCGACGTACACGATTGTTGTTACAGTTTTTTTTTTGTGCCGTTTATTATTTTATACGCTTTTCAAATGGGAAATTTTCTCTCTACGTGCGTCCAGGTCCGTGCATTATAAAGCATTAACCTCGATTTGAAGTAAAATTTCAGCGTGATTATCGTTTTTTAGTCGCCACTTTATATTCCCCTCACGGGTCGCACAATTGTCTTATTATAAATATTTAATTAGACAGAAATAGACAGTTTTTTCCGCGAAAATCTCGACGCAAGACCGAAACGCAGACGGAAAATGGCCAACTTTCTATCGGAACATGAGTCAATACACAACCCTTTTATAATTGTGTCGTTTGGCAATAATTACCAACTGGTTGGCGTAGATGTGTTACAAAACGTGGTGAAACTAGATGATACACTGTTGATTTATTGTTAATAATATTAATTACAGGTTCACGAACAATTAATGTAAACAGTTTTCTAAATGTTTGTTGTTGCAGAACTGGTCTATTGTTTAGGACAGAATCAGACGAAAGTGGAACATATTATTTAGGATAACGATGACTTAATAAAAGCGTTGAATAATCAATTAAGTCTAATTTACTTTAATTGTGGAGCACAGATTTGCTGTGGACAATCACCATAAATAATTAATTAGATGCATCAAAATTGTGTAATTCACCATAAATAGTTGTTGTTGCAAGCTCACCTCAGTTAACAATTTTTTTTTTGTTTCCACATTATTAATAAAATATTAATAACATCGCCGAAATAATGTTTGAGGTGTTTGTCAATGTGTGTACGATAAAAGTTGGCGACCATGAGATTTTTTGACGCAGTCCGTGACATTTAAAAAAAAAAAAATAAATAAAGTCTCCTTTAAGTACGCCCTGCACAACTATGTGCATAGGTACTTCCTCTATTCGATTTGTGCACGGCCTTGTTACCGTTACGAATTTCGCCTTTGAAAATGTTGACCAATTACGTTCGGAAAGTTAATTTGCATTCCACGAAATTAAGATAAACAATCTGCCGCTGATATTACGCCCAAGGCAATTTATAATGCGTTATCTCCTATTGTTTCGTGTTAATTAAATATAAATGCCTGTCTTAATTCTTCACAAAAAAAATTAAGGTTAATGCTTCAGTTTGCCGCGAATTAGACTTAATTAAACAAAGACTTGTCGCAATGTGCTTTTTGTTTTCCTAACGAGAAAATCGATGAAGTTGCAGTAAAATGCGGTACGATTCTTTTTTGTGCTGTACCTAGAAACCCAATTTTTTGAACAGAAATAATCGGCCTTAAATGGAGAGAATGGAAAAGAAAACGCCTACAAAACTGTGCGATCTTTGTTGTTCTTGAAGGATAATAGTGGATAAAAGGGGATTTTTGTGTTACTGCTTTTGTTGTGTTTTAGTGTAGCAAATTTTACTTTCTACTGTGTTTATCTCGTTAATTATGTTTACATTTCGTTACACAAACAAAAGTAATTATAGATTTCAGATTTGAATGGCTAAAAATGTCTGTATACTGTTAATAATTAATCATTATTAAACAGTCAGTAATTTAGTAAATTGAAAAGTGTATTTATCAGATTTTGTATACATGTGTAGAAATAAAAAAATATATTACTAAACCCTATAATTTTCATTATTTTTTTAAGATGAACTACAATTATTTTAAAAACATATTTTGTAAGATTAAAACTTTGATTTGATTTTGGCATTTTTCAAAAGCCCTAAATCTAATAATTTAATTTTAAATTTCTTTCAAAAATAGTATTTTTTACTATATTTTTATCTTGCTAAATAAATAGTCACTTATACAACTTTTGTTTAAGGTGAAGAATAAAAATAAAAAAAAAATTAATTAAGGTGAAATGTAAAAATAAGAATAAAATAAACTAAATCTGTAAAATCTTTATTGATTTACAATTTGTGGAACTAGTTTTTTTTTTTTTGAAAATAGTAGTTTGTGAGATTAAAACTTTGATTTGACTTTAAATTTTTTAAATGCTCCATTACTGAATATTTAAAAAATTAAACTTAAACTTCTTTCAAAAATAGTATTTTTTAACATATTTTTAACTTTTTATAAATAAATATTTACTTATATATAATAACAAAATTATTTTAATAAAGATGAAGTATAAGAAAAAAAGTAAACTAAATCTCTAAAACCTTAATTGATTTACAATTTATAGAACTAATTATAAAATTCTTTTGAAAATAGTATTTTGTGGGATTAAAACTTTGATTTGACTTTGGTGTTTTTCAAAAGCCCCATTGCTAAAAGGCTAAAAATTTAATTTTAAATTTCTTTCAAAAATAATATTTTTTAACATACTTTTATATTTTGTAAATAAATATTCACTTATATACAATAACAAAAGAACTTTAATTAAGATGAATTATAAAAATTAAAAAAAAAAACAAACTAAATCTCTTAAATCTTTATTGATATTGATTTACAATTTGTAGAACTTCTTTTGAAAATAATATTTTGCGAGATTAAAACTTTGATTTGTCTTTGGAATTTTTTAAATTTCCCATTACTGAATGTCTAAGAATTTAATTTTAAATTTCTTTTAAAAATATTATTTTTTTAACATATTTGTACAATTTTATAAGTATCCACTTATATCGTATACACCTACAAAAGTAAACTAAATCTCTAAAATCTTTGATTTATAATCTGTAAAACGTGTTTTAAAATTCTTTTGAAAATAGAATATTGTGGCATTAAAACTTTGATTTGACTTTAGCATTTTTCAAAATCTCCATTACTGTATCTTTAAGAATTTAATTTTAAATTTCTTTCAAAAATACTATTTTTAATAACAAAAAAACAAAAGAATTAAGATGAGAACAAAATTAATTAATACTAATATACAATTTTTATTGATTAATAATTTGAAGAACTGGTTATAAAATTTTTTGAAAATATTATTTTATGACATTAAAACTTTGATTTAACTAACTTAACTTTAAAGCTCAATGATTGAATCACTAAGAATTTAATATTAAATTTGCTTCGTAAATAGTATTTTTCAATACTTTATTTTTATTGACAAAAAAATATTTTTTTAGTAGTAGAAATTCATTGAGACTCGAATTATTTAATATTTAAATTTAATTCAAAAAATACGTTTAAGCTAAAAGTTTCCTAAAGGTTTTATCTATTTTATGAAGGCAAAATTATAAAGTAAAATTTATTTAAATATTAAATATTAAAAATGACACAGAAATATCAAGTATTAAAAATTTATGTGGGTACGGCTATTAAGATTCAATTTCAACAGCAAAGTAATTTGTTACATGCATCTGTGATATTTAGCATATTCCAATTAATTTCTTTAGGGTAAATCGTTGATTAGTCCCATTGTTTTGCATTATATAATCTTATTTACCATTATGTGTACCCTAGAATTACCCTGGTAATAAGTTTAACGCTAGAAAGCAAGGCCAGTTGTGCCACACGAAGAAAGAATTCTACGAGCGAAGTAATATGTCAAGGATATCAGTAAACAATTAGTTATGAATGGGGGAGGCATAATTGGAGCACATTTTTTGACCCCCCAAACTTGGCCAAGTCTAATAATTGTTGTTTTTCCAACGTCGCCACCGATTAGCATGGCCGCATCTAATTAATGTTATTCAGAACAATTAATCCATTGTGAGGCAACTGCACTTCCAGCGAATTTCAGATTTAACCATTACCCCAGAGAATTTCGTTGATGCAACGCTCTCGGATTATTATAATCAAGTGCTGGGAGTTTCGACACGGAGACTTCGACGTCCGAATAAGAAACGAACCCCGTCAAGAATTCAACAATTAATTCAACACATGTTGAGATGCATGTGTGCTACACCCTTTAAATGTACTCATACATCATGTACAAAAGGGGTGGATTTTATTATTGGAAAAGGGGTACTCACCGAAAGTTATCAGCGCAAGCACACAAACGGCCAAATTGGACAGGATCATTTTCAACACAAATTATATTGTAAGAGAGTTATACAAGGCACTTTAATCCAGACACAGATTGTCACACGTAGGAGCTAGATACACTTCCCCATGTACGATTTGGAACGCAAAATTCTCCCCGAATGTGACAGAGTAAGACGTAGCGCGCGTAAGATTACCCGCAGCACGTACTTGAACTGACTGGGTCTTGTGTACGAATAAAACGTTGTTCTTAAGTGAAATGCTCCAGTGGGGACTCTAAGAGAAAACTGAAGTCCCCACTATTTTGTTGTGTTTTCCCTTCGCCGCATAAACGGTTGCGACCACGTTACCACGGAGCATTCACTTCACCCAAAAATACGACGAGACCTTGCCGTGCGCCCCCCCGAAAAAAAAAAACGCGAAGGAAAAAATGTTTTGCAAGGGAAACTGACCGGCACGTGAGCCACATACTTTGGACAGTTGCAACGGAACGACTTCCACTCGGTTATTTATCCTTGGTTTTTTTGTTTCTAACGCCTAATGCAATTTTAAATGCTTCATACTTTTTAAAATTATAGATAATTGTTATTATTTAATTTACTTTTTTTCTTTCATTATGAAATTGAAAACAATTGTTTCAAATTATTTGTCGCAATATGCACTTATTTTTTTTCAAAATTTTCGGTTAAACATTTTTCTAATATTTAAATTATTTCTTCATTTTTTATAAAAATATAGATAATTTTAATTTTCAATATTATTATCTGTTTATTTTATGTTTATGATTTTTTTATTATTTTTATATTACATAAGATTATTTTTACTTAAACAATTTTTTAATATATTAATATTTAAAATTTGTTATTACTTGTTTATTTTGTGAAAATTAATTTATTTTTTTAATAAATGCTCATTTCCTACATATTTTCGAATTTTTTTTATTTAAATATTAATAGTAATATTAAAAAATATATATTTAAAATAATAATAAAATTCTCATTTTTTTTTTTTTTTAAATTATACAACATATATTTTATTTTTTATTTATTTTTATATTTTCAAAATTTTTGGTTAAATCATGGTTTTCCACGAATAATTTTTGATATATTTTGTTTAAATAAATAAATTTAGATATTAAAAATAGTTATTTTAATTTTTTAATAGTTTTTTTTTTATATTCTAATTGAAAAATAAACTTTTTTATTATTTTTATTAATTACATCCCATTCTCTATAAATTTTAGTAATGTACTTTTTTAACTTTTAGTAATTATAAAATTAAAAAAGTAAAATATAAATAAATATTTAAAAATATTTTCTCATTTTAGTTTTAAGATTGCGATTTTTTGTGTTTTCAAAATGATCGAAAAAACATTTTTTATTGTTTTTCTTTTCAATAAATTTCTTTAAATTTTAATAATTATGAAATTAAAAAATATATATTTAAAAATGTTTCTCACAATATATTTTACCATTTTTTTCTAATTTTAATAAATGTTTTTCAAAATTTTAATGTTTTTATTTGAATATTTAAAATATATCCATAAACTACTATTTTCTAATCATTAAATTTATTTAATTAATTATGGAATTGACAGAAGTATTTAAAATATTTAACACATTATATTTTTAAAAATATGACTATTTTTTAATTTTTGTAGTTTCAAAATTTTCAGTAAAACTTTTTGACGTTTTTATTAAATAATATTCAAAAAATTTACTATTTTAATTATAGATACAATTATTACTATTTTTACAATTTCCAATTAATTATATTCTTTCTATAAATTTGTGCAATTTTATCACTTATAAAATATTTTAAAAATATTCTAGGAAAACAATTTTCAATTATTTCCTTCTTAAATAAATTTTATAATATATTTATTTTTATTTTTATTTTAATAAGAAAATGATAATTAAAATGAGAAATATAATATTAAAGCAAATTGTTTAAACAACTTCAGTTTTATTTTTTTACAAGATTTTCGGTGAAACAAATTTTTATAATTTTTCATTAAATAAAATTATTAATATTTTGTTTAGTCTTAATATTTTAATTTACAAACTATTATTTTTAATGAATTTTCTTTATTTTTTAAAGAAATTTTATTCTATAAATTTCAATTTTAATATTAAAATAAAATAACATATATACAATTATAACTTTTTAATTATAGAAATAAAAAAAATAAACAGATTTAAAAATATTTTTTTAAATTTTACCACATGATTTTATTTTTTTTTTATTTTTATAAGATATTCTTAAAAAAATTTTGAAAACTTTCTTTATTGTGTTTTTTTTTATATAAATTTTAAAAAATATAATAAATACATTATACACATACATATATGTGTGTTTTAACCATTTCTTATGAATTATTAGAACTAATTATTTTTCTATAAACTTGAATAGTTGTAATATTAAAAATTATTTAAAATATTTTTTATTTTTAATATACATTTTTATTATTATTTTTGGAAGATATTTTCAACATTTTCAATTAAATATTTATCCTTTTTCATAAAAAACTTTTAAAATCTTTTTTTCATACTGTTAATTTTTATTTAGACGAAAAAACTTCATTTATTCTTTTTTTTTAAATCCACATGTACATTTTGTACAAATTTTATTAAAAGATTATAAATGGTTTTTTAGAATAAATTATACTTTATTTTAGAAAGTTATATTACAATTTCAAAAATATTACTAGAAAAAAAATTTAAATATATAGTCTATAATTTTAATTAAATGTATTTTATAAGTTTTTTAAAAAATATGCTTTTTTATATTGTTATTAACAATGCAATAAATATATATTTTATATTACGAGTGTTTTATTCTAACTAGAAATTATAATTTTTTAAATACTAATGATGATTTTACGATAAAAGTGATGAAAACAAATTTTTAAACATTTATAACTTGTTTTTAATAGTAATAAATTATGGATGTAATCTTTAAATTTTCATTAATTTATAAACAAATTGCATTGTTAGAAATTAAACATGTTTATTCAAAGTAATTTTTTCGTTATAGCAATTATTAATTAAAATAAAATTAATGAGAGACTCATATTTAAATTTAGAGATTGTTTTAGCCAAGATTTCACATATAAAATAAACAATAGCGAATTAAAAAATGAACAGAACCACATTAAATCAAACAAACACTCCAAACTTAATAAAATATCTCAAAGTAAATAAAATTTCGCTTTTAATATTTATGAAGGAAGTGCGGAATTTATTCAATTCTAATAAAAGTGTTAATAACGTTAAATTTGAAAATAAGCACAATCAAATACATAAATCTTAATAAAACAGCCAGTCGTGTCCGTGAACATCGACAATTTTAATTGTTACAAGACTTTTGACAAATCACAATTTCCTGTTTACAATTTAATACATTTATCATGAATAAAATGCCACTGATGTAACTTTTTCTTACGCCCGATACTTAGTAAATTGATTATCTGTGATCGAATGGGTCTTGCCTTCTTTCAATTATTATATCCTTGATATTTGTTGGTAAATGGAAGTAGATTAAATCGTATAATGGGGGACAATAAAAGTCCAGTGGTGTGAAAAATTTTTGACCGGTTTTTAATGTGCCGATTCAGTTTCCATTCACTTGACCAATGATAAAAGTAAAAACAGTTTACGCAAGAATTATCATAATCGGTACATGAATGGATATTGCACATTTGAAATGAAAAAATTCGCCATAAAGAGTATCAATAGTAGTTGATTCATAACCAGACATTTGTTTGGTATTTGTCTATTGTATTCTAATGGTGCTAGTTCCATTGTGAAACATGTCAAGATCAAAATTTTTGCGTTCCCGCAAACGCAAACAGAAGTTGAAGTTTTCACGTGCAGTTGCAACTTTTGGGCGTTACGTTTGGCAAGGTTGAACGAAGAAAGTGCATTTCGTTTCAATTATCTAACGGCACCTAATGGGCTTTTTCGTCCAATCTGACAACGAAACGTTATTGATCAACACACGAAACTCCAGATGCGATTTCGCAATCGGCTGTTGCAACGTCTGCGGCCTCGATGGGATGTACTTTACTGCATTATTTTCAAGATTCACGTACAAAAAAAGAAACAACCGATAAATTCAGATAAAGAATCGCAATATCCGTTTTTAGAAAGATCTGGTTAAGAAACGGAACTGCTCACGGTCAAACAACCTTGAAAATTAACAGTACATGTGTACATTGTCTTAGTCGCTAACACATACCATACACCATACGTATATCAGTGCAACCATATTTCACCGGAAATTTTGTGTATACTGGTTTTGACGCTGGACCAAAACCACTTTTTCAACCAGTTTTTCGGTTTGCTTGCTCACGGTCCCAATTATAATTGCACAATGCTGTTTCGTTGTTCATTTTTTTCTTAATTAACCGTGTGCATAAATCCTTCACAATTTAATTTTACGATATAATACTCATGGTTTAACAAATGTTTCATTATGACTCTACTGATGGGTTAAGACACAAAGTAGCAAGGAGTTGATTAATGTCCACCAAATCTGTATTAAATATTAACATATGTAAATTATGTGTTTTAAGATCACTCAACTTTGAACTACGTCACATCAGATTTTATTTTTAATCTTCTGTATGTTTTTAGAACTAAAACTGGTACTGAAAATGTTAAGAAAGTGATGTTGGAGTTGTTGGAGTATTCGGGCAATTGTTCATTTAGAAGTGCTGAAACCTGAACAAACTGTTAATGAAGACCTTTATTATGAACAATTGAGTGAATCAATCCAAATGTTTCCGAAGATTGTCAACAGAACAGACGTCGTCATTCTGGAACAAGACGAACACTGGAAAACATTCATGAATTGAGGTGGAAGGTACTGCCTCACTCACCATACTCACCTGATATTGCACCTCCTACAACATTTTCTTAGTGGCAAAAAATGTCATCATTTTACTCAAAAACCTAGATGGCAAAGTTGTTGTTGATAACGAGGGTGAGTATATTATTGACTGACTTATAAAGAAATTATTTTAAAAATTTAATGCAAGAAAGCGACATTCTTTTCAGGTCCCACTGATATAAAACAGTGAAAGCTCAATTTAA
Source organism: Aethina tumida (assembly GCF_024364675.1). Classification (NCBI taxonomy): domain Eukaryota; kingdom Metazoa; phylum Arthropoda; class Insecta; order Coleoptera; family Nitidulidae; genus Aethina; species Aethina tumida. The sequence continues at coordinate 5,247,217 of NC_065435.1, read as the reverse complement.
TCTTTAAATATGTGTACACACATGTTTCCTTTTAAAAAGGTCATAATTAAAGTATGCAATAGTCAAAAAATAATTTGAAAATTTTATTAGAATAATCAGAAACTGAAGTTATAACACTGAGTAAATTACTTGTTCATGGTGTCTATTACAGTTACACAATTCAGTTTTGACGTTAATTTTTGATTATCCATGTACATAAATCCTTCACGAGTTAATTTTATAATACAGAACTCTTGCTTTAGCAAATGCATTATTACTATTTTATTGATGGGTTAACCCACAAAGTAGCAAACAAATTATTTATTTCAACAGTTTATTTATGTCTGCCAAATCTGTATTAAATATTAACGTATGTAAATTATTTGTTTTAAAATTGACTTTAAACTGCATATTAAATTTTATTTTATAATCCAAGTGCATAAATCTTTCTCAGATTAACAAATGCTTTAACAAATTATCATTACGATTTAATTGATGATTTAAGTCACAAAGTAGCAAAGTATTTATTTCACTAGTTGATTAATGTCCACTAAATCTGTATAAAATATTAACTTATGTAAATTATTTGTTTTAAGATCAATCAACATTGAACTGCACCATGTCAGATTTATTTTTTATTTTCTGTATCTTTTTCCTGCTACTGAAAAGATTAAATTTTAACTCAAAATATGTGTACAATGATGTGAATACTTTTGAAAAGGAAATAAAATTGTACTAGAATAATCAGGAACTGAAGTTATAACACTGAGTAATAATTAATTAATTAAATTGCTTTGTTCATGGTCCCAATTATCACTGCACATTTCGATTTTGTTATTAATTTTTAATAATCCTTGAACATAAAACCTCCATAAATTAATTTAACTACACAAAATTCTTGCTTTAACAAATTTATCATTACGATTTTATTGATGATTTTGAGACACAATACTTTGCTACTGCAAAATATCTATTTCTAGTGTTGATTAATGTCTGCTGTTTGATATCAGATTTTATTTTTAATCTTCTATATGTTTTTCCAACTAGAACAGGTATTGAAAAGATGTGACTGTCAAGGCTCAGTTTGAACTACGAAATATTTGAAAAATAATAATCAGAAATTGAAGCTATAACACTGAATAAAAATTAAGTAAATTGCTTCTTCACAGTGTCTATTATAATTGCACAATTCAGTTTTGACGTTAAATTTTGATTATCCATGTACATAAATCCGTCACGAGGTAATTTTACAAAACAAAACTCTTGCTTTAGCAAATGCATCATTACGATTTTATTGATGGATTAACATACAAAGTAGCAAGATATTTATTTCAAGTTGAATCCATAAAAATTCATAAACTGTTGAAATTTTCAACCGTTGATGAATGTTTACCAAATCTGTATATGTAAATTATTTGTTTTAAAATCAACTTGGTACTACTTTATATCATATTTTATTTATAATCTAGAACTAGCACCAAAAAGATATGGCTGTTAAGGCTCAATTTAAACTCCAAATATGTGAACACTGATGTTTTATTTACTTCCCTTGTGGAAAGAAAAAAATAAATGTATACAACAATGAACAATTTAAAATTGTACTAAAATAACCGGAACTGAAGTTATAACACTGAGTAAAAATTAAGTAAACTATTTGTTGATGGTCCCAATTATAATTACACAATTCGTTTTGTTGTTCCTTCACAAGTTAATTTGACAATGCAAAATTCTTACTTTAACAAATAGATTATTATGATTTTTTTGATGTGTTAAAACACAAAGTTACAAAGTATTTATTTAGAGTTAGTTAATGTCTACCAAATCTTTATTAACATATGTAAATTACTGGTTTTAAGATCATTCTAGTTTGAACTCTGTCATATTTTATTTTACTTTCAATCTTTTGTAAGTTTTTCCTGCTAACTAGTGATGACACTAAAAGGATTTTACTGAATTTAAACTATAAATATTTATTTTGAAAAAGGAAATGGAAAATATGAACAAAACTGTACCAGAATTACTAATAAATGAAGTTATAATACTAAAAATAAGTAAAAATTAGTTAAATTGCTTATTCATTCTTTCTATTATAATTGAAGACTTCGATTTTGTTGTTTATTTTTAATTATACATATGCATAAATCCTTCACAAGTTAATTTTACAATGCTTTAACAAATTTATCATTTCGATTAAAATACAAAATAAACAAAGTATTTATTATATAAGTTGATTAATATCTTCCAAATCTGTATTAATTATTAATATATGTAAATTATTTATTTTAAGATCAATCAACTTTGAACTGCGTCGTATCAAGATTTTACTTTCAATCTTTTGTGTGTGGCACTGGCACTAAAAAGATACGTTTCTCTTAAGACTCAAGTTACTGATGTTTCATTTACTTTTCTTTTGAAAAGGAAATTGAAAAATAATTAAAGTTGTGTTATAATTACTTATAACTATGAGTGACACTTGTTCATGGTCCCAATTATAATTGCATAACTCGCTTTTGTTCTTCATTTTTGATTATCTATGAGCATAAATTCTTCACAAATTAATTTTACAGTATGAATTGTAAATATTACGCTTTAACAAATTTATCATTATGGTTTTATTGACGGATTAAGACACAAAGTAACGAATTATTTATTTCAAGAGTTGATTAATATCTCCCAAATTTGTATTAACTATTAATAAGTATTTATTTCCAGACTTGATTAATGTCCACCAAATCTGTATTAAATATTAACATATGTAAATTATTGGTTTTAAGATCAATCAACTTTTAACTGCGCCATATCAGATTTTTTTAATGATCTGTATGTTTTCTAAATAAAACTGCTACTGAAAAGATACGACTGATATTTTATTCACATTTATTTTGAAAATAAAGTGCTTAATCCAAATTATAACTATACAATTCGTTTTTTTTTTGTTCATTTTTGATTATCTATGTGCTTTAGCTTACTACTGACATAGATAAATCATGACTCTTAAGACACAATTGAAATTCTAAATATGTACACCTATTTTTTATTGAGTTTGAAAAAGAAATAATAAATACATGCAATAAAAAATAATTTAAAATTATTGATTAAACCTTCTGGTACTTAACCAGGAACCGAAGTTATAACACCAAGTAAAAATTAATTAATTTGCACAATTCAGTTTTATTGTTCATTTTTGAGAATTCATGTGCATAAGTCCTTCACAAGTTAATTTTAGAATACAAACGTTACTATTTTATTTATGGTTTAAGATACAAAGTAGCAAAGTATTTATTTCCAGAGTTGAGTAATGTCTACCAAATCTGTAGTAAATATTAACATATGTAAATTATTTGTTTTAAGTTCAGTCAACTTTGAACTGCGTCATATCTCAATTTTCTTTTTGTTCTTTGTATGTTTTTCCTACTAGCACTGACATTGAAATGGTATGACTCGTATGACTCAATTTAAACTCAGATATGTGTTATCTTTTATATTATGTCTCATTTAAAAAGACAATTTAAAATAGTATCAAAATTGCCACGAACTGAAGTTACTGTTTTGTTGTTCATTTTTAATTATCCATTAAGTCATCATACTTTTATTGATGGGTTAAGACTCTTAACACGCAACTTAAACTCCAAATGTGAATACAAATTTATATTATATATTTTTCTTTGGAGAAGGAAATAATAAATGTTAATAAAAGTCTAAAAATAATTAAAATATGCAATAAAACAACTAGGAAGTGGGGTTATAAAACTGAACAAAAATTAAACAAATTGCTTGTACATGGTTCCAATTATAATGGCACCATTCGGTTTTGTTGTTTATTTTTAATTATCTTGTGTATTAATCCTTCATAAGTTAATGAAAAGTCTGGTTGTAACAAATGTATCATTATGACATTATCGAAGGGTTAAACACAAAGTAGCAAGGTAGTTATTAAGTTGCTTAATCTGCATTAAATATGTAAATTGTTTGTTTGTGCTGCGTCTTATCATGTTTTACTTTCGATATTTTGTGTGTGCCAATGCTTCATTGACTTTCCTTTGGAAAACAAACTAAAACCAACCAGGAACTGAAATTATAAACATGAACGAAAACTAAAAAAAATGCAGACCAATTATTTATTTGTTTCTAATAACGAATTAATCGGACTTAGGGAATTCGAGAAATTTAATTTGACTCACAAATTAACTACAATTTCCAAGTGCACCTTTTTAATAAAACGTCACTTCTAAACTCACGACACAAAAACTAATGTGTTCGTCCCACATAATTTTTTTTTTTAAATTGGTTTTCGGGTGTAAAAGTGAAACACACGTTTTGCTGTAGAGTTTATAATTATATATCTGATAAAATTAACATGTATGCGGTTAAATCCACCGCGAACATTTAAATCATCAATTCTTACTTTTATAACCGGATAAAATAGTACTTTAGCCTTATTACAGAATGCACCAGACATTGGTGTTGGGTGCGTCCTATAAGTTCAGTTCTGTCTAAAAATAAACACAGTTCATTATACATATTATCATTATTATATTTCCATGTATGTACATAAATATTGATCTATTGAATTAAAATCTAGAAAATCTATATACATAGTGCGACAATAAATAAAGTTATTTCCTGTAGTGTGTATAACATCTGTACTTATTTTCTAGTTATAACTAAAATAACAGTAAGATAAACAGCAATATTTTTTCATTAAATCACATTTAGCTCCGAAGGACACGAAATGTCGTCGAATCGTCGGGGTTTTTAATATGACACATCGAAAGCTACAATTAGATGGGCGTCCCCACTGACGACTAACAATTAAGTCTTTTTTTTTGTGTGTTGAAAATTTTCAGTAACAACCTTATACATTTTTTTTTTGTGCAGATAAAAAATCTACAAATTCCGAAAACTTGTATAGAAAATATATACATTTATAAAAAGTTCTGAAACAACTAATTAAATCCTGGTCGTTAGCCAAGTGAGTGATACATATCCAATACTTCAGTTATATAACATGTAATTGGTGACTGGTATGCAGTACTGTCCGGTGCCCAAGCCGATAAATCGATTCCGTCCCGTTTCGGGTGAACTATTCCACGTCTCCTTTCATTGTAACAACAAGAACTTCGATTAACACAGTGATTGTCATTGGCGGTACCGCCTCGGCGGAACTGTAAACATTCAATAATTCGTATATTATTCGCACGTGGAATCCTCATGCATTGGCTTTCGGAGGCACCACCTAGACGTGGATGGTGAATTCCTTTCGTTCCTGCTCTTTCCGCTCCTGATATCTGCAACAAAGGAAACGGTTTCTTTTTTATTACTGCGTTTGTCGGCTCAGGCGAATACCTAAAACACTCCCTACTCGGCTGTGGACGTTTCAAAGGTCAAGGTTGCATTTTTCAGTTTTTTTAATCACTTTCAGTGATTTATCAAGTCTTGTTTTTTTTTCTATTTGATTATAATTAATTTGGGTTTCTTTTTTCCGTTTTAGGACTTCCTTCGGATGATTGGATGGTTTTTGGGACTGTGAGACCTTGATATTTTGTTTGTTTTGTTATGTAATTGCTACCGAAGCAAAGAGTTTTCAGCTTCTACTTTCAGTTCAAATCAATCGTTTTATCATAAGTAATTTAAGGCTTTTATTTTTTTGGGACTGATATAAACTGGTCTGATTTGAAATTTTAGACTTAAAATATTTAAATTTCTGACAATAATTGTTTATTGGAAGGAATTGGAAATTTTACTTTACATTGTTTTGTATTTATTATACTCTAAAATTTTCTTCTTTATTCTTTATAATATACTTTTATTCTGAATTTTTGATTTATAATATTTAAATTTCTTCCAATAAATATCCAATATTAAAACATTAGTGGAGGGAATTGGAAATTTTACTTTACAGTGTTTTCTATTTTTTATAATTTAAAATTCTATGTTTAATTATTTAAAATATATTTTTATTATGAATTTTAGACTTATAATATTTAAATTTCTGACAATAATTGTCCAATATTAAAACTTTATTGGAGATAATTGGAAGTTTTATTTTAGAGTGTTTTGTACTTATTATACTTATTTTTTTTCTTAGTTCTTTATAATATACTTTTATTCAAAATTTTTGATATATAATATTTAAATTTCTTTCAATAAATGTTCAATATTTAAACATTATTGGAGAAAATTGGAAGTTTTACTTTATAATGTTTTACTATATGTTTGTAGTACTTTAAAATTCTCTTCTTAATTCTTTAAACTATATTTTTATTATGAATTTTATTATTTTGAAATTGTCTTCTTAATATATTTTTATTCTGAATTTTTGATTTATAATATTTAAATTTATTCCAATAAATATTCCATATTAAAAAATTATTGGAGGGAATTAGAATCTTTACTTTACAGTGTATTGTATTCATTATACTTTAAAATTTTTTTATTAATTCTTCGTAAAATATCTTTATTCAAAATTTTTGATATATAATATTTAAATTTCTTCCAATATATGTCCAATATTAAAACATTAGTGGAGGGAATTGGAAGCTTTATTTTACAGTGTTTTCTATTTGTTATATTTTAAAATTCTATTCTTAATTCTTTAAAATATATTTTTATTATGAATTTTAGACTTATAATATTTAAATTTCTGCCAATAATTGTCCAATATTAAAACTTTATTGGAGGGAATTGGAAGTTTTACTTTACAGACTTTTGTATTTGTTATACTTTAAAATTGTCTTCTTAATTCTTTATAATATACTTTTATTCTGAATTTTACATTTATAATATTTAAATTTCTTCCAATAAATGCCCAATATTAAAACATTATTGGAGAGAATTGGAGGCTATACTCTACACTGTTTTGTATTTGTTATACTTTAAAATTGTCTTCTTAATTCTTCATAATATATTTTTATCTTGAATTTTTGATTTATAATATTTAAATTTATTCCAATAAATATTCCATATTAAAAAATTATTGGAGGGAATTGGAAGCTTTACTTTACAGTGTATTGTATTCATTATACTTTAAAATTTTTTTCTTAATTCTTTATAAAATATCTTTATTCAAAATTTTTGATATATAATATTTAAATTTCTTCTAAAAATTTCCAATATTAAAATAATATTGGAGGAAATTGGAAGTTTTATTTCACAGTGTTTTGAATTTATTATACTTCTCTTCTTAAATCTTTATAATATATTTTTATTCTTATAATATTTAAATTCCTTCCAATAAATGTCCAATATTAACACGTTATAGGAAGAAATTGGAAGTTCTACTTGACAGTGTTTTGTATTTGTTAAACTTTAAACTTATCTTCTTATTTCTTTGTATTTACTTTTATTTAGAAATTTAGATATAATATTTAAATTTATTCCAATAAATGTACAACACATTATTGGAGGGAATTGGAAGTTTTACTTTACGTTGTTTTGTATTCGTTAATAAATAATTTTTATTTTAATTTTAAGTTTATGTAACTATCTAAAATTAATACTTCACAGGAAAACTGTAATTAATTTTATATAAATTAAACTTTGATTTCATAAATTCAATTTGTGACAATTTATAATAAAAACGCCTTGATCTTTAAAATGTCTCTTAATTACTTTAGGATGTACTTTTTCAATTTTAACCTTTCCTAATACTCATATATTTTTTTATATAATCTCTTTCTTCATCACCATCAAAATATAATAAACCTTTTAATTCTTGTCAAGTATGAAATATCTTAAAACATCTGAGATAATTTAGCTAATTAAGTGCCAGTCCCACTTGGTTTACCAAAACACTTGACAATTTAATTATAGAGAGGACGATTAAATGAATAAACGTAGAATAAATTACTATAACAAGCGTATAAATGTTTTGAATCGAACAATAGTATGGCATCGAAAATTTGTAGTGTTTGTGTGAGTTAATAAAATATGCAAATGGCCAAATAAAAGAAATTACATCTTCTGACCTTGCGTCCAAAAAACGATTTCTATGACGACAAAAATGCTGAACAAGATGCAATAGTGTAATTTAAGTGAGTGAAGCATCTAATCAATGTTAATATGATTCCGTGAACGCTAAAATTACGGCAATATATATAATAATAATAAAAACTATTAATAATATAATAAACTACAAAGTCATGCAATGGCTCATTCCACACAAAATAAAATAACAAAAGTTTTTTATCAAATACCTGTTCTTAGAAATACCCATTTAGGTTAAAAGAAACTAACTTGATTTAATGCAAAATTTACTCGATTTATGGTCCCCATCGAACGGTTCGAACCGACGAACGTGAAAAAAAAAAGGCAAAAACAAAATGACCCGGCATCTCCCGGCAAAAAAATCGCTCGCGATTCGCACCTACCTCGCCAACAACGAAGCTAACTCGGCCGGCAGCGGCAGCTTATTGTTCGCCGCCAGCCTTAGATCTCTGTCACACTCGGCCTCGCTTAGTTCCCACGTGTCTGTAAATCCACTCGGTGGCTGTAACCTCATCCCTTCAGCTGGTTCAATCACTTGATCCTCTTCGGAACTGGAAATAGCCTCAGAGTTGGTGCCGTACTTAATCCAATCTCTACTACACTATATAGGTTGCTTCTCTAGCACTAAGTAGCAAAACAAAAAACTTCCTCGAAGAGAATCCTGTGATGAACATGACATACTGGTTTTTAATGTAATGGTTAAGGCTTTCGTGGTCATTGTTTGAGTACCTATTCGATTGAGTTTATAGGTCGACGTTTGTTGGTGGCTAACTTCTTCAGAGACATGATGTTGTTCTTGTCTCTTTGACATCTGTTTGACAACTGATGTTCGAGTAATTTCGTTCTATTCAGTGGTCGTTCTTATCTACTTAGCTATTTTAGAGTTTGCCAAGTTTTAGTGTTGGATTTGAATTGCTTTCCTAATCATTCTAGTCTGATATCCATTTGTCGAGGTAAGCAGTTGTGTTTCTTGGAATTTTATGTTGTGATTTCTACCTAACAGTACAAGTTCAGCTACAGCAATGTCTGACTGCAATAGTTTGCAGTTCCGTTTGTGTTCTTTAATCCTGGTCCTCATTCAACGTTTTGTGGTACCGATATATACTTTTCCTCAAGAGGATGGTATGTGGTATATTCCAGAAGCTCTTTGAGGGACCCTCTTATCTTTGGCGGATCTGAGACTGCGCTGAATTTTTCTTGTTGGTATAAAAACAGTATGTTTTAGAAGGATAGGTGGTTCTTTCTTCTTTTTAATATGAGGGCTCATTATTTGTCTTATTTTTGACCATTTGCATCCTTTGAACGGTAATGTTTGTGCTTTTGTTCTTTAACTAGGTGGTGTGTTGCTCATATTCTCTTGGCTCCTTGTTTTTAACTTTGATGATGGTTGGATAGTTTATGTAATTACTGGTCAGTGTGTGTAAGTTTTTTGTATACTCTTTGGTCATTTTTGTTACTAGGACATCCAAAAAAGGTATTTGGTTCCTCTTCCATTCATTGTGAATTGGATGTTATTTATATAATAACAAGACAAATTCAACACAGTCTCAGATCCATCAAAGATAAGACGAACATTCAAAAGGCTTCTGGGATATACAGCATCAAATGCTCTTGAGGAAAAGTACCACAAAACGTTCAATGGGAACCAAGATTAAGGAACACAAACGGAACTACGGCATACTAGGGCAATTAGACAAGTTTGTTGTAGCTGAACATGCACTGTTAGATGGAAATCACTACATACAATTCCAAGAAACACAACTGCTTGCCTCGACAAGTGGACATCACTCTAGAAAGATTAATTTCAACAGAAAAGAAGAAACACTAAAACTCGAACATCAGTTGTCTAAGTTGTCATTCAGACGTCAAAAAGACATAGACAATATCAGACCTCTGAAGATGCTTGCGCCAGGAACGGTCGACCTATAAACCAGAACAAATGTAGATACTCATACTGGTTTATCTTTTTATTGTTTGCTGCAAGCTCACATCCAGCCACAGATTGGAAACCAAGTTGTAAAAGGTGATGATTGAAACTTATTGGAAGCTGAGACCAAGGTTAAAAACCCATACAATTCACAAAAGTGGTTTCAGCAATAAAGATACAAATGATCTGGGAATCAAATGAAAAATAAAGTGTTTTACATTGTATGTAGAGTTCATCACAAGTCTTGACTATGACCATTATCACTGATAGTAATAAATCGAACCATAAAATTTAATTGGTCGGCATCAGTAACATAAAAAGATTGACAGTGTGTATATTTTACGGATAAAGTGCAATCAAAAATCGATAAAGATTTGATTGAAAATTCCGCACGGTACGAGATGGGAACGTAGTAAAACTTAAGGGCTGTAATATATTTTCAATAAAATTTACGTTTATCTATGATTAGAATTTATCCAACAAACTATAGTACTAACGCATGTTCACAGAATGCATAAACCGGCCATTTACGTAGGTGGCAAATAATTACATATATGTTATTTTGCGGACTGAAATGGGCAAGGCTCTATTGACATTAGCTATAATTCTTCTGACTTATATTTATTATATAAGCTATTTGCTCGTGTTTATGTTTACGTCCGTTCGTCTCCTTAGTGTCTTCACTCTTCTAAACTTACACGCTCTCAAATAACTGATAAATGAACCAGACTGAACGCGGAGTTTCTCAATTCCTGGCCACAATTTTCAAATTACATGCCACACACAACGATTTGACCGTGGCAAATTCATTATTGTTTTATTAAGGCTTGATATTGTTGGGCATGCACAAAAACCGAATCGACTTGCTGTGTTAATGTGATAGAAAAAACCTCAGATAACGCCGTATAAAATCCCAATTTAGATGGTAATTTTTTACCTGATGAAAGCTAAACACTATTATTTAATAAACCGGCCATTCGATCCATCTAATTTTCACATAATTGTTTTTTTCACCACAATATTCCAAAATTGTTTTATGGTTTGTGGACTGTTACATATATATAAAGGGGGAATTATGCAACTAAATCAATTATCTTTAGGGAATTAGTCACGTTGCGTTCTGGAAACCTAATCAACTATCATGAGCCGTTACGTCACCGAAGCACATTCGGAAGCCAAAGACATGCATCGCCCCGCCAGAAAGCGAAAACCGGGCAGCCCCATGCGACAGTTATAAAATAGAATACCTTGGCTACCTGCTGGTTGTGGTGGTGCGGTGGTGCCGGTTGGAGGAGGCCACGTGCTTAGGCGTGTGCCTCCTCTCGGTCATTGGTGACACGTCGTTCGATTCGGTGCTAGAGTCAGGCCGAAACAGATCTGAAACCAGCAAGGTTTCATAACCGGTGTAGCCGAGAGGGTAGCGCTCACCTCTCGATGGCTTGACCGGCACGCGGTAGTTGGAGCTGCTGGGGCAGTCGGCGCAAGGACTTCCGCTGGTGTCGTCCGATTCGGAGTCGCCGCGGCTGGGCGGCAGCCGGCACGGCCTTGTGCGGGTCTTCATTTGAGTCGTGGCTGAAAGGGAACCTCGTCTATGATCTGTTTTTATTGAAAGGTGCTTAGTAGAACCAAAAAGATAACTGAAGGGGATTTTTTAAGAAGAGGGACTTAGTTGAAACATAAAAATTTATGTGTATTCACACAGTGGTGGCCAAAGAAATAACACAAAATTTAAAATTAAACATTTTATAAGAGAATTTAATTCAAATTTTGTCCAGTCAGTAAATATTGAACTCTAAAGAAAAGAGAAATAATAATTGCCATGAAAAATCAAGGTCTAAATATTGCTGATGTCACCAAAAGCTTAAGATGCTCCAGAAAAATAGTTTTTATTAACAAAAATGAAAAAACTCGAATTCGAAAATACGTTATATATTTATGTTTATATATTTTTTTCAATAGTGTTGGACATAAATATAACAACTTTAATTTTGAAAGGGATTTTTAATTATCAAATCTGTGTTATTTAATTTAACATTAACACTTTGTATAATATCCTTTTTGTTTTATAATTTTGGCCCATCTTTGTGGCCAAATATACAAGTTTATATTCCTTCAAGCTTCTTGAATTGCTGTGATAACTTTAATTAAATTTGTAAACTTTTTATGTCGAATTTGGTTATCAACGTGATCCCCCATGTTTTCTGTAGGGTTGATGTCTGGAGATTGGAACGGACAAGACAAACCATCGATGATTTGGCCTTTTAACCAATCTGTTACAATTTTGCATTTATGTTTGGGATCGTTTTCATGTTATTAAGAGCTTCGTTCTTCAATATATGGAAGCAAATTGTTGTTTAATATATCCCTGTACATAAATCAGTCTAAAGGGACCCACACCAGAAGAATTGAGTCATCCTCATGGGATAATTGAACCTCCACCATGTTTCACTGTGGGTATAACAAACTTTTTGAGTAGTTTTGTCCATGTAGGATGTTTTATATAAGCAGAACCACCATTTTTATAAATTAAATTTAGACTATTTTTTTAATAACACAGGAAAAAATTGACTTATTTAGCCATAAACTCTTAGACATTTCTTCTTGTTTCTCTAATTTTTCTTATAGTTTCACTTCGACCAATGATTAAATAATCATAATAAACAAAAGACCACTAATAAATAATTGATTGAAATTCATGGAGAGCAATGAAAGACCATAAAGTGAAAAGTTGCCATAATTTTGTCCATTGAACAATAAAAATGTACGTAATTTTTCAAAGAATAAAATTAAATTGACCAGCTGCATAATAGACACAACAATAACGGAAAGAAACAATAAGAATCAGCTGATATTTTTAATAAGTTACTATAATTTTGGCCACTATTGTATGTTTTCAAATTGAGTAGAAATTATTTTGATTTAAGTACAAAATGAATAGTTAAAAATGTAGATTAAAAAAAATATAAAATATTTTGAATACACCACTGTATTTAAAGGAAAATCTGAGAAGAATGCCAATTTTAAAGTGACCTTGGAGGCACCAATAACGCTTCGAAAAACCCAAGAACATTTTGAAAAAATCCCATTGTGTCTAAATGTCATTTAAACATTTTTTCGTCTTCTTAAATAAATGTCATCAATATGCAAAAGTGGTTACATTCTTCAGCCATCAAAGTTTAAGGTTAAGCAATTATTAACTTAAGGTACTCACCATCATTGTAATATCTATGTTTAGACCAGCTGTGCTTTCCGGAAGTCTTCGGATAAATTCCGTTGTGTTGCTCGTCTTCGATGTGTCCGAATGTCTTGAATTGCATTGTATAATCTAAAGTCGAAGTAGTAACAGAACGACTATTACTCGCAGGTACGCTAAACGTAGCATAAGGGCTTATTTCGTACATGCCTTGAAAAAACAAATAAGAAACAAAACGGAGAATTAAATAAAATTTTTCACTGCCGACGAAATTTTGGGGTACTCCTACGTGAGAATTTTTGGGCACATACTTTAATCTTAATGATATTAAAAATTGAGGAAGTTATTTAATAAGAATTACTGTACAAATGGATCATAATTAACGAAGTATCGAACCAATAATACAAATGTTTCGAGCGTTGTAGCGTAAATTTGTTAATTCGCTGCACCGATGTGGAATAATGTTTTTTTTTTATTAAGAATGTGCATAAACTGAAATAAATTATTGTTTTCGTTATGTGGTTGTCGCTTTCTTTTCCAGAAACGCAAAACGAAATGAATACATTTTAACCGGCTAATTACATTAATTACATTTTAACCTGATTGTTACATTATACCCGAAGTAAAATTTAAACTGAACACTATACATAAAAGGCAAGGTCGTTAGTAAAAGTTAATAGAATTATTGCGCATACACATTTAGGAAGAGATTTACCGCAAAAATTCCTACAATTTAAAGGTTAGCTTACATTTAATAATTGCATGATCACAACTACAGGAAGTATATGTCCCTTGGCATTTCGATTAAATTCTGCTTATGTTGCTTTTAAATCCATAAATAAATAAATAACGCGTTTTAAAAAGGTAAATTACAAAATTCATAAAACTACTGTGGAAATTAAGAAACACCAGTCAACAAAATTGGAAATTTATAGAATAATGGAAATTAGTTAAAATGTTAATATTGTACACGTAATTGAATGGCTTTAAGCAGTTTTTGTAACGTACTTAAAATTCTGTAATATAAATGTTGGATGTAATAAATTCCACTTTTAAAATTATGAATAAACCGTAAGTTATGCAATCGAGTAATGAATAGTTCTGACATTTTGCGCTATATTCTCATCTATAAATGTCCAAATTAACAATGATTATACACCACAACTGATAAGTTCATGAGAATTATTCCAAACGCAACAAAAATAAATTATATGGTTTTGTTTTTCATTGTACTATTTAATTATTTCCAAAAACCAAACAAACGTGAAAGTTTTCTCATATATGCTAATAAATATTACCTGATGCTTCGTCCGACATTTTTTCTGACGACTTAACAGGTGAGGATGTGTAAACTTGCTGGCAATTTCTTCTATTGTCTCGTTCCACTGTTTTGTCATCGATTTCTTCGGTCTGTTCTTGGGTAACGCTTTCTGGAGTCCTCTTTCTCTTGTACAAGATTATCCAGAATAAGACGATCGAAATTATGAAGGCCAAAATGCTGGCTCCCACGATGTACAACTCCTTCAAAATGAATGATGGTTCGGTTTCGGCATTGAGCTGTGGAGGCTTTGGAATTCGTTCTGAAACATCAATCAGGAAAAAGTGAAGTTATTTGATGAAAGATCTAAATTTTGACGAAAATTGAGTAGCCAAGCAGTCACAGAGAATGAAGCAGAAACTTTCTTTGTTATTTAATTAACATTCTGTTCAAAATTATCAAGAATAACACTATCGAAATTATGAAGGCCAAAGTTGTTTTTCCAACTACATGCAACTTCTTTAAAACAAATGGTAGTTGTGTTTCTGGGTTGATCTGTGGAGCTTTCAGAGTTCTTTCTAAAATATCAACCATCAAAAATTGTATTTATTTGTTAAAATGTCTAAAATTGGATAAAAAATTGAGTAGCCCAACAGTCAAAGAGAATGAAACAGAAATTTTGTTATTTAATTAACATTCTGTTCAAAATAATCGAGAATAACACAATCGAAATTATGAAGGCCAAAGTTGTGGTTCCAACTACATGCAACTTCTTTAAAACAAATGATGGTTCTGTTCCAGGATTGATCTATGGAGCTTTCAGAGTTCCTTCTAAAATATCAACCATCAAAAATTGTAGTTATTTGTTGAAATGTCTAAAATTTGATAAAAAATTGAGTAGCCAAACAGTCAAAGAGAATGAAGCAGAAATTTTGTTATTTAATTAATATTATGTTCAAAATAATGGAGAATAACACAATCGAAATTATGAAGGCCAAAGTTGTGGTTCCAAATACGTGCAACTCCTTCAAAACAAATGATAGTTCTGTTTCAGGGTTGATCTGTGGAGCTTTCAGAGTTCCTTCTAAAATATCAACCATCAAAAATTGTATTTATTTGTTAAAATGTCTAAAATTTGATAAAAAATTGAGTAACCCAACAGTCAAAGAGAATGAAGCAGAAATTTTGTTATTTAATTAATATTATGTTCAAAATAATGGAGAATAACACAATCGAAATTATGAAGGCCAAAGTTGTGGTTCCAAATACGTGCAACTCCTTCAAAACAAATGATAGTTCTGTTTCAGGGTTGATCTGTGGAGCTTTCAGAGTTCCTTCTAAAATATCAACCATCAAAAGTTGTATTTATTTGTTGACACGTCTAAAATTTGATAAAAAATTGAGTAGCTAAACAGTCAAAGAGAATGAAGCAGAAATTTTTTTATTTAATTAACATTCTGTTCAAAATTATCACGAATAACACTATCGAAATTATGAAGGCCAAAATTGTGGTTCCAACTACATACAACTTCCTTTAAAACAAATGATGGTTCTGTTTCAGGGTTGGTCTGTGGAGCTTTCAGAGTTCCTTCTAAAATATCAACCATCAAAAATTGTATTTATTTGTTGAAATGTCTAAAATTTGATAAAAAATTGAGTAGCCAAACAGTCAAAGAGAATGAAACAGAAACTTTGTCATTTAATTAACATTCTGTTCAAAATTATCACGAATAACACTATCGAAATTATGAAGGCCAAAATTGTGGTTCCAACTACATACAACTCCTTTAAAACAAATGATGGTTCTGTTTCAGGGTTGGTCTGTGGAGCTTTCAGAGTTCCTTCTAAAATATCAACCATCAAAAATTGTATTTATTTGTTGAAATGTCTAAAATTTGATAAAAAATTGAGTAACCCAACAGTCAAAGAGAATGAAGCAGAAATTTTGTTATTTAATTAATATTCTGTTCAAAATAATGGAGAATAACACAATCGAAATTATGAAGGCCAAAGTTGTGGTTCCAACTACATGCAACTCCTTTAAACCAAATGATGGTTCTGTTTCAGGGTTGGTCTGTGGAGTTTTCAGAGTTCCTTCTAAAATATCAACCATCAAAAATTGTAGTTATTTGTTGAAATGTCTAAAATTTGATAAAAAATTGGGTAGCCAAAAAGTCAGAAGAGAATGAAGCAGAAATTTTGTTATTTAATTAACATTCTGTTCAAAATAATCGAGAATAACACAATCGAAATTATGAAGGCCAAAGTTTTGGTTCCAACGACATACAATTCCTTTAAAGCAGATGATGGTTCTATTCCAGGATTGATCTATGGAGCTTTCAGAATTATTTCCAAAATATCAACCATTAAAAATTGTATTTATTTGTTGAAATGTCTAAAATTTGATAAAAAATTGTTGTTTTTTTGTCGAAACGTTGAAAATTTGATAAAAAATCGAGTTGCCAAGCAGACAAAAGAGAATGTAGAAGGAAGTTCGTTACTTAATTAAAATTCTGAACACATATTTGGGATTTCAGTCGTTGTTTTGTTAAGAATTTTTTGGGTGACACAATCTAATTACCGTATGTGTGGAATTTCAGCAGCCGATTTATGGTGAATAATGGGTTCATTAATGTAAGAATTCCAAATATACATAGTTCAAAGTAATTCTAATTCGCGCGTGCTTATGCAAAGGTTGGCCACACCCAAGGCAACTTAAACACACACAAAAAAAAGAGTTCCCGATTGTTATACAAGAACAGTTTTATTAATTTATCCGTGGTATTTAGTCCAAAATTGGTTTTCAGAAAAGTGCCATTCTTGCATAATCGTATGGGAAATAGAAAGGTCCACGAGCAAAACTACAAAGTGAAATATAATTGAAGGCTAGACCGAAAATATTTGTATGCACCATATTAAATTTATATAACGCTTTTTAATTAGACAGTTAGTGAAAACCGTTAAGGTTGTTACAATAACAATTGACAAGGACGTTATGTGGAGTGAGAGACTGCCTTGAACTGTCGAAATTTTATTCTAAAACGTGCACGTACTGTTAAATTATATGTTTGCTACACTTTGATATTAGATGATTGGTGTGCATTAAATCATTAACTTCTTGTGGAACGGATATTGTTTTACTGTTTCAATTGAGATGTTACGTTCGTTGATTAGTTTTTTTATGTGTTTTATGTAAATGAACATCAATATATTTTGAAGATCACAGAATTAGTTCTGCACTAATAATGAAACATAATTGGAATTACTTAACTTTCATTAATGATGCTATTTTATTTCTAGAAGAAATTTAAATTCAGTTCAAAGTCAGATTTGTATTTTTCAATTAATATTTTATTATTATGATATTTTCTGCTCAAGGTAAATTGTTAATGTATCTACATTAGACTGTTTTTAAATCTTTATAGTTTTATATTAAGTACTTTGTAGTTTTGTAATAGGCTAAATTAATTAATTATTATTATTATTATTATTATTGTAGATGGCTGTGTCTATAATTGAATCATTTATATAAATGTCATTTGTACATTACTCCGACCTAAATTACTTAGCTAAACTTGGATAAAATTAACGTCTGCCATGAAAAACTTCTTTTAATCTTGTAATTATGATGTTTACACAAGTTAATTAATTAAAACTATATTGTCGTTTTTATATTGAAGCTGTAACTGAAAATTTTGTTGTTGTTTTTTTAATTTAGGTAAAACAGTAAATTTGTATCACATTTTAAAAACCATTAAATTTAAATAAAATTAAAGCATTAAATGGACTTAAAAAACTTGCTAATTTTACTTAATCTTGTAATTATAATGTTTACACTAGTTAATTAAATGTTGTCGTTTTTATACTGAAATTTTAACTGAAAATTTAAATGATTAATTTTGTTGTCTTTTTTTTAATTTAGGTCTTTATCACATTTTAAAAACAAAGATTAAGTTACAGACTAAAATTAATAAAAAAAATAAGCTATTGTTAAAATTTTACGTAAATTAATCTTTATAGTTTTGTATAATTTAGTCTTTTAGATTTATAAAAATGCATTTCTAATTTAATGGATCAATTAACTAATAATTAAACAAAGTTAGTTCTCATGTGAATGTAGTAGTTATATCTCAAATTTTTTACTGAAAGCATGATTAAAAAAAGTTTATAAAACAAACTAATAAAATTATAACATTAAAAGGACTTAAAAAACTTCCTAACTTCATTTAATCTTGTAATTATAATATTTGCACCAGTTAATTAATAAAAAATGAACAATAATAATTAAACAAAGTTCATGTGAATTTAGAAGTAATATGCCAATATTTTTACTGAAAACATGATTGAACAAAAAACTAATAAAATTAAATCATTAAATGGACTTCAAAAACTTTCTAACTTCACTTAATCTTATAATTATGATGTTTATACAAGTTAATTAATAAAAAAGTTGAATGATTAATTACTAGTTATATTTTAAAAATAGTTACAGACTAAAATTAATAAAAAAAATAAGAGATTGTAATTTTGTAAAAAAATTAGTTATTGTACAAATTTAACATAACGTCTTTATAAAACTATACTTTTATATAATTTACTTTTTTAGATTTATAATATTATATTTCTTATTTAAATTAATTAATTAATTAATTATAATTATGCAGCCATATATAAAAAATCCTTTTTACAAAAGCCATTTGTACATCATTTTAACCTAAATAATTTTACTAAATTTGGTTAAAATTGTAAATTATCTTATGTTATAGTTGTAAAAATTTAATAACGAAACAAATTTAAATCTTTCTAAAAAATGTATGACACCAATAAAATAAATTGTTAAAAATAAAACAAAACCTAATTAAAAATATATGTATATAAAAACCGCTTAATTTAAACTAGTAATTACGGTCTACACGAGTTAATTAATATTCACTAAATAATAGTGTCATTTTTATCTCGAAGCTTGAAGTGTTCCAAATTTTTTTCACATCCTGACCCAAATTTCACTTTTATTTAATGCCATTTTTTACGACCAACATAAGTCTAAATCGACACACAGCATATGTTTCGAATGCGTCTATTAGACTTCGAAACTGATACATGGTTAAAAATCAAATTATATAATTACTGAATATTTTTACTTTCTTCACCAGGAATTCCATTTAATTAACACGTACGCGTTCGGACGATTAAATCGTTTTGTTAATTTATTAAAGTGCTTTACAACAATAAATCAGCCACTAATTTACAAATAACAACAATAATAAAACGTTAGATTAGCCAAATGTTAAGGTGGAGCTTTATTCAGATATTATGCATGAAATTCAAAAAAAAATGCACCAATTTAAATTGAACAAGGTTAACATTTATTTATTTTATCGAAAAGAAATGTCACAAAATTGAGGTTGATACTGAATAGATTAATTGGCAGGGCGTTTTAAACAGGTTTCGGGCAACTTGCGAAACTCATATGGTTCTTGCAATCCACATTTGCCACAGAAAATCTAGTGTTATTGATATACATATAAATAGATACTTGCATAAATAAATTGTTTGGTTTTTGTTCAATTATTTAATTTCAACACTTTAGTCTATTACTTGTTGTTTATTGTCTTGATAATTAGATAGACAGGTTAAAATGTTGCTTGTATTTATTAATTATAGTACACAAATTAGAATAAAATATATTACAGTCACCACAAATATCAGCACATATTACCAATGAAGGGAATTTAGCATAATTACATAGATACAAATTGAGGCTACGTGCTCAACTGGTTATAAAGAAGTGCTACAAGATCCCTTACATCTGTACATCACTGTAAATTACTATTGCTAACACACCAGAGACTTAATTGGAGCCTTAAATTGTCATCATCCCCCTGAATCTCATCAAAACTCTCAAATAATAAACTCCTAGATTCCAGTACATCAAGTAACTCATTAATTAATATATTAAGTAATAATGGACTCGAATTGGAACTTTGTGGGACTCCAAAACCAGTAACAAAATACTATGAAGGTTTTATAACCTGCAAATAATTGGTAATTATAAAGGTAGGCGTAAAATAATGTACCTAGAAGATCACTAAAATCGAAGTGTATAATAAGATAAAATGATTAACCTTGTAGAAAGGTTGAATGAAATTAAATGGTTTTCAGGAACTATTCCAATATCTCTTATACTTGTTCATTACTACCAAACTTCCTCCTAATCGAGTAATTAAATATTTTAGCAATATTTAATCTACAGTGGTGGAAAAAAGTATTTTTAAAAATTTTATTTTCATCCCCTGTGATTTTGTAATGGTGCTACTAATAAAAACCTGTGATTATAATGATCATTGTGATTAATGGACCAATCTTGCAGTGAATTAGATTTGTTTAGATTTGCACCAGATTAGGGAAAACATTAAGTAACATTTGTAACAAGTAAATAAATATTCTATACTTTTTCCACCATTGTATGTATGTTACTAACACACCAGGCAGTTAAAGCATTTAGACTTAATTGGAGCCTTAAATGGTCGTCATGCTTCTGAATCTCATAAAAAATCTTGAAATTGTTTGCAAATAATAAGCACCTAAACTGCATTACAATATTAAATATATCAAATTATCAAGAACCCTTGTGGTACCCCAGAACCCACAATAAACTTCTCAGAAGATTTTGTAATTTATAAATAGTTGACGATTGTCAAGGTAGGTGTAAAATAATTTGCGTAGAAGATCACTAAAATCGAAGTGTATAATAAGACAGAATGATTAATCTTGTGTTGTAGAAAGGTTGAATGGAATCAAGTTTATTGCGACAGAATTATCTCGGCTCCGATACATTTAAGTATACCACTTTAAATTGTTATTGTTTGTACATAATTTACAGTCCGTAATATTTAATTGCAATTATGTAATTTACTTTATTTAATTTACATAAGTGTCTGCCTTTCATATTCGTATACCACAATGTGACATTTATTACGGAGGTTTTTGTTACCATATTCAATCAAGTGTGGCGAATAAGAATCGGTTTCCTATACTATTGTCTTAGGTTAAAATCTAAACTTATTTACTTTCTAGTCGATAACCACCTTTAAATTCCACACACTACGTTATCACGCAATTTGTTAGGCGCACCATTTTGTGCTTCCTCGATTTACCACCCAATAATTTATATGCCCATTATCACGTTATTTTCTCCAGTTTCAACGAGGCGCCTTAAAGAAAATTAAAATGTAACCTTGAACATTGTTTTAAACGGTTCGAAAGCAAACTGCACTTTGAGCTGTAACCCTTTGGAAGTTATTAACGAATAAAGTACCTCCGTTCAAGGATGTGGTGGCGAAATGGAAGACCTCACTGACCGTCCCGGCATCGTTCTGTGCGCTGATCTTCAGCTGATACCAAGTGGACGGGCTCAAATCATGAACGATGATCCTCTCCTCGGAAACACTCTTGGCGATCAAGTTCCAGCTCTTCTCCCCGTACATCCTGTATTGGATAGAGAATTGGGAAATGGGACAACCTCCGTCCGGCCAGTTGTACAAGTTTAATTGGAGGCTGGTGGAGTTGGTGGTGATGAAGTCCTTCTCCTTGGGTATCTGGGGCGGTCCGCCTTTCGTGCTGACCGACCGAATAGGGCTCGGACTTCCGTTTCCTACTCTGTTGTGCGCCAACAAATAAATGTGGTAGATCGAGCCGCATTTTAAGTCGTTCAACGTATATAATAATTGTTCGGGAGAAAGTTCGATCGATGTCCAGTCTTGGGTATCGTATTTTATGTTAAGCGTGTAACCTGGAACAAACAAAGGCCCTCATTTAGCCACATTTTAATTAATTAGTGTAATAGAATACAAAGGAGGAGTTACATCACTGAACAATTGGAATTATGATCTGAAATCTCACAGGAAAGTAAACGTTACAAATTTGTTTAAAATCTATTGTTAACGAGACGAGGTAATGCGCTACTTCCACAATATTAAATAACTTTGATTTAACATTGTTGTTTACATTTTAGTAATAACTAACTATATGTTTGTTGCAGACATATCAAATTTCAAAATATTTTAATGAATTAGTGTTTTGATACGTTTTAATAAGTACGATTAAGTTACAGACTAAATATTACTATATTAAACTATTGTCCTTTTGTTTATTGTGAAATTCTCAGTTGTCAAATGAGTCATTTTAATTATTGCATATTATTAAATAATTAAATTTAAGGTCTTTTAAATAAAAAAATAACACATTAAGTTATTTTATTTTAGTGTTATTAAGAACATTTAAAATTACAGAGATTCTTTTTCCTCATGTTTACTGAAGAATGTTTAAATTCCAGAATACTTTAATATTATTTTAATTAATTTCTTGTACTAATAATTTTATTGAATATTCTTAAAATTGAATAAATAATTAATTGTACATATTTTAAATAAGAATGACGCACTCTTAAAAAAATTTACCTTAATAGTCTTGACTAGACATAAGTAGAAAGTTAAATTACATATAAAAAATGACAAAATTTATATATTATGCTTTTGTTAAAATTCTTTATCTTCAATGTTACTAAAGAACGTTTAAATTCCAGTATGCTTTAATGTTATTTTAATTAATTTCCTGTATTTTAAATAAATTTCTTCTACGTTTTAATACGATTTAATAATAACGATTAAATTACAGGCTTAAAATTGCTAAATTAAACTATTATTTTTTGTTTATTGTGAATTTTTCTATTGGCAAAATGTGAAATATATATTTTTAATTATTCTAGTTTTTTAATAAGTTTGCTATACATATATAAATGTTACGTATTATCAAATTATTAATTAAATTACACACACTAAGCCATTTTATTTTAAGTGTTATTATGGACATTTTTTACAAAGATAAAAAATTTTGTTCTTTTGTTAAAATTCTTTTTCCTCATCTTTATTGAAAGATGTTTCAATTCCAGCACACTTTAATGTTATTTTAATTAATTTCCTGTATTTTAAATAAATTTCTTGTACTGATAATTTTATTGAACATTCTTGAAAATGAATAAATAATTAATTATACATAATTTAAATAAAACATGACACACTCTTTAGCAAATTTAACTTAATAGTCTTAACTATATTTAAATAAAAAGTTAAATTACAAATAATAAACGACAAATTTTAATCATTGTTCTTTTGTTAAAATAATTTATCTTTATGTTTGCTGAAAAATGTTTAAATTCCAGCATACTTTAATGTTATTTTAATTAATTTCCTGTGTTTTTAATAAATTTCTTGCACTGACAATTTTATTGAATATTCTTAAAATTGAGTAAATAATTAATTATATTATAAATAAAATATGACACTTATTAATAAATTATTTTAATATTCTTAATTACATTTAAATAGAAACTTAAACCACATCCAAAATATTACAAAATTTTTATATTGTTTTTTTGTTAAATTTCTTCATGTTTACAACAGAATTTTATTTATTTTTAATTTATTTATAAATTATAATTAAATGTCTTGTACAAACAATTTTATTTTATGTGTTAAATATTATTGAAAAAGAAGGACATGTTGTTGCTTATATATTTTATGCAAAAATAATGATAGAAAAAAACACTATAAATAATTAATTTTACAGTTTTTAAGTTTTAAGTATTTTATTTTAATAGTCCTAACTACATTTAATAAAAAGTTAAATTACAGATAAAAGAATTGTAAAATATATATTGTTTTTTTTATTAAATTTTTTAATTTCTGTTTACTGCAGGTTTTTTATTTTAATACTCGTCTTTAACTAATTTTGTAATTTTTAAACAAATTTCTTGTACAGATAGTTTTATTTTATACATTAAATACTATTTAAAATGAAGGACATATTGTCGTTGATATATTTTATGCAAAATTACTGATGGAAAATAACAAACTATAAATAATTAATTTTACAGTTATTAAATATGACAAGTTATGACCCACTCATTAATAAATTATTTCATTTTAATAGTCTTAACTACATTAAAATAAAAAAAATTGCAGATAAAAAAATTGTAAAATTTACATATTGTTATTTTGTTGAAATCATTTAATTTGATGTTTTCTGCTAAATTATCTATTTCAATAATTGCTAAGGCTTCTTATTTTAATTTAATTGGCTTAGTATTTTATAAATAAAATAATTTTAATAATCCAATATTGTTAAAATTGAATGACATATTATTGCTGATATATTTTATTCAAAAATGGTGATAGAGAACAAAATTTAAATAAGTTATTTTAAATAAAAGAATTTATATTGCACTCATAAATAAATAATTGTTTTATTAAAAATTTTTAAAATCATATTGACTATAAAATTTTAAATTCTGATATATTTTAATATTTTTAAATAATGTTCTTGTACAAATATTTTTATGGTGTGTGTTAAATATTGCTAAAACATAAATATAGTTTAATGATCTTTGTTACATTTTAATCAAAAAGGATTGAGACATAAAAATATCAAAAATTAACTTATGGTTCTTTTAGTAAAATTGTATGAAATTAAAATTCTGAAATTACTTGTACACCAAATATATATTTTTAAAACAGTAGGACATACCGTGATAAATTAAAATTAATTTTGTTGACAAATTTTATGTGAAAAAATTATGACACAAAAGGAATAAAATTTAAATGATTAAATGTTTAATCAAAGTTTTCAAATAAGACAATTTATGTAAACGAGATAAGGTAACGCTCTATTTCCACAATATTAAATTAGTTATTAAATTTAATATTCTTTGTAACATTTTAATAAATATTAAATATTAAGATCTTTTATCAAAATTCTTTAAAATTAAAAAAAAAACTTGCAGAACCATCTAATTAGTTAACATGTTAATTGATTTGATATTTTGCAGTTAATTTTTATGTTAAATAATGTTAAGATTTACCGTTCTAAAACAAGCCCAATTCTGTTGATACATTTTATGCAAAAAAAGTTAATTATGACGTAAACAATATAAAATTTAAACGGTCACATTCGGGGGTTTTGAATAAAAGAATTTTTATGTCGATTTTATGGTTATTCGTGCCATTCAACGTTGAAATTGTAATCAGCTAGTTATTAATAACGTTATAAAAATGTGCAGAAACACGTAACCGATTTCGTCACAATTCAAATTTTAGAAACTAAAAAGTGCATAACGATCCTAATCGCAGGCAAAATGAAAAAAATTAATCTTAATCCCGAGGCAAAATCGTGTTTCGACATATCACGTTTTAACCAAATATGATATTTTAAACCATTGTATTCGATTTACATAAAACAAAAAATTTACATAACCAAAGTCGCATAAAACAAAGTCAAACATGGAATTAATTTGAATAGTTATTGATTTGTGGACAGCTTTTCTGTTACATCAAAACACTTTTTTTCGTACATTTAATCTCTTCCGGTATACGATGAAACGCTGATTATGAAAATTTGGGTGTAGACATTGCCCAATTATAATTTTATTATGAGATTATGCTATAACCCCATTAACGAATGCAAATATTAGTTATATTTGTGTTAATGTATTTGTTTATTATTAAAAAAACTTGTTTTATAACATACAGGGTACAATAAATTAGTGTTTTTGACTGTTACGGATATTTCCAGAACAGGTAGAGAAAAGCTTACTTATGTGCATAGACCTCTAATTTTTTAAAACCCCACTTTGACATCTCTGGCCATTTCTTTATCCTTTATTTGTCATTTATTTGATAAACGAAAAAACTTTCTACAAAAATTTTTTTGCGTAACAAGTTTCTTACCTAAAAATTATATAATTTAAAAAATTTTAAACAACATATGCCTTTAAACATAATTGAAATCTTAGTTAAAATTTGATTCTCATAAAGTTCGAGATATTTAATATAAAACACATCTTAACCATTACATAAATATATCATAAAATATATGTATAGTGGTGGAAAAAAGTATGGTGTATTTTCTTGGGGAACCACATGGCCAAGTTGCAGTTAAAAAACCACAAATGTTGACAAATAAAAACAGAGAGTCCCGTCTGGTATTTGTAAAATCCAACTTTTCATGGACTCAGGAAACATGAAACACAGTCCTTTAGAGTGATGAAAGTAAATTTACTTTGTTTGGGTATGGTGGAACATTTGTGAGATGGACAGTGGGACAATGATACCATTTTAAATACCAAATTCCTAACGTTAAAAATGATGGGGCGTTATGGTTTGGGGACGCTTTTCTCAGTCCAAAGTTGTGTCCACCTTTAGGAAGTATTAGACCATCTCATCCAAACAAAAAACATTGAAAGCAAAGAAGAACTTTAATCATTAATCATTAATAAACATCCCCAAATTTATCATAAACATTGTTATATCTTAGCTTGAAAATTGAGCTCCAAAAAACTTAAATCAGACATTTTCTATCTGGTTTGAAACAACCAATTTGGGTCACCAAGTACAGTTACAGAAACATATGGTTTTTCAAAATTTTCCCCGCAGAAGTCGGTTCAAAAGTCAACATCCTTGATACAATAGAACATAACAGAACAGGATCTTGTGTTAACGTCCTTACATAAAAACCACACATCTAAGCGCCATTGCGGGTTACGTGGGACGGATTAATTTGAAAGTGAAATAGATAAATTAATCGCATTCGAACTGGTAGATCGGCAGATCTGCGGCAAATTAAAACGGAGTTCCGGTTAGGAGTAGCGAATTTAAATATACAGTTATTGTTTGTGGGCAAACATTAATAGCGACATTGCCTCATAAATATCACGTACGTGATATTTACACCGTACCTTCACGTGGTTCACAACAATAACACTAATCGTGTATTAAAATTGTGATTGGGCAATGTGTACGCCCAGTTTTTCACAATGCGTGAAAACCGGAAGAGTGTTTTGCTTATACATTCTAGTCATCGATCATCATTATTCTAAAATTGATAATCGTTTTTTTTATCATTCATCAAAACTAAATTTCAGTTTTTTAGTGTATATTTTTTCATTCTATTTTAATAATATATTTTTTTATATTTTTTGTGTTAATACTTATTATTTTAATTAAATATTTAATTATAAAATATTAACATCTTATTACAGTCCAGATAAATTTAATTTATCATTATATGTTGTATGTTAAACTATAGACATGGAAATACCAAAACATATTTTTTGTAACAAAATTTTTACTATTTGTTGCAGATTTTTCAAAACTTACATTAACGAGATAAGTAATGCCTTACCTCCAAAATATTAACAAAATCAATTATTCTTTTTTAATATTTTTCGATACATTTTGATAAAAAAGTTAAAATATAAAAATAAAAATAAAATTTAAAATATTTTTCTTTGGTAAATGTTCTTTAACATTTTACAGCAGAATTTTCAAATTAAATTAAAAATTTTATTTTTTTAATTAGTTTAGTATTTTTAAATAAATTTCTTGTACAGATAATTTTATTTATATATTAAATAATGTCTAATTTTGTTGGTATATTTTATGTAATAAAATTAAAACTTACATTAAAGAGACAAGTGATGCCTTATTTCCAAAATATTGTCAAACTCAATTTTGTTAAAAAGATTAAAATATAGATACAAAAATAAAATTTAAAATATTTTTCTTTGGTAAATGTTTAACATTTCGCAGCAAAATTTTCAAATTAAATTAAAAATATTTTTTAAATTAGTTTAGTATTTTTTAAATAAATTTCTTTGACAGATAAGTTTATTTGTATATTAAATATGTCTAATTTTTTTTTGTATATTTTATGTAAAAAAGATCTAACTTACATTAATGTAACAAGCGATGCCTTATTTCCAAAATATTGTCAAACTCAAATAGTAAATTATTTTATTTTAATATTTTTGATATATTTTAAAAAAAAGTTAAAATATAGATACAAAAATAAAATTTAAAATATTCTTCTTTGGTAAATATTCTTTAACTTGTTTGCTGCAGAATTTTCAAAGTAAATTAAAATTCTATTTTTAATTAATTTAGGGTTTTTAAAATAAATTTCTTGTAAAGATAATTTTATTTGTATATTAAATAATGTTTAATTTTGTTGGTATATTTGTAAGAAAGATAAAACTTACATTAACGAAACAACTGATGTCTTATTTCCAAAATATTGTCATACTTAAATAGTAAATTATTCTATTTTAATATTTTTTGATACATTTCGATAAGTGTTAAAATATAGATAACAAAAATAATTAAAATATTCTTCTTTGATAAACGTTTTTTAAATTCTTTAGTACAGAATTTTCAAATTAAATTAAAATTTCTATTTATTTAATTAGTTTAGTATCTTTAAATAAATTCTTGTACAGAAAATTTCATTTGTGTATTAAATAATGTTTAATTTTGTTGGTGTATTTAATGTAATAAAGATAAAACTTACATTAAAGAGACAAGTGATGTCTTACTTTCAAAATATTTTCAAACTCAAATAGTAAATTGATATATATTAATAAATATTTAAATCCTTAGAATATGTAATTTTATTTTTTGTTGTACGGTTTTGCATCATTTTATTTTTGTAAATAACTGTTATATTTTTATTCAGTCATAAGGAAATATTAAAATATATGGGTATCTGCATTGATACTAAAATGACAACATTTTGATTTATGTTTTGTTTTACGTTCTACGTGTTTACATTTATTGGGAATTTTGTGAAAATTGTGAAATTTATATGTTGTTTTATTTTATGTTAATATTTAAGAACATTATGTAATATATTTCAAAAAACAGGAAATGATTAAGTGAAAAAATAATTAAAACATTTTAAATTTCAAAAAAATTGGTTTCATATTAATATTTTTTTTAAACAATATCTAAAATTCGAAAATTGTTAATTAAATAAAAAAGTAATTAATTGAACTATACCTTGTATAATTGCACCCCCATCCTCTGGCTGATTCCAATGGAGCCTGATGCTGCTGGCGGTCGTAAACTGCACATCCAACGTCGGGGTGCTAGGTGGCATCAGCACCACCAACGTGTAAGTGATCTCGTCCTCCCCAAAAAGATTCTTCGCCGAACACGAGAAATTCCCAGCCAACGATTGTTCCACGCCTGCAATTATATATTTATCACCGACCTCATCGTAAAATTCCAAATAAACATAGGCACTGTGACAGGAACGTGTCGGAATTAGGGCAATTCCTGGAAGTATCGATTTTTCTGCCTGTATCAGAAGTGATCTACATCCTATTTGGCTTACACAAAATTGCACTTAAGATCTAAATATACACCGAACATGTTCAGCCTTTGTTTATTACAACGGGCAGCTTATTCTAATAAATAACGTTGTGGAGACGCTAGACGTTTTCGATGTCCGTTTGGATTACTCGTCTCAAATAAATTTATTCCGTTTTTTATATATCTCCACTTAATGGGTGTTTTAATAGAAATGGCTCAGTTAAGAGTTAAAATTCGTCACTTAAATTGATGATGGCAAATATTAACTACCGGAAAAAGGAATATACATTCTTGGTTCATGATTTATGTCTTATATATTATATCTTAACATTTTTTAGTAAACTGTATATAATATGAAAGCTTCTTTATACTCATTCTAACTGTGCCAAACATTTTTTGGATCAAAATTGGTGTACTTAAGTGATTGCATTGAGTTTGGTGAAGATGCTGTAAGTAATGGAGGTTACAGGAAGATCAATCACGTCCAGGTCGTCCTGAAACCTGCACCAATGAAGAAATAAATCAATGGATCAAATTTATGAAAAATTTATTCATTGATGAGCTGCTTTAAACAATAGAAGAAATGTTCAGTTTCTTTATGGCAAAGCAAGATTACATGTAGCTTTAGAGAGGGAAGCTTCAAAATATTAAATGAGATGTTCTATCTTATCCACCAACGTAACTGTCTGTTGCTGCTCATAAATGGACCAAACTCATACAAAATTTACTTAAAGCAAGACCACATGTCGCATTAGACACTCACAGGAAGCTTCAAAATATTAAACGAGGTGTTCTACCTTATCCACCAATGTGACTGTCTACTTATTACTTGCTAATGGACCAAGTTCATAAAAAATTTACTGAAAGATGAGCTTCTTTAGTCGATAGAAGAAGTGTTTAGCTTCTTCATGACAAAACAAGACCACCTGTCGTTTTAGAGACTCAAAGAAAGGTTCAAAATGTTAAACGAGGTGTTCTACCTTATCCACCAATGTAACTGTCTATTTACTGCCCATAAATAGGTCAAAGTCATGAAAAATTTACTCAAAGATGAGCTTCTGTGGTCAATAGAAGAAGTGTTCTGCTTCTTCATGAGAAAGCAAGACCACTTGTCGCTTTAGAGACTCAAAGAAAGGTTCAAAATGTTAAATGAGATGTTCTATCTTATCCACCAATATAACTGTCTACTTACTGCCCATAAAGAGGCCAAAGTCATGAAAAATTTTCTCAAAGCTGAGTTTTTTAGTAAATAGAAGGAATGTTCAGCTTCTCTCCATGAAACTATTATTTATTTTTATTAATGTTATTTTTTTCCTAATAAATGGTTTAATTCAACTCATCAAGTCAAAACTAAGTTTCATAATTTCTTCAGGTTAAGAACCTAAAATTTTTTCAAGTGGCAAATAATTGCTGAATATAACAGTCATATTTTGTTGAATAAAAGTTATGTTAAAGTACTTTTTCTGGTATTTAATATTGTCAAGCATTCGTATGAAGCAATGTTGGGCCAAAACACATCTCCAATATCGCAAATCTGTTCCAACTAACATAAGTGGGCAAATTCACGATGCGAAACTTACTGAATATTTTCAAATTTCCATCAGGCGTGACTTCGTAATAAGGACTGAAAGTAACGGGCCTGTCCCTATAAATCCATCTGGTCCTGGGCGTGGGATTACCCACGGCGAAACAAGGCATGATCAACTTGGACTTGTCCGGTCTGTGCAGTATTTGGCTGAAGGACGCGATTCTGGATGGTGCCCTGGAGTTCGTCGACTGGGCAATTATGGCCGTAGGCTCGCCTTCACCAATACTGGTCGTCGCCGATATCCAAAATTCGTAGAGCTGGTGCTCGACCTGAACATATCCGCGATGATTTCATAGATTAGAGGGATTGGAAACAAAAAATAATAAAACACCGGTAATTATGCAATTAATGATCGTGTTTTTTATTGATTTGTTCCCACGTTTTGTCCTGTTCCGTGGGCAAAAACGGTTTATTTCAAAATAGACCGTCGTTATTTTTGACGACCATATTAGTGCATCTTAGTCACTGAACTTGGCGACTAACGGTTAAGATTGATTTATGAAAATTATGGAGAATTTGCAGATTTTATGGTCATGTTGAAGAATTATAATTTTTATCGCATTTTTTAAGAAAATTCATGATGAATTACTAACCAAATTTCTGACTTCGTAAGTGAGTCCATACGTAGGCAGATCCTCGACTCTAACATTGTAGTTGGTGTGTTTTCCAACACGTCCAGCTTCACGATAATAAACCGTATAATGACTTATACGGCCGTTCGGTTTGTTTGGTGATAACCACGACACCAGAATTGATTCCCCTGTCAATGCTGCGGCCTTTATACTTGCTGGCGGTCCTGGAACTGTCAATAAATTACGTTTAACATGATTGTTCTATAATATAACATCTAGGAAACGATAGCAAGTGTCTAGGATAATAAACAATGACCGATTCGATTTTTAGTGGTGCGGTTTATTGTTTTGCACAATGTATCGAGCCGTAAACGGAGCACATTTTTTACTGCATTGGCTACAGCCACAAAACACAATTCATTGTTACTAGTCAATGTTTACAATGTGTATTTTATTTATAAAAGAAAAATATTGAATGTTGAATGTGCATTTTTTTTTCTAATTGGATGACAATCATTTAAAAATGTTCAGGTGTTTAAAAATAATTTTAAATATGCATAACATTAAAAATATTTGTCTTAAAAAACAATGGTTTATTTAATTAACTTTAACACTAATTTCAAAATATTAATCACAAAGTAATTTTAAAAATAAGTTATAAAATAGTACTAC
Source organism: Aethina tumida (assembly GCF_024364675.1). Lineage (NCBI taxonomy): Eukaryota > Metazoa > Arthropoda > Insecta > Coleoptera > Nitidulidae > Aethina > Aethina tumida. The sequence continues at coordinate 5,214,839 of NC_065435.1, read as the reverse complement.
TCAATTTAAATATTTTAAAATTATATTTGATAAAAATATTTATTAATAAAATATTAATTATAATTTTATCTTTAGTTTTTTAGATTTGAACATATCAAACATATATTTTTTATTTAAATAACTTAATTTTAAATACAAGTTAATATAAAAAATGATATAAAATAAAAAAAATCATATTTTGACTAATTAGCAATTGCTTTCATCATATAATTAAAAAAAGAAATTAAGTTCATAATTTATTAAGATTTTTTATATAAATATGTTAATAAAATATATTACTTAAATTGCAAATTACTATCTTCTTATTTCTAGATAGCAATAATAATTTCTGTAACATTTTTTTTAATTAATTTAGATAATTTTATTGTTAACAATAAATTAATTAATAAAAATATCTTACTTGGTCCTGAATTTTTATATTTTAATTCAGAATAAGTAATTAGATAAAAAAGTGTAGAATTTTTTAAATTTTTTATTAATTTACGTTTAAGTTTAAAAAGCGTTTATTCAATATATTAATGAATATCAAACATGACTTGATCATTATTTAAATACTTCAATCAATAACATTAATTTGCTTCTTTAAAATTCAAATTGAAAAATGTTATTTTTTACTCAAGAAAATAGTAAATAATTTCTGAAATATATTTTTAAATTAATTGATTCAAATGAGTCATTTAAGATTATATATATTATTAATCTTTTAATATGCATAATATAAAGTATAATTTTTTTATAAAAAAAAATTTTTACTGTTAACAATAAGTCATTAAAACTATCCTATAATTTTATTACATTTTAATATGCATAATATTAAATGTATATATTTTATTAAAAAACATGTATTTTTTTACATTTGAATAAATATAATACGCATAATATTAAGAATATATCATATTTTGGCAATGCTATAAAAATATCAATAATAAACTAATTACTTCTAAAATAATGAACTTAATTTTTTTAATAATATTTAATATTAAGAATAACTAACAAATTAAAATAAAATATATTATTATATTATACAATAAATAAAATAAATGAATATTAATATTTATATTAATTTTAGATAGTATAGTTCAAAAGTATATAAATAAAATATATTAATCAATCACAAACTTCTTTTGATTATTTAAACATTTCAACAACAAATAATTATTTTCAAAAAATTTAAATTGTAAAATATTATTTCTGACTCAATACAGTAATAAATAATTTCTGAAATGTTTTAAAATTAATTTAAAATCATATAAAATTATATTTATTGTTAACAGTTTAAAAAAAAATCCCACAATTTATCCTGATTTATTACATTTTAATATGCATAAAATTAAATCTACATTTTTTATATAAAAAACTTAATTTTAAATATAATTTAATTTAAAAAACGATTATATAAAATAAATAATTACAGTTTGGCAATGACTTAAAATTATGAATAATGAACTAAGTGGTTCTAAAATATTGAAAATTAATTAACATTTTTAAAAATTAACTTTTTCATTATTTAATCACTTCAATCAATTATAAATTAATATTTCCTTAAAAAATTAAATTGAAAAATATTATTTTCATTTCAAGACAATAATACATAATTTTTGAGATGCTTTAAAATTAATTTAGGCAATCAAAAAATATATTTATTATTAACAGTAAGTTATTAATAAAATTATCACACGATTTAATTAATTTTAAATATATTAATTTAACATTGATTAGTTTGGCAATAATCTAAAAATATCGATTTTAAACTGAAACGTCTAAAATATTTTTTTAACAATATTTAATGTGAGTAAATAAGTAAAAAATCATAATATTTATTATTTATATACAAAATTTATTTTATTAAAAACATTTTAGATTTAATTTTAAAAGCGTTGAAGAAATATATTAAACAATATTTTAAAATTAATTTAAAAATATATTTACTGTTAACAATAATTCATTAAAAATATCCTATAATTTTATTATATTTTAATATGCAAATGTATATTTTATTAAAAAACATGTATTTTTTTGGACATTTTATATTTGAATAAATATTATATTTTTCATTGTTTATTTACAAAAATTACTTCATTAGAAGTAATTGTTTCTCAAAGATTTTAATTGTAAAATAATATTTCTAATTCGAGACCGTAATAATTGATTTTTGTTATATTTTTTTAATCAAAATAAATAATTTATATTTTATATCAGCAATTTTGTTAGCAATAATGAAAACACCTTACATTTTTTTTGTTTTTTATATGTAAATATGCATTATACTCAATCCACATTGCTCAAACTCAATTTTAAATTTTAAGAAACGATTATCATCAAATTTTGGGAATTATTTGAACTTTGGCTTTTAAATTTATTGATTTATTTGTTTATTTTGATTTTTATTATTAACAATGAATTATGTAAAACATATTTTTAAAATTTAATTACCAATATTAAATATATTTATATCACTATATATTCATTTAAAGACATATTTAACATTAAATATATTTTATATAAATATCAAACTTTAATCAAAGACAAACATGACTTAATTGTGTTTAAATATAATAAAGTTCTCAATATTTTTCATTAAAAGGCAGTGTGATTAAAACTGATAATTGTCACTCAGAATGGTAATAAATAACTTTTATGGCATAATAAATTTCAAAGTTTTCTTTTGACATTATTTTTAATATATATTTACAAAAGACAATAAAAGTATGTTGCGCAATTTTTCTTTGTGAATTTTTTTTTATTTGAAATATTGTCATTACCTTTACTACAAGACATTAACATGACTGGTTGGTAATTATGAAGTGCATAGCGAGCACAACAATGTTTACCTTTTAAATATTTGCAGTATGTAAATGCTGCTATTTGTTTGTCGTACTTCATTTAAAAAACAAGTCTATGACGGGATGAAAACGTCTGGTCACGCTCGTCAATTGAAATTTTATTATCTTCCATTGCATACCAAACATGGTTTAATCATCAGTAAACTAAAAATCTAAATCTAAATGTTACTAATTGCTTCCTACATGGTTATTGTTGGCCAATTAACTCTTGACTACTATTACAAATCGGTCAATTTTAATACGGCACGATTTGTGCTGAAAACCTAAATCAGTGTTTGATATTCAGTTTCTTGGCAGTGAGGCAACCGAAAAGGACAGCGATGAACATGCGTGACTCAATATATGACAAATTAGCTACAATTACCACGTACGGTCTAATGTGTGGCTTGATGTAATTCAACAAAATTCCCCAAGACACAATAACAACGAGTTATTTAATATTTTAAATGTCAATCTGCAAACGGGTGACGTAAAATATTTTTAGGATGTTCACGTTTCTCAGTAACGTGATCAATTCCCCCAAAAATCTAGATAAACTTGAATTTTTGTACAAGAGACGTGTTTGCAAAATTTTCTATTAGTCTGACCCGAGTTTATAAGTACATAAATCACCAACAAAGGATCATTCAACCTTAATTATGATAGTTTATCCTGAAATTATCTCACACCACCTTGACACATACAATTATTTTTTTCTCAATGTCGATCGATGCCATAATTTTTCTATATATAAACCATAATAATTACCGACTAAACACTTTCATGTTTGGCGAATTAATTAATAATTTACTTGTGTATTTGATTTGTCTATTCAACCTTGTTCTTAACAAGATTCCGGTTGTAAAACATTGACAGGGTCAAATTTGGCCGCACCGGGATTCCTCGAGAAATCAATGTTTGGTTAAAAAATTTAAATATTTGCCTCTGAATATTTAATTGTCACGAATTGATAGTAAATAATTTCGATTATTTGTCAATACTTTCAATCTGTAGCTTTATTTAATTAGTAATCGTGAGTGCAAAGTGATGTCAAATGATAATTATAATATCAAATTAAATTGAAAACAATTGGAAAGTTCTATTAATTGGTTATCTTAAATGATATATTATTAAAATGGCTTTGCAAAAACCGTTTCCAGATCATTTATTTTAAAAACTGGTTCAATGTTTGTTTAGAATTGTTGTTGACATTTTTGTCGACGGTTTTATCAGATACTCGTACGAGTTGGTCCACTTAAATTCTTATATCACGAAAACGTTCCAAATATTTAAAGCTATTCATTATATAATCGTGTTAAGAAATGAAGTTTCATTAACGAACAGTTGGTCAATTGTTTTTAATATCTCTTACTCTTACAATCACCACATTTTAGTATAATTGGTTTTATGTTAACATAAAATATACAAATTCGTATTTTAAACTGAAATATTTGGTTTTATCGTGAAAGTATGCTAAATTTCACTAATTTATTAACATAGTTCTTGCAAAATAAATAAATCTTCATTGTTCTCCTTTCAATATATTTTTTATGTCTGTGATAAATCGGAAATTTTAATAATATTCTTATTCAATTCAAAATTTATATTAGTTTATTTTAATAAATTCTATAATTAATTTGAATACTCTACATTATTAATTTATTCAGTTTAAGAACATTTTTTTAAATTTTATTAATTAATTAACATATGATCATAAAACTTTTATTTTATCTATTTTATTATTTATTGTCGTTATAATATTGACAAATTTGATACTTTTCCATAATTCTACCATTTTTTATATTTTCAATATATATTTGCAGTTTAAATAATTTACTAAATTATCAAATAATTCAACAAAAAGAACGATTCTTAAATTTTATTGTGTTCTATGGAGAACTTGATTTCAGTTTAATTAATTGTTTTTTATTTATAATATTTTTAAATATATTCAAATACAAATTTATTTGTAAACAGTAATTAATAATAATTAATAATTTCGAATTAGTTGACAAGAAACGGAAAAATTTTACATAAATATTTTTAATATTTGTTTTTTTTATAATATTGGAATAAGTTATATTAATTCAAAATATTGCTGAACTTTGAATAGTTTTAGTGATACTCTTCATTAATTTTGTCATTCCTTAAACTTTCTAATATATATTTGCAGTCTATCGTTAATCAAAATATTACTAAATCGTTAAAATATTCAACAATGATAAGGTTTCTCAAAATTTTACTGTTTTCGACAATGAACCTGATTTGATTTTGTTTTTTAAATTACAGTACGTTTTAAATTAGTATTCAAATATAAATTTCTTTGAAAAACATTAAGTTAAATAACAATTTCTAATTAGTTAATAAAAAATAAATAACATACATTCAATATACAGCGTGTTTCATAACTTACTCGAAATTTAACCAGATAATGGTTAAATTATTGAATAAAAAAATTTCTTAAATTTTATTGTTTTTAATAAAGAACCTGATTTGAGTTTAATTGTTTTTAAATTACTGTTCATTTTAAATTGATATTCAAGTTTAATTTATATATAAACACTAAATTAATAAATAATTCCGAGTTAGGTAACAAAAATCGGAAGAATTTTACTAATAATATTTAATATTTTTAATAAATTTTGTTTTTTTTTTAAATATTGTAATATAAGTTATACTAATTTAAAATATTGCTAAAATTTGAGTAGTTTTATTGATACTTTTTGATATTTTTGTAATTTCTAATATTTTTTAATATAAATTTTCAGTCCGAATTATATATTACTAAACTGTTAAATTAACCAACAAAAACAAAAACATTTTTTTAATAAAAAACCTGATTCGAGTTTAATTAGTTTTTTTAAATTACAGTACGTTTTAAATTGATATTAGAGTATAAGTTAACACTAAAGTAATAAATAATTTCAAATATTGTGTAACATTTTAATAAATATTGTTTTTTCTTTCATTGTTTTAGTATTGATTTAAAATATTCCTTAAGTTTGATTAGTTGTGAGTTAGTGTTCGTTGTCTAATTTTGTTATTTCTTAAATTTTCTAAAAATATATTTGCAGTCTATCCTGAACCAAAATATTACTAAACCATTAAATTATTCAACAAAAAGAACATTTCTTAAATTTTACTGTTTTCAACAAAGAACCTGATCTGAGTTTAATTAATCGCTTTTAAATTACAGTACGTTTCAAATTGTTATTCAAGTATGAATTTATTTGTAAACACTAAGTTAATAAATAATTTCGAATTAGGTAACAAAAACGAAAAAAAATTTTAGATTCCAAACTTGTAGTTAAGTACTTTAAAACGAAACGTTCAAAAGGAATATCAATGAGGCCGCCGAAAAAGTTTCTATTATCTTATTATATTTATTTTGTAAAAATTCAGGAAACAAATTAACATGTTACTTAATTTAACTATCAAGACGGAATAGGTAATCAGTGCGTGTTAAAAAACAGTAAAATAATATTTGGCAATCATTTTCATTTCTAATTAATTATTTTTCCAATTTATTTATTAGCCAATTTAAATCATTAACAGGTGTTTAATGTATGCGCATAAATATTTTATGTAATGCTAAATAGTTTTAAATATTTATTGTAGGATCAATACAGATTTGAGCTTTCAGAGTTACGCAACAACGAAATCACAGCGTTGTATTCTTGGTTGCCTTACGTTGACATTTAAATAGCCTCGCCGGATTCAGGATTTGAACGTCATCAAATAAGAATGTATAAATTGTATTAAAAATTTAGTATTTTGTCACTGACATGTTCATATTGTTTTATTTTAAATATTTGTGTTACAACTAATAAATGATAATTTAATATATATTTTTAAATGTGTTAAAAAATATTAATTTTTAAAATTTAAAATGGACATGTTCTTTGGGAATTAATCTTTCATGCAGTTAATAACAAATAAAACATTTCTTACGGTCTTGCTCAGTGGTGCAGATTTGAGGATCCGACATGACACCATCACCAGCCCCCGTATAAGCCAAAGCCTTGATGGAGTAATTGGTGAACTTGTACAACCCGTGAAGATACGTTTCGGTACTAGAAGTCCTCTTCACTTCACCAGTCGTTGGAATATCTGTTAAAACAACCCTGTAGCAAACTCCCCAAGTAAATCCCTTCCTGAACTTACCATTCTCGTTAGAAATGGGCCTGTAGTAAATCTTATAGCCTTGTATGTGACCACCGTGACGAGCAGTCGGCGGAGGTGCCCAGGAGATCTTCATAATCTGCGAGGAAATCTCGGAGCAGGTGATGTCTTGCGGTGGCGCCTCCGGCACCCCTTCCTTTGTGGTACCGGTGATGACGGCAGATGATGGACCAGTTGAGACGCTGTTGAAGGCTCGCACCGTTATGTCGTACCTGGTGAACTTCTTCAAACCCGTCAGCTGAAGCTTATTGGTGGCCCAGCCTTTAACCGTCATACTCTTGGTGCTGTTGGTGAAACGCTGCTCGTTCCAAGACACTATGTAACCTGAAAAAATTTTATGAAGACGACTTCTTTAACATTAAAGCGAGTTATACCGAGAAGTTCCCCGTTCCAGCTTTCCCTAGGTGGCACCATCCACGTCAAAAATAGCTCACCAGGTCCCACAGCTTCGACACGTATATCCTTGGGTGCTTCAGAGGGCTCTTCCTCCTGTGTCCTCACGACAATGGCTTCAGTGAAATGACTTTGATCGATATTGTTTACTGCCAGCATCCTCATCGCGTAAACAGTGGCTGGTTGTAGACCACTAATAGCAGTTTCTTCTCTGATTACGCTGTGCTCGGAACTGGAAGGCGTTTATGCATGTTTACATTGAAATTGGATTCGAGGATCAATTAAACATTAACGAGAGACAGGCATGAATAACTCATTAAATAAATATAATTCAAATGGGGTCACTGATTTCTGATGGTGGTTCACATTACGTAGGTATATTGAACATATTCTACGTGCAAACATAAATTAAACAACGCGAGGGGCGTCATTGTATGTTTGTTTAAATGAAAGAAAGGGAATTAAATTATTTGCACTGGTGATTAAAACTTCTGAAACGATGTTTAAGCTGAAAATGAGTTAGACAGTGATAACCAATTAATAAAAGTTTCTTTTGGAGTGGTCCTATTAAATTCACTTTGATTAGCTAACTTAAATGGCTAAAATAGTGGTTCGTTGAAGACCATTGATGCAGTATCTTCCCTAATAACATTGCTCTTAATGGGGAAAGAAAATTATGCAGGTTTCAATTATAATTAGATTCGGGAATCAATTAAATATTAATGAGACTCTGGTCCAGTCGATTCATTAAATAACTATATGAGTCCATCAGCCATCAAAATCTATAATGAGGCCGGCGATTTTATGGTGTTACTGAATCGCCATGTTGCATAATATTTATACCTGATTGAGAGGGATGACAATAAACTGTTTTGTAACAAATGCAACAATTAATCCACTGAATTAAATATTTAATTTGTAAATGTATCAATCCTAAATTAGAATTACAATTAATTTGGGTCGACCTTTAATATATTGACAATGTATGCAAGCTGATTGAACATTATTGATGAAACATCTTGACTGATAACAGTCTCCAGCAACCGGAAGAAGGTTAGGCGTGTTTAAATTGAAGTTGGATTCAAGATTCAATTAAACAACGAAGTTTTGGACCGACAAACTCATTACATAACTATATCAGATCATCAGCTATCAAATTCATGGGAGATTTATGATCTTGGAATGTTACAGAATGTATGGCGGATAATGAACCAATTTGCAATGCAGATAAGCATGAAAGTAAAGTTAATGTGGCTTTGAGTAAAAATGATAAAGGTTGATGTAATGAAGTTGGGAAGTTATTAACCGAATTATTAACTTCAGAAGTAGGTAACATGAATATCCCCCTTTCTTGTAACTTTTATAACCGTATTGGTGCAGAGATTTGGCAATGCGGCAGTATCGCCATCAATAATACACTTACCTCTGGCTGAAGATTAGGCATGTTTAAATTAAAGTTGTATACCAAAATCAATTAAACATTAACGAGGTCCTGGCCTGGCCAACTCATTAAATAACTACACTTATCAGTTCATCAGCCATCAAATTCGTAATGGGGTCAATGATTTTGCGTTGCTGCTTTGTATCCAAATTGAAAGTTATCTGGATGTTATTAATGAATGTACCGGGTTGACAGGATTCAAAGTATGTAACGAAAGTGAAGTTATTGTTTGCTTGCACAAGTCGGCGAGCAAAGATAGAAAAGGCCATTCATAATTGTTTGTTAAGAATTAAATGGAGGAAATTAGATTCTCAGCTTCGTTGAGAACTTTAGAACTATCCGAGGATCACGTGAACGTTCACTATTAAACATTAATACCCCATTCCTAAATAATATGACAAAAATTAAATACACAAACAAGGAGGCAGATAAACATACAAAGGGGCCATATCAAATAATAAGGTAATAATAGAATTTTTTGTGGGCTCTTTGTGTACAATTCTTATCGTTTTTGAAAACGAATTAATATAAGAATCTGAATGTGGAATTCAAAAGGTTCAGTTAAGTTTTATTAACTTTTAACGTGTAGTGTTCTTTTTAATTTTATTTTCTTGTAACAAACGTACAAATTGAAATAGCTACATTAATAAATAGGGATCATGAGAGAAAGGCACAGAAGCTTTTGCATCACAATTTAGCATCATATAATGAGGAAATTACTTACTAAATATGTGCCTTTAAAATTGATACAGAAATTTGAAGATTATAGTGGTGGAAATTTTTATCATACACCTTTTTAATAAGTTCTTCGGAATTGTGCGCAACAGTCATAAAGCGAATAAAAGTTATTACTTACTTGATATCTGGATTGGTGGGTATTGTGAAGTTCATTGCAGTTGATACGTCCCAATCCGCCTGATTGCTTCCTGGAATTTTATTTATTAGTTCCCTTTTATTAAGCAGGATTAAATTTTATTTTTACCAAGGATCTGGTATTGGACCAAGTATCCTAATACAGGACTGTTGCCGTCGAACGGTCGTCTCCACGCCAGCTTAACTGATCGACTAGAAACTTCAACAACTTCTAACATACTAGGAGGATCAGGCCTTTCTTGAACGGCAAGATTAATGATATGTTCGCTGCGACCAAAGGCGTTTTCAGCAAGACATTTATAAACCCCAGAGTCGTCCCTATCAGTGTGGCTGATTGTCACCACCGATTTCATGCCGTTCTCCGTTTTTGTGTTACTCACCGTATATCTGGAACAATCATTAGGTTTCTTTTCTATAATCTATAATTTATTCACATATTTATGATATTTACATCTCTTTTATATATCAATACCACATTTAAAGGAATAAACTAATTTACTCCAGTTCAGTTCATTAATATCAACAAATTTGAACAGCTCAAATTAATATTGAACAGCTTATAAAATTAAATAAAATTAAGTATTTAAAAAGTTTTGTGGTAAGGTTAAATACGTGTAATTAATATTAAGATTCTTTTCTTAATGCTCTTACTTATTTTAATAAAAAATGTGCCCATTTCTCAGTCTGAAACTGAAAAAGTTTATATTGTGTGCTTAGATAAAACTGGATAGATATGTGCAGTGGTGGAAAAAATTGTGGTATATTTATTTACTTGTTACAAATGTTTTTTTTTTCTAATTTGTTACAAACAGTTCATAAAATTAAATAAAATTAAGTATTTAAGAAGTTTTGTGGTAAGGTTAAATACGTGTAATTAATATTAAGATTCTTTTCTTAATGCTCTTACTTATTTTTAACAAAAAATGTACCCATTTCTCATTAAGTCTGAAACTGAAAAACTGAAAAAGTTTATATTGTGTGCTTAGATAAAACTGGATAGATATGTACAGTGGAGGAAAAAATTGTGGTATATTTATTTACTTGTTACAAATGTTACTTAATGTTTTTTCTAATTTGTTACAAATATTTTTTTAATAAAAAATTATTTTAGAAAAAAGTATGGAGTGTTTTATTAATATTTATAAAAAATTAACATTAACTCAAGTATTTCAATATTTGACTTCTAAAATGTGTCAACAGGATTTTGTTGCCATTGGTCCGGTATGGTTTGAAGAACTTCTTGTTCAAACGTTTTTCGATGTATATACAAAATAAACATTGACAATTTTTATGGTTGAGCCAATGAAAAAAATAGTAACAAAAAAATAAAGGTTAAATGTTTATTTAAAATTATAATTAATTAACCAGAAATAATAAAATACAAGCTATTTATTTTGTAACAATTTTTAGAACGGTTATAATGGACACAAGCTACAAAACTAATTAATTAATTACATCAACTTATGTCGTCATATTTTGATAAGTCTTGGCAAAACTGGTCTAAAATGACCAGATTCTTATATTTATTCTCTTAGATCTGATATTAGTTGTCACAATTAATAAAACCATAATAAAAAAACGAAAGATAAATCTACTTGTTTATTTAAAATTGTAATTAATTGACTGTAAATAATAATAATTTATTCAATATAAAATACAAGCCAAGAAAATTGTTGACCTTCCATGTTTCACATAAAATATAACAATTTGAAAATTCCCCTGTTAACACAATATTTTACCGGAATTTGTACGTGACGACATTGTTTAAATAAGGTATTTGTTGATTTATCAATTGTGTTCTGGTTTTGAATTTGTTTACTCGGAATGTGTTCTATTTATTGTAAATTTTAATACACATTCAAGTAATGACAATGCAGGCCATAAAAATTTCATCTAACTTCGCAGGGGTTTACCAAAGGATAATTTAATTTTCGTATATAATATTCATGAATGGATAGAGCCAGAAATTTTATTAAAATCTTTACCTCATTTAATTATAAAATTTTTACGAAAACGGCTTAGTGGATAAGAAACTTTTAGTTATTAATTTTCTCGTCTCGTGTATTTTAATTACCATTATGTTTGATTTCGTTAATAGACTTTAAATGCGTTAATTAACGGAAACGTGTAAATAGAGAGGAGATCAGGCATTGCATGTTAACATGAAATATTTAATGTATTTTAATTTAATCGGATTAGTTTCACAGGCCAACAGCCATTTTGGTACTGAAGATTTTTCACCTGTCTGGGTAATTAGTAGATGCAGAATCTAAAATTGATGTTCAAAATTAGGGTTGCTTTATTTTTTTACTTCTTAAGTAACACAGCCATTCTGGTACCAACGATTTTTCCACTGTTCCTGAGTAATTATTGGGTACAGAATCCAAAATGATCATCAGATTTAGTCTACCCATTTTAGTTTTTAAGAAATAAAGTCATTTTTAAAAGTTAGGATTGCTTTATTTTTTAACTTACGTAGTTTTTAAGTTATTATTATTTCTATTGGTTCCAACTGTCTATTAAAATTTACTTCAGGAGTTATATATACATTTTATCTTTCACCTAAAAATTTCTCCTTATATGGCTTTTTAGCATAGAATTTACTTGGATAGTTTTGCTGAAAATTTCAGGACAACATGAAATATTAAATATATTTTTGAGTTTGAGTTTACAGACCAACAGCCATTCTGATACCATAGATTTCTTCATTGTTCCTGGGTAATTATTGGATGAAGATTGGTACCTGCATAAAGTAGTCTTTTTTCATTTAATGAGGAAGGATGCAAGTAATTCAACTGAATTCTTTGAGAGGTTTAGATCCCTTTAGATATTGTAGATTAAAACTTTATGGTATTCTTTAATATACTTCATGATCATTTTATTCATTGAACGTTAATGTGTCTGTGCCATTTTCAGAGGAAGACAGCTGAAGGATAGAAAGGGTATTTCTTTAAAAATCAACACTTATGGCTGAGTAGAAATGTCCATTTTGTGATGGTTTCATGGTTCCCTGTAGATATTTCGTATTCCAGACTTCCACTATACATACCTCTTTCCGTTCAATATATGTTTTACATAGGAAATATGAGGCCCAATATTTATCCTGGTGTCCCAAATGAACACCATATGTTGGATAAATCCTTTTTACAAAATGAAAAGTAAATTTTGTACTTTCTTTCAAGGTATACTCTATAGTTTGTATGATTAACACAGCTACATTTGCATATGCCTTGGTTTTAGTTCAGTGTTTTAATACTAAACTGGCACACAAAATAATAGTAAAACTTTACTCACGAAAGCTCAATAACATACTGAGACGGGTAAGAGAAAGGTAGACAGAAGATAATATGGGCCTAGGGGAGGATTAGCCATTTATAAGAAGGTCGAATCATGGGGCAAGTCCCCGTATATCTGGCTAATTGGATTTTAATTTTAAGTACGTAATTTCTATTTTTACTTCAAACCTATCAGCACCAAATTCAATTAGCCTGTATCTCAAAAACTAGAGTTGGAATGAGCACATTAAAAACACCCTAAATTAACAGCTTTCCAGCACCAAAAAGTTATGTCGTTTTGTCGGTCTACGTTTTTTGAACTCATTCTGCTTGTCTAAACATGATTCCGTGATACCAGAATATAATTTAATATGACTTAGAGAAAAATCGTAAACAATTGAATAAAACGTGACCAAACTGAAGAACGTGTGATCGATAAACTGCATTAGGTTTTATTGTATATAAAGGAAAAAAATTCGCAATTGTTCAATAAAAATCCCTGGAAGTTTTATTGATAATGTACAACACGGACATAAATTATATACAGTGGAGATTCGCAACAGAGGCGTAAATTTCTAATTCACTTAAACTTGGAAATTTCCGATAATAAAAGAAATATCTATTATGTAAATGCGTGAATATATTAAGTTTATGGAATTAAAGGTTCTTATTTGCAGCCACTTATTTTAAATTAAGAATTTAGCACTTAACGGTCTTTTATTGCTCGAGCTTTTTTTTTGTCGAGTCGTCAAAGACACCCCAGTTTATTTCCATCCTGAAATAGCTGTTTCCAATTCCGTGGAAAATACACTCGCCCAACTAATTGATCTTATTTTATCTGCTGGAATTCCTGAACACAAATCAAACCTTTAAAACAAATTAATTGATTAGGTACCCAAAGTATAAATGCGACGTAATTCAATTAATAATTCCGATTTATTGCTAATCACTATTAGAACGTCTGAAACAAAGTTCAAATTTTATCGAACATACATGTGCAGTTGTAACTCTAATCGATAACTTCAGCATTTTTCGCTGATGTGGCGTGTAAAATTTACGAGGCTCTAAAATAAGTGTAAATTTCATGATGGCAAATAAAATGGCTGGTGGACGTTAGCCTCTCTCTCATTTTTTTTAAATTCCTACACATAACGAATTCATATTTTCATTAACGTAGATCTAAATATTCTATACGCTATAAAACACGCATTATGGCAGATGGTATATTCGGAATTAGTCCCGCTTTTACGCATACACACACTTCGAATTTGTGGCTTTACGTGACCATCAAAATTCCACGGCGTGGAGAAAAAATACTAAGAGGAGTCAGCACACGAAATTGACTTGTGTTATCAAATAAATAGTGGAGTTCATTACCTGTAATTGTTCATATCAACCCTGTTCCCGTTAAGGGTCCAGACCACCTCGATGGGGTTGTCCCCGTAAACTTGACAGACGAGGGTGGCCGATGTGCCCCTCTTCGTCGACACATTCTTTCCGGGCAAGTCGAATCTTGCGGGCTCTGCAGCAAACAAATAAAGATTAAATGTGACGGCGACATTTATTATTTTAAACATATGATCGAAATGTGATCGGCAAAATTTAACGAGATCGGAACGCCGGCAAAAAGATATCGTCATCTATTTATGACCGTGCAGTATTTTTCAGCTCTATTTATAGTGATTGATAAAAGGATGGAAAATACTTTACCATTCACACCGACGTAAATCACTTTTCCTAAACCAGATCCTATTCCGTTGGTCGCCCTGCACAAATAATGTCCTTCGTCCTGCGGGCTTACTGCCTCCAACCACAGCGACCCATTTGCCAATAACGTTGTTCTACTGTGGAGACTCAAGACTGGCTGATAATCAGTCGACGTTTTACCTGAAAATATTTTCTATGTTTGACTACAAAGGACTTATTTTAACCGTCTTGCACAACGAAAAGAATGTGGGGGCGATAAAATCAATCATTTTATAAGCAGGTGACTTTAATGTGTGAGTTTGAACCGTTCAAATAGCAAAATTTTATTTCTAGATGGCAAAATTTTATTAAAAGCAAATGGACAAATTTATCGAAATGATCTTCCTTAAGTAACATTTAACAAGCTTCAATCATTCCAATAAGTCTTTGTTAAATTTGTTGATCCATTAATAAGTATAGTTACAAGGAATGATTTAAATAAGATGAAGAGCTTTGTTTCAGGTTGATATAAGATTAAGTTTTATGGAAAACAACTAACTACTTCTTATTAGATACGTGAATTCATTAATAAATTTCATTTTGAAGAATTGTAAATGATGATTCAAGCTACATGTGGAAGATTGGTGAAAGATTAAGTCATATGAAAAACAGCTGCTCCAAATATAAATCAATAAGTAAGTTCCATTTTGAAGTGTTATAAGTAATGATTTAAATTACATAAAGAGCTTTGTAAAATTAAGTTTTCTGGACAATAGCTATTCTAAATACTTATTAGATTCGTAAATTCATTTTGAAGAGTCGTAAGTGATGGTTCAAGCTACATGTGGAACATGGTGATGATAAAATATTAAATTTCAAGGAAAGCTTTTATTCCAAATATTTTTTAATAAATTTATAAGTCTATTAACAAGTTACATTTTGAAATGATGATTAAAAATGAATAACTGTTTGATGCTGGTGAAATATTAAGTCATACGAAAAACAGCTGCTCCAAATATTTCTAATAAATTCTTAAATTTAACTTACATAAAGAGCTTTGTTTCATTCTGATATAAGATTTAAGTTTTATGGACAACAGATCTTCTAAATACTTATTAGGTTCGTCATTAATAAATTTAATTTTGAAGAGTTATAAGTGATGATTTAAGCTGTATGTAGAACATTATTTGGTGATCCAAATATTTTTTGATAAATTTAAGTCCACAAATTACATTTTAAAATTTTTATTAAAACTAAATAATTGTTTGATTATAGAGAAAGATTAAGTCATTTAAGAAACAGCTGTTCCAAATATTGTTTAATAAATTCATAAATCAATATATAAGTTCCATATTGAAGTATCATATCAAGTATGTATATTACATAAAGAGCTTTGTTTCAGGCTGTTATAAAATTAAGTTTTATGGAAAATAGTTATTCTAAATACTTATTAGATTTGTAAAGTGATTAATAATTGTCATTTTGAAGATTTGTAAGTGATGGTTCAAGCTACTTGTGGATTGGTGATAATAAAATATTAAATTTCATGGAAAGTTTTTATTCCAAATATTTTTTTATAAATTTATAAGTTCACAAGTTACATTTTGAAATGGTCTTTAAAACTAAATAATTGTTCGTTGATAGAGAAAGATTCAAGTCATATAAAAAGCAGCTGCTCCAAATATTTTTTAATAAATTCATAAATCAATAAAAAAGTTCCATATTAAAGTATTATAAGTAACGACTTAAATCACATAAAGAGCTTTGTTTCAGGCTGATATAAAATTAAGTTTTATGGAAAATAGTTATTCTAAATACTTATTAGATTTGTAAAGTCATTAATAATTGTCATTTTGAAGACTTGTAAGTGATGGTTCAAGCTACATGTAGATTGCTAATGATAAAATATTAAACTTCAAGGAAAGCTTTTATTCCAAATAATTTTCAATAAATATCAATAATAATAAGTTGATAATGATGAAAGATTAAGTCATACTGCTCTAAATATTTTTTAATAAATTCTTAAATCAATTAATAAGTTTAAGTTTTTAAAATGTTTTAAACGATAATTCAAACCACATAAAGAACTTTGTTTCATGATGATGTAAGATTAAGTTTTATGGAAAACAGCTGTTCCAAATACACCAGTTAAACTTGTAAATCTATTAATGGCTTCATTTTGAACTGTTATAAATAATGATTCAAACTAGATAAAGAGATAGATAATATTAAGTTTCGTCGGAACTTGAGGTAACTTTCAATTAATTATATTACTAGCGTCAAACGGGGTTAATAAATTTTACCACCGTAGTTTTTTAATAGTTTTTTTATTAATACAATTATTATTAAAGAAAGTTATAAAATAGTACAATAAAATGAAACAAGACAATTGTTGCAAGTTTTAATGAAGACTCTTTTAAAATTTCTTAAGCTCAAATAAGCTCCAAGAAAGCTCTCGCAAACCCTGCAGTATTAAAGGTATTTTCCTTGTTAAATTTATATATGTGATAATAAATTCCATTTATGAAGTGTTAGAAGTCAAAATGATTAAGATGCTTGTTGTTTGTTGATGATTGGGAGGTGAACAGCTGCGCAAATAGCATTCGGAGAAAATAAACGTGTGGAAAGAGTGCGACATTGTTTACCTTGTCCTTTGAGCCAAGTAATTTGCGGTTCGGGAGATCCCTTAGCCGAACAGTCAATGAGTATAGGATGTCCTAGTAGTGATGAAATGTCTTGAGGTTCCTTAATCCAGTGCGGCGCGACTGGATGCGAACAACAATGGGGTTGTTTAATTACTGTAGATTATGTAGTGAATTAAGTAATACCTTTCACTATAAGCTGGGCGGTGTAGTTTGTCTTAGTGGCGGAGTTGCTGGCAACGCAAGTATATGCTCCACTGTGTCTTGACGATACTTCTTTAAATATTAACATGCTGTAGAATTCCGCGGCACGCTCTTCAACCTTTGCGATTCGAACCGGATTATTGTAAATTATACAAACATAGGTATTAGGGCTTTGCCTTTGTTCTACTTACATGCATTAAATTTAAACACCCGGCACAGATTTTCGTAAAAACAGATCCGCCCAATCGGATATTCCGCCATGAAATTTTAAAACTCCGGTTAACACGTGAAAAATGCCCGAGGCGCCCTTGTTTTAAATTTTAACTGTTTATTCTATTCGGGGATTTACCGAAGCTGTGTAATTAGGAAAAGTTAAAAATTACAAACAAAGCCAATTTGGGGATAAAAAATAACTCTTCTCAATCTGAAAACAAACTAACTAAACTAACAAATGTTTAATGTTTTTGCCAAATCTCTTTTATTTAATGTGTCTGTCAAAATAATTTATAATAATTTTTTAGCACAGAAACATTTCCAATAATATAATAACTATAAATGTTGTGAACTCCAACATTAAAATATTGATTATTGTTAGTATGTTATACATATTTTATTAAATCACAGCAGATTTCAATGGCGTTATAATTTATAAAAGGAACCACTGATAGATAAATGTTGATATTCAACAAATATTTAATGAAAACAAATGTTTAAAACACCAGCGAATTTGTATGCAACAGTGTTTACGAGCATAGATTTAATAAAAACAAATCCGGAGATTGGACACCTACACGAAAGTTAAAATTGGTTTTTGCCGCCCGCGGTTTATTTTAAGGGTTGCTTCGCCCGGCTTACAGTGTAAATACTAGTCCGGTTTTTTCAATTTTCGCTGCAACATATTTAACAGGGTTATGCCATGACGTTACCTTACTACTTAATGGCTCGCGAGGGTCTTTTTTAAGGCCCCCTTGCTCCTTTCTTAAATATGAGTTATGATCGGCGAATAAAACACTTTTAACGTATTGCACTCCATTTAAATTGTTCGAAAAACCCGATAAGTTCATTGGAAAAATATCACAGTTTATTACACTTGTATACTATTTTTGGGGCGTTTCACATACACAGCTTGGGTAAATCTCAGAATTAAATATACAGTGGTGGGCATAATTATGGCAACTTATTAAAATATGATAATATTTGAATTGGATACAAGTACTTAAAATGTTTATTGTTTTTTCTGTTATTGTTGTGCCTACTATACAACTGGTCAATCTATTTTTATTTTTTAAAAAATTGTGTACTTTATTTTTCAATGGACAAAATTATAGTAACTTTTTATTTTATGATCTTTTATTGCACTCTGTGAATTTAAATTTATGAATTTATTTACTGCTCTTAATAAATGTGTTCCAACATGAAAATAATCTCAAACACATCTCAATCACACCCAAAATTGTGACGGATTGGTTAAAAGACATCGATGTTTTGTCTTGACCGCCGCAATCTCCAGATATCAACCTTATAGAAAACATGGACATAAAACTAAATAGATTTTACCAAGTTCAATTTCCAAATGAATAGGAAACATAAAGATAATTAATAAATTGCTAATTATTAAATATATACCTATTTAATTTTAATCAAAAAAACTGTTACTGTTAATATTAACAGAATTTAATAAATTTATAATTAACTATTAACATCTTAAAAACATTTTAATTTTTATTGCTTAAATTTCTAAATTGAAATATAAGAAAAAGAAAATTTAAAGGAATATTAAAAAAACAATTAATAAGTTACTTTTAATGTATTTTTTATTAAATTTTATTTTAATTTTAACTATTAACAACATAAAAAATTAGTTAAAATGTAATTTTTAGTATTGATAAAATTTTTTATCACTTATATTTGTAAAACAGAAATATTAAAAAATTAAAATGACGTTACCTATTTAATTTTAATCAAAAAACTTAATAATATTAACATCTTAAAAACATTTTAATTTTTATATATTATAATAAGTTTTCATTGTTTAAATTTTTAAAACTGAAATATAAGAAAATGAAAATTTAAAAAAATTTTAGAAAAACAACAATTTAAATTTTTTTTAAAATAAATTTTCTCAAATTTAATTTTAAATTTAACTGGTAACTAGTGAAAAATCAATTAAGACTTTTTTTCTTTGCATTAGTCGAAATTTCTAAAATAGCAATTCAGAAAATAAAAATGTTGAAATATCTTTAGAAAAGCAATTAAGAAGTTGGTTTTAATGTGGATTTTATTAAATTTTATTTTAGTTTTAACTTTTAACAATTTAAAGATCTAGTTAAAATCTACCTTTTAGTATTAATAAAAAAAATTATTACATATTTGTAAAACAGATATATTAAAAATTGAAAATAAATATAGTTATTTAATTTGAATCAAAAAAACTTAATAATAAATTAATGTTAATATTAACAGAATTTAATAAATTTATATTTATCTATTAATATCTTAAAAACATTTTAATTTTTATACATTAATAACAGTTTTCATTATTTAAATTACTAAAATCGAAATATAAGAAAATGAAAATTTGAAGGAATTAAAAAAAACAATTAAATTGTTTTAATTAAGACCCTATTTGTATTAGTAAAAGTTTTTCTAGTGTACATTTCTGAAATAACAATTCAGAAAATAAAAATATTAAAATACTTTTAGAAAAACAGTTAATAAGTATATTTGGAAAATACAAAGTGTTAATGTTAAAAATTCCTTTCAAAATTAAAGTTGCTATATTTATGTCCAGTTTAATTTAGAAAAATATATGCATAACATTTTACAGAATAAGAATGTAAAAGTTTTTATAATACTGTATAAAACAACAATATTAAATTAGTATTATTTTAAGAGTTCACATTAAATAGAAAAATATTTTAAAATTTACTATTATAGTAATAATCACCACTGTATATTTTATTCTGATCTTGAATTTCACTAACAAAGAAAAAAATTGACGTATATAAAAAAATCAAGTTATTTGATTTAGTTCCAGTTACAAAACAAAATGAGTTGAATGTATGAAAAGCAGTGTAAGACACTGTTTCAGTAGAAATACAATATTTATCCTCTACGAGACATTATATGCATGTCCATGAGCTCAAAATGTCCATAAAAGAGCCCTCTATACAAACGTATAAAGAAAACGTTGGTTTTGATCTATTTTCTGTGGTTCCTAATGCTTAAAAGTTGGAAAATACGGAAAAGGAGAAATGTTTCTTATATTTGATTTGATTTAAAATGTTTTTACATCGTTTATTTGTACTCGTATGTCTTAAAATAATACAGACCAGTGCTCCAATTTGAAATTCTACGTAAATTATTATTTTATGTAGAAAAATTTATTTCCTTGTGATGAGTTTTCCGTGTAAAATAACGTTACGTATTAATAAATCCGGCACGAGGTGTATTTTTAGGAGTTGCCTTAGCACAAAAGTGAGACAATGGTCTTGAAATATTTATCAGCACAAATGGGCAAGGAAATATTTACGGGAAAACAAGCGAACGAGAAAGACGTGAGTTTCAGTGACGAGGGCAATATCAGCCGGACAACCGGACAGCCCGGAACAGCGTAAATAGTCGAGTGGATTTTTCAGTATCTACCTGGAGCGACGCGGAAATGGGTTCGGAATCCTTATACCATGTAAAGTGTATAGGAAGATCCCCCGATGTTACGTAGCATGTCACTTGTGCCCGTCCGCCCTCCTGTAGACTGGTGGGAAAGGAGAACGGCTCCAGAACAGGTGGACTATGAATTATAATTCTTATGTTCCTCCTGGCCGATTCGCCGTCCCTGCTGGTCACCGTGCACGTGTAGTTGCCCGAGTCCGTGGCCGGATCGAGACGCGATATGGTCAGCGCTCCGCCCTCCTCCAGGCGATGCCTTGAAAATTTTATCAGCTTAAATAACGGGGATTTATTAAATGCCTTTTCCCGACGATCCCGGCCGCCCGTAAACAACCAACGAAAGGTGTTACGGGCAAAACAAAGTTGTAATCTCGTGAAAGCGGAGACCCGTGAAAGAATAATAAACGCGCTGATTTTATGCACTCGGCTCGCATTAGATGCGGGAATCTTTTCTAAAATAGATACACATTTTTATTCATTTCGCTGCATCGGTTTTATATTGTGGCAAGACGACCCCGTTACAATTTTATAATGGAGTTGTCGCTGACAGGCTGTTGGTCCACATCATTTTTCAAAACCTGGGTCGACGTGAAACGCGCCCAGATATGATGGAAAGCTTCCCTTTTATAACAGTTTTCATTAGTTTTTATCATTCCACTTTTTATACATTGTGGTCGAATGTCGAGCAATATTTTTTATCGGGTCGAAGGTAAAAATATTCGCATTCGCCATTTTTAAAATATGTTGTTGTTTAAAAAATGGCGAATGCGCTTCAATTTTATTTTTTAATTTTTTTTCTTGAATTGCTCTATTTTTTAAACAATAGTTTGAATATTAACACAGGCCAACAATATGATTTTTTTTAGTGACACAAAATTTTTATTATCGATTCTAATTCTTGAGATGCAAGTTAATTAAATTTAGTTTTAATAAAAGGCATAAGAAATGTAAACTATTAAGCCTAAATAATAATGAAATTATTTTAATTAAGCTTACTAAATTATAAATTGAGACTTAACTTTTATTCTTAATAAAAAAATATATAATTTTAAATTTATAATATTTAAAATCATTTATTAATTTATTTTAAATAAAAGAAATACATTAAAATTGTTTTCTAAATTTATAAAAACTACAATAAACAATAGCTTAAAAAATTATAAAAAAATTAATTGGATTTACTAATTATAAAATTATTTTAAATTTATATTTAAAATTATTTTAATTAAGCTTACAAAATTATAAATTAAAACAAATTTTATACTTAGTTAAAAAATATATAATTTTAAATTTATAATGTTTAAAATCATTTATTAATTTATTTTACATTAAAAAAAATGTATTAAAATTGTTTTCTAAATTTATAAAAATTACAATATACCACAGCTTAAAAAATTATAAAAAATTAATTGAATTTATAATGTTTAAAACCATTTATAAATTTATTTTACATTAAAAAATGTATTAAAATTGTTTTCTAAATTTATAAAAATTACAGTATACAGTAGCTAAAAAAATTAATTGAATTTAGTAAATATAAAATAATTTTAAATTTATAAAATTTAAAATATTGGGCTTAAACAATAATAATTAAAACAATCAGTTAAATTTAAAAAAATAATATTTTAAATTTATAATTTGAAAAATTAAGCTAATAATAAATTATCAATTATATTAAAAAATAATATTATTAGATTAAATTAATTAATTCATTAGATTAAATTAATTAAATTTCAAATTTTAAGCTTGAAAAATAATAAAATACGAATTACATTAAATATAAAATATTAAGCTTAAATAATAATAATTAAAATAACCATTTAAATTAAAAGAAATATTATTTTAAGTTTATAATTTAATAAATTCAGCTCAATAAATAATAAATTTAATAAGTTTAAATTTATAATTTAAAATATTAAGCTTAAAAAATAATGAAATACGAATTACATCAAATATTAAGTATTAATTAAATTGATTTTATCGAGTATTTCTAAAGTAAATAGAGAAAAACTAATTTAAGTATGGAGATCTGGATTCAGTTACGTTCTCAATGCTTCACAGATTATATTAAAATTACCAAAATATATTATCATAATTAAAAGTAATTATATATATTGAAAACTATTGCAAATGAAAAAAAAAAACTTTTTTAAAGAAATACATATTTAAAAAAAAAATCATACTAAATAGAAAAGTGTCTGTAGAAAGTTTTTTACATTTGTTAAAAAGTTTTTTTTAAAATAAAGCTGAACTCTTAAATTAATTTTTCTTTATCTGGTTTGGAAATACTCATAACAGCCAAAATCAATCATTTTAGAATATCCTGTACACACAAGTTTAAATAAAAATTAAAAATTTCCTTTCAAATCAACCATCCGATTTTGGTCATGATTTTATATTTTAATGGAACTGAAATATTTTGTTCCATTAACATTAGACACGTACGTATTGTCACCCAGAAAAATTAACTAACGAATTCAGAGTGTTTTTTTTTTGAGGATAAACCAATCTTTGCCTATTGATTTTTGTTTTTTAAATGCCAAATATTATAGAAAATTGTTTATACTTTTCTATTTGATATTAACAACTTCAAAAATTAAATTTTGTGCCTTATTTCGTTTTTAATAGATACAACCCAAAAAAGTAGCTAATTTTTTATGATGAGTTATGATTCTATAAAGTAAAATGTGCTCCTTCCCCTAAAATGAATATCTACTACTATGTATACTCGATATTAAAAGTGAAGTACAACCGAAAGATTTACATAAAGTGCTACTTTAAACTCAAGGCGATTTGCATGAGACATCGTCAATATACGGGAGGTTCCACGTTTTTAGTCCATTAGAAGTAAAATATCTCTGAAATTCTTAACTTTAACTGTAGGGTGTAATACATTAATCGAAATACATACTGTGGTGGAAAAAAAGTATAAAATGATATTAGTGATAATATTAATTAAACAATATTTTATAATTCCAACTTCTTGTCAGCAAATTTAATAACATAGAAGTTGGGGTTACTTAATTAAAATGTTTAGAAAACTGTTAACTTAACTATCTATATTAAAGGGAAATACCATATTTTTACTAAAATAGTAAATTTTAATTCTAATAAAATATTATAAACAATTTTATATGTTAGTTTTTATTAAAATTTTATAAAAAATAGCAATTTATGTTCTAAAAATAGAAATACTAATTAACAGGGTGGAAATTTTTGCTCACAAAATATAATGAAATTTTCATGGAACAACATATTTCAATTTCAATAAAATATGTATAAAATCATGACTAGAGTGGACTGGTTAAGATAAAATGTAATAGTCCTAAATAAATAAAAAACTATGGCTAATAAAATAAAATTATTTTATATAAATAATAAAGTAAAACAATAATTATAACTGCAAGTTAAAAAGATAATATTTCTATAACTGATTATATTTCAACGGGACACATAATAATCACAATATTAATTAAGTGGATGAAAAAAAAAAACGTACCTTAGATCAATTGGTAATTCTTGTCCACGTCTCTCCCATTTAACACTGCTGATGGGGTAGCCTGAATATGGGCAGTGGAGAGTAATATCGGCCGAAGCAACCGCTTTTATTGGTCCAATGGATCGGATAAATGGAGGTCCTGTACTAAATGTATTAAATGCAAGTCTTCGCAGATGATGAATAAAACATACCGTATATATTGAGCCGGGCCGAATGTTCAGTTGATCCTAGGGAATTTAACGCTCTGCAACTGTATAAACCTCCATCCTCCACCCGCGAATTCGATATATTCAAGTGACTAATTACATCGCCGGCTTTATCTACGTATTGACTAATGGCGTACCTAAACGATTGATACAGGGATTAACATTGTGCGATCGCTCATTAATTCTTTCATACTATGTATCATCGATATTCCGATGTTTATACACATGTTGTGATTTTGTTTGTTTATTTGTGCGTTAGTATTCGCGTCACATTTTTATAAGTGCATAAAATATACAATTGACTAGACAAAAATCGCGTATAAAAATAAAATTTATCTCTCCATAAAATAGATAGTAAATAAAATCGACCTCTCCATTCTACTCTCTATTTTATCAACGTAACTAATTTATATAAATCGTTTTATAGCTGCACCTATAAAGCTGGAACTTTATTATTATATACTCTGTAGTACTTTTGTTATTATTAAAAAAAATTTCAAGATATTATCTACATAGACATAGGCAATTTGTCCAGAATTTAATAAAGGAGTTTTATAATACTTATGGAGATAACGAAGCAAATTTTAAAGAGACGTCCTACTGGAAAGTTGCTGGAAATGTATGCGTGTGTTTACTCATAACTTCTTAAACAAGCTACATTAACTGCGACTGTTTTTTTTTTTTTAATAATGAAACCCCTAAGTAATTTAATAAAATTATAAGTTGCACATTTGACCCTCTTTTTCACTGATGGGTAGAAAACTCTTTTGGGTAAATTTGAATTTGATGTCAATGAATTAAATACGATATGTTTAGTATAAAATGAAACGTTAGTTGGTATGAAGAAGATGATCCTTCCTGAAGTCTTTGAAGTAAAGTAACAAAGCTAGGGATAACAATTCTAATTCTTTTAAAAATAACTTCTAAAGACGTTGTTAAATTAATTTCAACATACAATTCCAAACAAACATATTGTTAAACAATTTTATTTTATATTAATATATGTACATTATACCCCAAACTAATTGAATAAAATTATCAGTCGCACTTTCGACTTTCTTTTTAAATGAAAAGTTGCTAACTTTTCCGGGATAAATTGCATTTGAAAATAATTAATCCATTGCGAAATGTTGTAAAGCATAAATTGAAACTTTAGTCCGTACAAACGAAACTGACTTTTTCTAGATCCTTTGTGGTAAGGCAAAAAAGTAACAATGGGATAAAATTCACAAAATGGGACCACAATACTAATTCTATTTAAAAATTTATTCTAAAGAATTTAAGTTAATTTAAGGACAAAGATAACTGTAATATTTGTAACTAATATATGTCAAATTAAAACGTCATCTAAACAGTAAATAAGAGAATATATGTTAATGTTTAAAATAAAATTGTATGAATTGTATAAGTTTGCCGAGACATTTTCTGTATTCCCTGAAGTGAATGTCTGGAGAATCTGACTTAAATAGAAAACTAACACAACAGAGAGAGTTTTGCTTTCTATACACTTTATATTTAAGAAAACTTGTTCAAACTCAACAAAATATCGGCCGATGCTTTATGAGTATATAATTTAATTTTTATCGATAAAACAAATATGGATATTTAATGGAAATTAAATATTTCAGTAAAAATTCAATACTTTGGAAGTTATTTTGTATTTCTATGATTTTATTATGAAGTAGTGGACTGATAAAACTTAAAACTCGAAAGAAAAAACATATTTTATAAAAAATTTAAAATATGTGTGGATATTTATTAAAGAATCCCCAAACTAATAAAATAAAATTGTCAGTTGCGCATTTGACCCCGTTTTAAAATGAAAAGTTGAAAACTTTCCTCGGATAAATTGCATTTAAAAATAATTAATCCATTGCGAAATGTTGTTTAACATAAATTGAAATGTTAGTCCGTATAAACGAAGCTGACCTTTTCTGAATCCTTTGTGGTAAAGCACAAAAGCAACAAGGGGATAAAACTCACAAAATTGGATCACAATTTTAATTCTATTTAAAAATTAATTCTAGATAATTTGTTACCTTAATTTGATTTTAATAAGAACAAACGTAACTATAACATTTGTAACCCATGTATTAATATGTCAATTTAAGACGTCAACTGAAAAGTAAATAAGAAAACTTAAATATGTTAATATTTAAAATAAAATTGTAGAAAAGCCTAAGTTGGCCGAAATATTTACTGTATTCCTGAAGTGAATGTCTGGGGAATCTGACTTAAACAAAAAACTAACACAACAGATAGTTAGTATAGATAACAGTATTTTATACACTTTATGTTTAAGAAAACTTTAAATAAGAAATTACTAAAACTCAACTAAATATTGATTGATGCTTCATGATTATATATTTAATTTTTGTCAATAAAAAAATTAATTTAATGTTAATTATGAATGTAACTGTAATATTTGTAACCAATGTACTGATACCTCAGTATAAAATGTCAAGTAAAAGAGTGAATAAAAAACATATTAATATTTAAAATAAAATTGTAGGAAAGCATAAGTTTGCCGAGACATTTTCTGTATTCCCTGAAGTGAACGTCTGAGAAATCTGACTTAAATAGATTAGACTTATATTTAAGAAAACTTTAAATAATAAATTGTTGAAACACAACAAAATATCGGTTGATGCTTTATGAATATATAATTTTATCTTTTATCGGAAAAATAAATATGAAATTTTAAATATTTCAGTAAAAATTCATAGTTTATATTTCTGCCGTATTTTATGGTTGCGTAATTAAGTAATTTTAAGTGAAACGTGCATTAATAAAACATGAAACACGAAAAATATATTTTATGATAAATTTTATAAATATGTGGGAATTTTTATTAAGGAAACCTAAAACTAGTTGAATAAATTTATAACTGGCACATTTAACTTCATTTTCAAATGAAAAGTTAAAATTTTCAGAGATAAATTACATTTGAAAATAATTAATCCAATGCTAAATATTGTTTAGTATAAATTTAAATGTTAGTTTATGTGAACGAAGCTGACACTTTCTGGATCCTTTGTGGCAAAGCAACAGGAGAATAATGCTTACCAAATAGGACCACAATTCTAACTTCATTAACAATTAATTATAAAGAATTTGTTCATTTACTTTTATAAAATCAAAAGTAACTGTAATATTTGCAACTAGTGTATTTAAGTCAGTCTCAAATGTTACCTTAAAAGTAAAAAAAGAAAACATATGTTTATATTTAGAATAAAATTGTAGGAAAGCATAAGTTTGCCGAGGCATTTTCTGTATTCCCTGAAGTGAATGTCTGGGGAATCTAACTTAAATAGGAAACTAACACAACAGAGACAGTTTTATATTCTACACACTTTATATTTAAGAAAATTTAAAATAAGAAATTGTTAAAACTCAGCAAAATATCGGCTGGTGCAGCATGAATAAATAATTTCCGTTTTATCGTTAAAACAAATATGAACTCTTTAATTTGATGGAAATAATTCAGAAAAAATTTAATATAGGTAATAATGTATCGTATTCTATGGATTTATAATTAAGTATTTTTTAATTTCAGGCGAGTCATGAAAAAGCATAAAAACTGAAAATAGCATTTTTACAGCAAGTTTTAAACATGTGTATGGATTTGAAATTTTGTGAATGTTAGTAAATTAAAATCATGTAGTTTTTAAATTACAAATAAAAGCTTCGCATTACCGCATTTCCCAACATTATAATAAAAAAAAAACACGTTGCATACTTCCATAGGATATTTTAAAGCAGCGTGATTTTAATTAAAACTTATCGATAAAAATTTGAAATGCCTAGTTCTCTGGAAGGGTTATTTAATGGCACACATCGACAAAAGATTGTTGGATTTATTAGTTACTCCAGTAATATTTTACTGGTGAATTTGTAGTGGTAAAGAAGAGATATGTTACATCAAAACTTCAGCAATTTAATAAATTGGTTTCAGCTACTTCATTGACCTCAAATGTATAAGGTATTTGTGTCCCGCACGTAAAAAAACTTCTAACACACCGTTTCAATTAAAACTTCGCACTAAACTTAAGAAATTGCGTATACATAAAGGTAATTTGTGTCGAGTTCGATAAAGAACTTTAACAATATTAAGATTACGACAGGACAAATGGAACGTCCCAATGGAAACAGGTAGGTTTATTTTTCGTTCTCGCAGAACTCCCAACAACTAAAATAAACCGTGTTTGGGTCCGAACGAAACGAAAGTTGGTTAATTTTAAAAATAAAAGTCGGCGGCATCCGCCAAATCTTACCGGTGACCAAATTTGATGTCGTTTAAAAGTTCGCCGTCGAGCAGCCAGCGGAACTGGGGCGGGGGCGAGCCGGTAGCCGAACACCTTAGGGAAACTTGAGGACCAGGTGTCATGGCCTGTTCTATAAACGTGTACTGCAGTTCCGGAACCGTATCTGCAACAAAGCCGGCACAATCAAATTATTTATTTACATTCTCAACACGTTTTTCTTTTTGCTCCTTCACTCTTTCTCACTTTCGGCTAGTTTTGTTTTAGATACGAATTTTGTTTTGCCGTTTTATGTAAGGTTTGTATCTACTCTATACTTTATATTTACAAAATTATTATAGGTTAAAATAAATGAAAATTTATGTCATAAATACCATAATTGTACAATTCTTATTTAATAAGAAAATAATAAATCTCCTAATAAATATTTTTTGTTATTAATAAATATTTTCTCCATCAATGATTTTAATTTTATAAAATGTCAAAGCTTTTTACTTGTATGTAATCATGTAAATGTTTAAAAGTTACAAAAGTATTGAACCAAAAAAAAAAAAAATCAGTTAAACTTTGTGATAAATAATTATTAGTTTTAATTAATAAACTTGTTTTTTAAGTAATCTTTTTTATTATAAGCTTTTTTAAGCATAACAAGCTTTCCAATTAAGCTTTGTACATAATAATATTGCTTTTTATTTCCATATTTGATTTTGTAAATGTATAAAAGTTTGAAAACATTGAAACATTGAAAAAAATATTAAATTTTGTAAAGAAATGATTATTAGTTTTTATGGTGTAAAAATTTTTAATATATGACTTGTTTCTAACCGATGAATTTTGCAATAAAAAATATACAGAAATGAGTTTAAACTCGTTCATTTATGCCCCTAAATATATATTGAAGTAGTCAATTTTATTTTATAAATATTAGACTTTAATATATTTTGTATGGATTATCAGTAAATTTGTTAAAATATTTATCAGTTTTTGCTGTTTAATGAAAAATTCTTTCTATGATAGTTTTAAATTGTATATACATTTCATACATTAGTATTTAATGGTCAAAAAAAACTATTAAAATAGTTAAAAATTTAAGTTGTTTAAATAATTATTAGTTTTTATGTTGTAAATATTGTTAACCATGGCATGATTTTATTTTATAAGTATTAGCCTTTAACATTAGTATACTTGTTAAAATAATTATCAGTTATTTTGTTATTTAATGAAAAATTGTTACTAGGATAGTTTTAAATTCTTCTTTTAATAATAAACTATATTAAGGATAACAAGTTTACCCATTATACTTTACAAATAACAATATTGCTTTTATTTTTATGTCTGATTTTAGTTATTTAAAAGTTCAAAATTATTTTGCTTTTAATTATTTGTGGAGGTATAAAAGCTTCAGAAACATTGAAAGTTAAAAAATCTATTGAATTTTGTAAGGAAAGTTAACTTATTCAAATAATTATTAGTTGCTATGGTTTAAAAATTGTTAATAATAGTTTCATAAATGATTTTTTATTGACCAATGTATTTTATTATAAAAAATAGAAACTTTCATTCATATGTGAATAATATTTTAAAAGTATTACCTTTTAATGTATTTTATATAAATTTACAGTCAACTTGTTAAAATAATTATCATTATCAATTATTTTTGTTGTTTAATGAAAAATTGTTACTGTGATAGTTTTGAACTATTTAAACGTTTCATACATTTAATAACAAATTGTAACTAATAAAATTGTTAATCTTTCTTCAAGTAATTCTTTTAATTATAAACTTTATTATGGATAACAGGTTTTCTATTAAAGTTTACATATAATAATTTTGTTTCCATATCTGATTTTAATTTTATAAAATATCAAATTAAAATATATTTAATTTGTTCAAATAATTGTTCGTTTTTATGGTTTAAAAATTGTTAACGATAGTTTCATAAATGATTTCTTACTTAGTGTTTTATAATAAAAAATATATAGAAATATTATATGTTTAAGCTTTAAATTATTGCATTAGTCTATTTTATTTTATAATAATATATTTAATATATTTTACATTGAATACAAATAAATATGTTTGAATACTTTTTGAAGTTTAATCAAAAATTGTTGCTATGATGGTTTTAAGCCCTGTATACACTAGTATATAATAATAGAATATAACAAATAAAATTGTCAAGCTTATTTCACAATAATCCTTTTAATTATAAACTAAAAAGTTTTCCAATTAAAATTTACATATAATAATATTGCTTTTTATTTTTATATGTGATTTCAGTTATGTAAATTTTCGCAGTTTTTAGCTTTAAATTATTTTGAGAGTTAGAATAAATTGTAACAATCCAAAATTGTTTTATATGGGCATTTATCAAAAAATAGTTTTCACCAACCAATTTATTGTACAATAAAGGAGCGTCCAGAAATTTATTAAATAAAACATCATCGATATATTCCACACGTTTATTTTTTAAGTGCACCATCATTCGTAAATAATAAACAAACAATCGCCTGGCCATAATCAAAATTTAATGATTTGATTTCCCATCAAAAGATAAATCCGGCCAGTGCAAAAATAAATACTAATATTTGAATTGCTAATTCCAGCTGAAGCTTGAATCGCGAATGAAATATTTAATGCTTCCGTTAGATAAATCCGGACAATACAAACTATGAAAAACAATTTATGAAATTGGGTGAAATTAATTAAAAATGATTAATTGTTACATGTTTTATTTTATGATAATTGTTTTACTGTTCTATTGGTCGCGTTTTATTGTTTTTAGCAAATAAAATATGCGACCAATAAATAAAATGACGACGAGTTGTGGAAGAACGTGCACCCTAATAATTTTGTAAAAAATTAAAATTGAATCAAATTCGTAAACATTTTAGGCAAAAAATAATTACAAACGTATTTACACAAGTTTTCCACCATTATTTATCATCATATTTGTTTTCTGATTTAACAATAATATTAAAGCAAACAATGAATATTGATCAAATTCAATTCAATTTTATGCTAACTGTTTTCACATGATTCCACAACATTAAATTTTCCAATTTTAACAATTTCAGTCATTATATTCAATTAAACGAATGTAGGAAAAGTCTCTTTGTTCACAAAACAAACAACTATTAATGTTACTAATTAGAATCAATTAAGTAAAATTCAATAACAACAACAACAATGATTATTATTTGTTTCAGCTTCAATTTGTTGATTGCTTATTTTCAGTAGTCCATAAACTAAAATTAATATTAACCATTGTTGGATGAATGGCGGACCAATAATATAGAAATAATAGATTAAGGTCGAATGCATTTGATTTATATAAACAAGTAGTGTGCTCGCCAATTGAGCTCAAATGGGTTTGTATTGGTGACCATTAACAAGCGATCTGTTAAATTTGTTTAATGTACCAGATTAATGATTACTGGGGTAGTGAGCCAATGGTGAGAAGTTCTACAGTACAGTTATTTTATTAGCGCATATTGTTTTATTGGGCGCAAATCTAAAGCACGATACGGGGACACACTACATTTAACACCGAAACGTTTTATTCGAATTTTATTTATTTTTTTTTTTCTCCCCATCCCCGTCCGGATCTGGACGCACACACGTACACACACTGTAGTCCGGATTAATTACAATTATAGCGACACGCGAATTTTCGTCGGTCGTAATAACTGCGTAATTAAAAACTGTTTTTGCAAACCCGTTACAAATCAAAACGTGGTATTACATTGCGTCAACGAAATTTCATGATCAAATAGCAATTTAGTTTTAATAGTAATTATTACGTGTTATTGATATTATCTCGGAGTTTATGTCGATTGAAGTGCACAAATCAGTTTTCGGGCTAACGGCTCAACTAAATACTGTTACAATTTAACTATACTTTGTAATTTATACGTATAATTTTATTTCGACACGTTATAATACTATATTATTGTTTTATTATTCAAATTTATGAAAGGCATCATTTTATTGTGAATTTGTACCTAACTGAAACTAATAAAAATGTGGTAAAGTGGGTAATAAGATCTTTTAAAATGTCGTAAAGTGCAATTCTAATGAAATGTTAAATGGAACGACAAGTTTCCTTCAAATAAACCTAGTTTAAATATTTTAAAATATGCTGCAGTCTTATTTAATTAAATAACACAAATCACATAGTTAAACTAGTTCATTTTAATCAATAAGTTGTTAATACTTTCTACTGACACAGATAAACCAAACTAATAAGATTTGAAACGTAAGAAATTCTAATATCTAAATAAATTTTATATACTATAATTCCAGTAAAATATTAAACTAAAGAATTTAAGAAATTCTTGGCTAAAACTTGTTGTTAGAAAAATGTTTGGAAGTACAGTCAATTAATAAGTGATTTATAAAAAATGGACTCATCCAATAAAGTGAAGAAGAGCAAAATAAAAAACATGTTTGTTACACGTTGCTTAATATTCAAAATCTGAATTTTGTCACTGAAAAATGATTAAAATTAATATTAGTTTTTCTCTAACTTCAAAAATTAGAAGTTCCAACTGCTCTCAACCCAAAATAAATTTTAATCTTGCAATAAATTGTAAGAAAAAAGTCTGGAAGTACAGTTAATTAGTAAGTGATTTGTAAAAATTGGACTCATCCAATAAAGTGAAGAAGAGTAAAATAAAAGACACGTTAGTTACACGTTCTTTAATATTTAGTATCTGAATTATGTCACTTAAAAATGAGTAAAATTAATATTAGTTTTTCTGTGACTTCAAAAATCAGAAGTTTCAAATGTTCTCAACCCAAAATAGCCTTTAATCTTGCAATAAATTGTAAGAAAAAAGTTTGGAAGTACAATTAATTAGTAAGTGATTTATAACAATTGGACTCATCCAATAAAGTGAAGAAGAGCAAAATAAAAAACACGTCTGTTACACGTTGCTTAATATTCAGAATCTGAATAGTGTCACTGAAAAATGATTAAAATTAATATTAGTTTTTCTGTGACTTCAAAAATCAGAAGTTTCAAATGTTCTCAACCCAAAATAGCCTTTAATCTTGCAATAAATTGTAAGAAAAAAGTTTGGAAGTACAGTTAATTAGTAAGTGATTTGAAACGTAAGAAATTCTAATATCTAAATAAATTTTATATACTATAATTCCAGTAAAATATTAAACTAAAGAATTTAAGAAATTCTTGGCTAAAACTTGGCTTAGATATTTATAAATATAGTTAAAACACAAAAGAAATGAAATAATTAAATATCAAAGTTTAAAGATGTTAAACTTCCTCCAAACCACATCAAAGGTATAAATTTAGGAAATTGTTTCAAAACGTGCGGCGCATCCACCATTTTTGTAAGAGGAGTCTAGTTTAAATATTCCTGCAGTCTTTTTTAATAAAGAAATCACAGATGAACTTATTAATTTTAATCTATATTAGTCAATAATTCTTAACTGTCAAAGATATCAAAGTTGTGAATGTAAAAAATTATTTCAAAACATGTGGCGCATTCACCATTTTTGTAACATGAGGATAAGTTTGTTTCCAGTTTACACAAATTATCTATTTTAAATATTCCTGCAAGTCATTTAATAACACAAATCGCATAGATAAACTTAATTAATATTAATTAATATTAGTTAACACTTTTTAACTGACAAAGATATCAAAATTATTAATTTAAGAAATTATTTCAAAATTTGTGGCGCATCCACCATTTTTGTAACATAAGGATAAGTTGTGTGGCCACACTAATATATATTTGTAATGTAAAATATTCCCACTTTTTTTAATATATCATAAATTGTAATTAAAGGATGGCTTGACTAAAATATTTTTAAATATTTTCACCATACAAAAGGGAGGAAATAATAAAATGGCAGCCTTTCATTAGCATTTCAAAAAATATTAAATAATTTTGATGGAAACAGTCTCTTTGTTGCCGGGTGTTATTTCACGTCTTTAATATCAAAGTTTAAAGATGTTAAAAGGAATATAAGATAAGTGTTTGAGATGGTGTGTATAAAAATCACTATGGTGCGGATTAAATAATGATATAATGGAAGTAAGTACAGTTCTCACTCCGGTGCGGCTTTCGTTTAGGTAAAGCGAGGCGAAAAACCGTACAGGAAATGAGTTCCAACTTCCGTCACCAATGATGTAAAACCGAGTTTCCTCTCCCTTCGCATAAAATAATTTTATACTTGAATAAGGCCAAATCGTGGGCTACGCTAAGAGAAAACATTCTTTCTGTACGGAAAATATCATTAAACTTCCGCGGCCACATGATAAATTACTTCATTAAACGCCGCGAAGCTTATGAAAGATATTTACCTATTTTTTTTTTTTTTTCACGTGAAAAAAGTTCCCAATATACCCAGTGATACTTTAAGCCCTTATTCTTAACGCTTATCTCGTAATTAAGATGTGGCTTTATTATCATAAATAACACTTAAAACTTTCGAGCGATGTGTAAATTAAGTTTTCAACCATAGTGAAATTCAGATACGTGAATAACTTTGGGAGATGAAAATGCTCCACTCCGGTATCATTTGCATATATTAAGTAATACATTCTCCTTATTGGCATACCTCAGTTTATGACAGTTTTTATCTTGCACCTTGTTCAATATTCAGTATCGTCTATATTACATCAGTTAAAATTGAGTAAAATTGGTATTAGCTATTTTTTGAGACTTTAACAAAAGCTTTTAATCCTGCTATAAATTGTAAAAAAAAGTTTGAAAGCTCAGATAATTTATAAAAGATTTATAAATATATCATGTCAATTAATTAATTAATATTAGTTTTTTTGTGACTTCAACAATTAGAAATTCCAAATGCTCTTAACCCAAAATAAATTTTACTCTTGCAATAAATTGTAAGAAAAATGTTTGGAAGTACAGATAATTAATAAGTGATTTGTAAAAATTGGACTCATCCAATAAAGTGAAGAAGAGCAAAATAAAAAACATGTTTGTTACACGTTGCTTAATATTCAGAATCTGAATTTTGTCACTGAAAAATGATTAAAATTAATATTAGTTTTTCTCTGACTTCAAAAATTAGAAGTTCCAACTGCTCTCAACCCAAAATAAATTTTAATCTTGCAATAAATTGTAAGAAAAAAGTCTGGAAGTACAGTTAATTAGTAAGTGATTTGTAAACATTGGACTCATCCAATAAAGTGAAGAAGAGTAAAATAAAAGACAAGTTAGTTACACGTTCTTTAATATTTAGTATCTGAATTATGTCACTTTAAAATGATTAAAATTAATATTAGTTTTTCTCTGACTTCAAAAATTAGAAGTTCCAACTGCTCTCAACCCAAAATAAATTTTAATCTTGCAATAAATTGTAAGAAAAAAGTCTGGAAGTACAGTTAATTAGTAAGTGATTTGTAAAAATTGGACTCATCCAATAAAATGAAGAAGAGTAAAATAAAAGACACGTTTGTTACACGTTCTTTAATATTTAATATCTGAATTATATCACTTAAAAATGAGTAAAATTAATATTAGTTTTTCTGTGACTTCAAAAATCAGAAGTTTCAAATGTTCTCAACCCAAAATAGCCTTTAATCTTGCAATAAATTGTAAGAAAAAAGTCTGGAAGTACAGTTAATTAGTAAGTGATTTGTAAAAATTGGACTCATCCAATAAAATGAAGAAGAGTAAAATAAAAGACACGTTTGTTACACGTTCTTTAATATTTAATATCTGAATTATGTCACTTAAAAATAAGTAAAATTAATATTAATTTTTCTGTAACATCAATAATTAGAAGTTCCAAATGCTCTTAACCCAAAGTAAATTTTACTCTTGCAATAAATTGTAAGAAAAATGTTTGGAAGTACAGTTAATTAATAAGTGATTTGTAAAAATTGGACTCATTCAATAAAGTGAAGAAGAGCAAAATAAAAAACATGTTTGTTACACGTTGCTTAATATTCAGAATCTGAATTTTGTCACTGAAAAATGATTAAAATTAATATTAGTTTTTCTCTAACTTCAAAAATTAGAAGTTCCAACTGCTCTCAACCCAAAATAAATTTTAATCTTGCAATAAATTGTAAGAAAAAAGTCTGCAAGTACAGTTAATTAGTAAGTGATTTGTAAAAATTGGACTCATCCAATAAAATGAAGAAGAGTAAAATAAAAGACACGTTTGTTACACGTTCTTTAACATTTAATATCTGAATTATGCCACTGAAAGATGAGTAAAATTAATATTAGTTTTTCTGTGATTTCTGTAAAAATTAGAAGTATCAAATACTCCCAACCGATAATAGCCTTTAACCTTGCTATAAATTGTAAGAAAAGAAAATTGGAAGTAGAGTTAATTAGTAAGTGATTTATAAAAATAGGACATGAAGAAAAGCAAAATAAAAGACATGTTCATCTTGCAGAGAATTGTAAGAAAAAATTTTGGAATTAGTAAATAATTTATAAATATTGAACGATGCTATAAAGTGAAGAAGAACAAAATTGTATAATTAAACTAAATTAATGGATTAAATGTTCTCGTCCAAAAACAGCCCTCCACATTCCTGTAATTTGCAAGGAAAAGTTCGTAAGTAAAATTAATTAGTAAGTGTTAATAAAAATATAAGTGTAAAGAAACAATGTGAAAACAAGTATAAAAGCCACGTTGTTGCATGTTCAGTATTGAATATCCACGTTATCAACTTTAATCAGGTAATAAATTATAAAAAAACTTTGCAAACAAAGCTAGTTAGTAAGTGATAATCTAAATATTTGAGTGAAGTAGCAATGTGAACAGGAACAAAATAAAACACGATAACAATGTTGGTAATTTAGAGTGTATATCCACGCGTGTAAACGAAGCGTACAACAAATGTCGTTTAATTGTAGGAAATAACCGTTTGTAGCTTACCTCCTAAGCGTAGCTCGGCACTGCCTTGGGCGCTCTCTCTATCATTTTGGACGACACATTGATACATCCCACGATCGTGTCTAGTTATTTCCCTCACGGCCAAAACCAGGGGGCTTAGTAATTTCACATTTTCGTTTTCGTCAATAGTGAGCGGCTCGCCGTTTCTGTACCACTGGATCCGTTGCACCGGACTTCCGGACACCGAACAATTGAACACCGCACTCTCTCCGGAATTAATGACCTGTTAAGGGATTAAAACACTAACATTATTTCCACCAATTTCACTCTACGGTGGTGTGTGTGTTAAATAGTGGTTTTTTGTTGTTGGGTACTTGTTTGACGTTTTGTAAGACGTCCCATGTCTACGTACGACGAGAAAAAAGGACCAATAACCTTTGGCTAACTACCTTTACCTGCAATTGGGGTAGTACATGCACATTTAAGTGGGCGGTCACCGATAAATGAATGTCAAGCCGCTGCTCCCCCAAATTGTTGGACACCTTGCACGTCCATCTGCCCGCATCGTTCGTCTTCACCCTCCTGATCAGCAGTATGTCCTGGCTGGGCTCGAACCTCGCCGACGAATGGACCGGCTGCAAGTGCCCCCCGATCTCGCGAAACCAACTGCAAATTACAAGTGAGCAGATTATAAAAAAACCACCGAAAATCATACTTAAAAGTTGGCGGAGGGTTCCCTTGGGCGGGACACGTCAAATGGACGTCGGACTCGCCTTCGGCCGTCACGATCGTCTGTATTGTCGGTGCCAATCTCGGTGCGCTGCTTCTGGTCGGTTCTGCAAATGAAAGAAGCAAATAATTACTTAAGGACCTGCACGGATTCATTAATTTAATGGAGATGTTTGTTTGCGATTCATACCTGTTACTGTAAGCATTGCTGGTGCACTACGTTTCCTTTCCTGCGTCAATGAATGCAACGTTAGGCAGGAATATCTTGATAAGCCATCTTCAGCTCTGGCCGAGCGTATATGGAGCTCGCCTGTTCCATATGTAACGACTATTCTACCTCCTGAAAGAGAAAACCAATTTTATAGCAGATAGACCGAGTGAGATAAAAATGATAAATGGAGTTCGAGAATTGGCTTTGCTGTGGGTTCTAATGAATTCTTATTAAGATAAGCGGATACATTTGATTTGTCTGGATGAAATTCATGTCAATAAATGAATTTGATGGAGTTGTTTTTGCGAAAGTTTTGCTTTAACTTCTGAAACTGGGTTTAATCCAATTTATTTTTTAATTGTCTCTGGTCTACTGCATATCATATTACATACCAGAGTTTAAGATTAGATAAGTAAATGTTAAGAACAAACCTTAAGAAGATATTAATATCTCAATTATATCATTAAACATATATTAATGTTAGTTTTTTGTGACCTCAAAAATTTGTAGTTCCAAATGCTCTCAATCCAAAATAAATTTTAATCTTGC
Source organism: Aethina tumida (assembly GCF_024364675.1). Taxonomy (NCBI): domain Eukaryota; kingdom Metazoa; phylum Arthropoda; class Insecta; order Coleoptera; family Nitidulidae; genus Aethina; species Aethina tumida. The sequence goes on along the minus strand of NC_065435.1, from coordinate 5,175,343 downwards.
AATAAATTGTAAGAAAAAAGTTTGGAAGTACAGTTAATTAGTGATTTGTATTGGACTCATCCAATAAAGTGAAGAAGAGCATAATAAAAGACACGTTTGTTACACGTTGTTTAATATTCACAATCTGAATTATGTCACTTAAAGATGAGTAAAATTAATATTAGTTTTTCTGTGACTTCAAAAATTAGAAGTGCCAAATGCTCTCAACCCAAAATAAATTTTAATCTTGCAATAAATTGTAAGAAAAAAGTTTGGAAGTACAGTTAATTAGTAAGTGATTTGTAAAAATTGAACTCATCCAATAAAGTGAAGAAGAACAAAATAAAAGACACGTTTGTTACACGTTGCTTAATATTCATAATCTGAATTATGTCACTGAAAGATGAGTAAAATTAATATTAGTTTTTCTGTGACTTCAAAAATTAGAAGTTCCAAATGCTTTCAACCCAAAATAAATTTTAATCTTGTAATAAATTGTAAAAAAAAAGTTTGGAAGTACAGTTAATTTGTAAGTGATTTGTAAAAATTGGACTCATCCAATAAAGTGAAGAAGAGTAAAATAAAAGACACGTTAGTTACACGTTCTTTAATATTGAATATCTGAATTATGTCACTTAAAAATGAGTAAAATTAATATTAGTTTTTCTGTGACTTCAAATATTAGAAGTTTCAAATATTCTCAACCCAAAATAGCCTTTAATCTTGCAATAAATTGTAAGAAAAAAGTTTGGAAGTACAGTTAATTAGTAAGTGATTTGTAAAAATTGAACTCATCCAATAAAGTGAAGAAGAACAAAATAAAAGACACGTTTGTTACACGTTGCTTAATATTCAGAATCTGAATTGTGTCACTGAAAAATGATTAAAATTAATATTAGTTTTCCTGAGACTTCAAAAATTAGAAGCTCCAAATGCACTCAACTCAAAATAAATTTTAATCTTGCAATGAATTGTAAGAAAAATGTTTTAAAGTACAGTTAACTAGTAAGTGATTTACAAACAACGTACTATTTACTTGAACAGAAAAATCTATGTACAAAATTATAGGTGGTGAGTCATTTTCTTGGAACAATGTAGTTGAAATTGGCTCCAATATACGGAAGCAATGTCCTTTTACGTTTTGGAAATTGATTTAAGCTAATTTGGAACGCGAAAAGGTGCATCAGCATAAAATATAAATATAGTTGGAACATATCCCATACGGTTTTTATTTTATTACGTAATGGAAAGACAAAACCATCGTCCGGAGTTCATATTCAATTTAAGTTTCTTTATAGAACGGTGGCTATTCCGGCGTTCAGGTCATTTTACCCACCGACTGTCCATTCCTGCGAGCTGAACTTCGTAAAAGAATACAACAAGAACCTCTGGGGTTTTATTTTTTGAATTAGATATTCACGTATAATCTCTCCATCTTTGCAATTTTCCTTGTACGCCGGAGCAGCGGGCTTTCCTATTATATTGGAATTTAACGTATGAAAATCATTTAAATGACAACGAAATTTCCAAACCTTGACGGATAAAAGTTATTCCACAACAAATCAAGACGTTTCCGCCGAATGGAGGGTCCAATAAACCATGTTGATTCCGCATTTATTTTTGATTAGATCCAGAAAAAAACTTTTCACGGAATGCATCTTGATAAATGTCCAGTCGGCGGTCGAATAAAGAGAAGGTATCTAGGCACAATGGCCGGTAGATTTTGAGTCGAATGCCACAATCTGTAAATTGATTATTTCCTTTCGACAATAGTCCGTGTCATCATTTTTATTCGGCAAAAACACGCTTCCACAGTGGCGAGATATTATTCGACGGCCGTTTGTGAATAGGTCAGCAAATCCGTATATATGTTATTATCCAATTCAATTTTAAGTCTTGATGATATTTCATTGATCAGCACGTAATTATTCGATTATCACTATTTTATTTACAAAGTCACTTTTCAATACTACTGGACAGCTCAATTTATATTTGGCTGTGTAATGGTTTCCGTCCGACGCATACATAAATTCCACATATTTCAACTCAATTATTATTCCGACAGTTTTAAACCCTTCTATCTGGTTTTAATGAACGTTTGCTATTAACATTTACATACCTAATCTTAGGCTCTGGAAGGTAATAGAGTAATTATATGCAGTAGGGTACTTTTAACATTTAAAAACAATTGGATTAGGGCCAATTTTAGAAGTTAAAGCGCTTTTTTGACAAAAACAACCTCAAATCAAATGTATCCGCTTATCTTAATAAGAATTCATTAAAACCCGATTAATTAACACATTTAAAGTCACAAAAAACTAATATTCATCTTTAAATGACATAATTCAGACACTGAATGTTAAGCAATGAATAACAGACGTGTCTTTTATGTTGCTCTTCTTCATTTTATTGGATGAGTTAAATTTTTACAAATCACTTACCAATTAACTGTATTTCCATGTTTCACAATTTATTGCAAGATTAAAGAATATTACAAATTGATGATTTTTGGAACTTCTAATTAACTAGTATAATTTTACTCATCTTCAATTCATCCTAGAAGAACAGGTCCAATTTTTTTACTTATGCGCAACCAAACATGTTGTACGAGATTATTTTGCTGAAGTTGGGATTAATGTTATAGAACGGCCAGCTTGCAGTACAGAGCTTAACCCAATAGAACATGTCTCAGACATTCTTGGGAGACGTTTAAGGGATCATCCTGACCGTCCGAATAACAGAGGATGTGGGACAAATTAAACATTTATATTAAGTAATTCTAAAAAATCAACCAAGTTTTTTTTAATACAATATACATATTAAATATAGTTAATAAATTAGTGTTTTATTTATTAATTTTAAAAATTCGACTCTTTAATTTATTATAAATGTTTAATATAATTAATAAATTTAATTAACTACCGTGTACTTTTCTATTTTAATATATTTTAACACATTTTAGCAATATAACAAAAGCATCCTAAAATTCACTATGTATTTTGAAACTTTGCTAATCACCAAATAATAACATTCAACACCTGTATTTCAGTTAAGTACAATAATTTTATTAAATAATTTTAAAAAATCAATTAAATTTTATTTAATATAATATATAAACTTTTTTAATTACTATATTTTTACATTTTAATAAAATATAATATATTCTTAGATAACAAAAAACTTAAAAATTTAAGTAATTCAAAACTTTCTTAATCACCAAATAGTAATATTGAAAATTTAGTTTACATATGTTTATCAGTTAATTTTAAAAAATTGACTCATTTAATTTAATTAAATGTTTAATATAATTAATAAATTAAATTAATTGCGGTGTACTTTTCTATTTATAATATATTTATTAATACATTTTAGCAAAATTTAAAACATTATTTATTATACAACAGAAGTATCTTATAACATAATTAAGTATGTAGTTTGAAACTTTCCTGATCACCAAATAGTAATATTCAACATTTGTAATTTAGTTTACACTTTTTTTAGTTAATTTTAAAAATGCTACTCATTTAATGTAATATAAATATTAATTAATATATTAAATTAACTATGATGTATTTCTTCATTTTATTGGATAAGTCCAATTTTTACAAATCACTTACTAATTAACTGTATTCCCATGTTTCACAATTTATTACAAGATTAAAGGATATTACAGGTTGAAGATTTTTGGTACTTCTAATTTTGAAGTCACAGAACAACCCAGGTGGGGTGACCGTCCGAATAACTTAGAGGATTTGGAACGTCTTCTACTCGATATTTGAACGAATTTGGACCAAAATGAAATTCGAATCCAGATTTTGAGTTTGAACAAAAGATTCAAGTCATTTGAAATAGAGGTGGAAATACCCCATATTAGTTCAAATTTTTAATTTTAATAAACACCAAATTTTGTTAATTTTTAATTTTTTTAGATTTTTTGTAACAATTATAAATAAAAACCTATTTTTAAATAAATATACGTTTATTTCCCTATTTTTAGAGAATATTAATAATAATCATTATTCCATGTGGACTCACCCATATTGGAGCCGGGCAGTAAGATAGACTCATCCCTGGACCACGACGTCACGGTGACATGTTCCTTGACAAAAGCGGGAATCACACAGCCCAATACTGCTGTGTTACCGGCCGATACATGCGTGTGGTAGACAGCCACGTCGTAATGCTGGTTCACCACTAAAACAAACGAGGACCGACTAATTAAACCATTTTACATCACACCAGCTATTTTTTCTTCGACTTTCGAAGTTTTAATCAAATACAATTCTATGACTAAGTAGTGTTCAGTTCAAACAAGATTTCCTTTCAAAAACCTTAATTTAAACCCACTCCAGTTCCACCAGAGATAAACGCCATATAATGTTACTGAATAGTAAGTTTATTAAGTTTTAATTGCTAAATTGAAATGGCTTGGACTTTTTTTTTCGTAAATGCAACAGTACGAAAATTGCATGTTCGACTGCATCTGAAATTGACCTGATTCCGTTAAAACTCAATTAGGCTAATTTTCAAACGTTTCTGCCTTGCATCAGTAACTCGTAATAACTGGGATCTGATCGTTCGACCTCCCTAATTCGATTTGTGCTGTTTATCTCGTCAGATCAATCAAATTCATCAATTTTTTAACATTTAAAATATTTAATTTTATTTTATTGAGCTTTCTGTATCGCTGTTTTGTTTCGTGTGCCAGTCAGTTGCGTGCCTGAAACAAATTCCCTCTTAATCCTTATTTACTATTTATTTCAAGAATAACATCGTGAAGATTGTAATTGAAAAGGATGTTATTGAAGCGACTTCATGTAATATTGTATCAACAATAATAAGCTGAAGTGTTCCATAACATTTATTTAATTTTATTTGCCCCGTTTGTTGTTTTAATTTGTTGATGATAAATACGTGTTTTATTCACCTATCTATCGCAACATAAAACATATTCAAAAATTAATAAAGAATATCTTGCTTTTCACATACGCTCCCCAAATACGTATAAAATATAAAATGGTTTTAATAAAGCGTTTTGTTTGCCCGAACACTATTCAAATTTATTATCGAGCAGTATTTTCGTTCTTATTAAGCTCCATTAAAACCAAACCCTTATTTATATTCCACAGCACATTAAATTAAAAATATGCAATACTGGTAGTTTAATTAAAATTTGAAATTTTATTCGATGCATTTATCTAAACGTAAGCATCAGATTTAATAATTTATAGATTAAATTATCATGGCCCAAAAACAAATAAAATCGTATTCATAATTTCTTTATTCGATATTTATTATTAAATATGGCGTGGAATGTAGGAAATTGAAGTGGCTGCTGCAACAGGGAAATTTTATAGAGGCAACATCGCACAAAATGTGTTCAATCGTTTCAGAAATAGCAGATTCAGTTAAAACTCAATTAGGTTCATTTTCGAGCATGCCAAATTTAAAACTTTCCTAATCACCAAACAGTAACATTCAACATCTGTGATTCCATTCGTGCATTTTTATTACTTCGTCTAAAAAGTTTTATTTAATACAATACAAATATTTAACATGGCTATATATTTATAATGACTTTTAATACATTTATATTTTATTATGTATAACATTAATTACTAGGTAACAAATATATCTAAAAATTGAGTTAATTGTATTTTATTAGATAATGAAAAAAACAATAAGTTTGATTTAACACCGTAAAAATGTTAAACAGTTAATACATTAATTATTTAATAATTTTCTTATTTTCTAAATTTTAATTTCTAAGTATTCAATCCCTAATTTAGCTTATGCATCTTTATCAATTAATTTTAAAAATATTACTTTTAATATAATATAAATATTTAATAATAATTAACTTTTCTATTTACAATATATTTTAATATGTTTTAGAATAAATTAAAACATTATTAAATAATAAAATCATCTAAAAATTAAGTATATTCTTTATAACTTTCCTAGTCACCAACTTATAACACTCAACATCTGTAATTTATACAAATTTAACCATTTATATTAAATAATTCTAAAAAATCAATTAAGTTTTATTTAATACAATATACAACTTTTTGAATTATTATATATATTTTTTATTTTAATAATATATATTGTAACATATTATTAGGTACCAAAAATATTAAAAAATTAAGTAATACAAAACTTGCTTAATCACCAAATAGTAATATTCAATATTTACCATTTAGTTTATAGAGTTTTATTAATTGATTTTAAAAATTCGACTCATATTTACATTTTACCAAAATTTAGAACATTATTAGATAACAAAAAGGATCTAAAAATTAGGTATCTACTTTGAAACTTTCCTGATCACCAAGTAGTAACATTCAACATCTGTATTCAGTCAAATTGAATAATTTTAAAAAATCAATCAAGTTTTATTCAATGTAATATACATATTAAATATAGTTTATAAATTAAATTAATTATGATAAACTTTTTGAATTATTATATTTTTGTATTTTAAAAAAATATGACATAATCTTTAGATAACAAAAAACATAAAAATTTAAGTAATTCAAAACATTCTTAATCACCAAATAGTAATATTTCTACATTTGTAATTTAATTTACACATGTTCATCAGTTAATTTTAAAACATTCGACTCATTTAATTTAATTTAATACAAATGTTTAATATAATTAATAAATTAAATTGATTGCGGTGTACTTCTATTTATAATTATTTTTTAATACATTTTAGCAAAATTTAAAACGTTATTATATAACAAAAGTATCTTGTAACATAATTGAGTACGTAGTTTAATCACGAAATAGTAACATTTCTAATTTAGTTTACACTTTTTTTAGTTAATTTCGAAAATTGAACTCATATTTAATGTAATATAAATATTTAATATAATTAATATATTAAATTAACTATGATGTATTTTTCTATTTATATTACATTTATATAACATTATTAGATAACAAAAAGTATCTAAACATGGAGTATGTACTTTGAAACAGCTAATACATTAAATTATCAACTTTTTAAATATTTTATAACATTTTAATATAACAAAAATTTTAAAAATTTAAGTAATTCAAAATCTTTTTAATTACCAAATAATAATATTCAACAGCTTTAATTTAGTTTACATATTTTTATTAGTTAATTAAATAAAATTATTTAATTTAATATAAATATTTAATATAATTAATAAATTAAATTAACTACGATATACTTTTCTATTTACAATATATTTTTAATATGTATTAGCAAAATTTAAAACATTATTAGATAACAAAAAATACCAAGTAATAACATTCAACATCTGTAATACAGTAAAGTTTAATAATTTTATTAAATAAGTTTTATTTAATACAATACACATATTAAATATAGTAAATAAATTAAGTTATAATAATTTTTTTTACATTTTACCAAAATGTAACATATTAGTAAGTAACAAAAAAATTCAAAAAATTAAGTTTTTCCAAAATTTCCTTATCACCAAATAGTAACATTCAAGACCTTCTTCTAATAACGCATTTGGTGTTATGTTTTAACAAATTCTAACAAAAATCTTTCCCAACCACCAAATAGTAATTTTCAATATTTCATGTAACACTGTAAATAATTTAAAATAATTGTGTTGTGCCTTTAGATAAATAAAACATTTTAACACACACAACACATCGACAATTATTAAGAGTTAAGAATTTAATTCAGTTATAAATCGGATTTATGTTATACGTGATGATGTGGTGTCGTTATTGCCCTAATTAGTATTTTGAAAGCAAGAGACAACTGAGCCGTTCCCTTTATTTTTCCGTATTTTCTCATCCTCGTCGCAAGCCAGTTTTCGGTAGTCGCTGTAAAATTGCCTCGTCAATTTTTGTGACAAAGCATTGTTTCGAGCTGCGAGATTTTCCGTTGTTTATGCATTACCCTTTGCCGTCTTAGGGGTCTGATCAACCTTGTTAGTGTAACGTTATTTCACTCAATAAATAGACTGTTGCCTAAAGTTATATCTGTTTACCATCTTTGATATGATAATAACGGTCCAATGTCTCCGTAATAGAGTGAGCTCCAGCCGTTGTTTACTTCATTACGCCATCCAGATACGTTTGCCATTAGTTGAATTATACAATTTGTACGAAGCGCTGATTTTATTTAATGCTATTCCAATGATGGGAACAATGAACTTTACAACTTCCAACCTGTTTACTCGGCTGATGCAGTTCAATTTGTTTGATTATCGACAAATTAAAAAAACACATAGTCTGAAATGTTTCCATTAAGGTTAAATTGGAAAATGTTACGTTATATTCGTCTGTTTCAACATTCAAATTAGCTCCTTTTCAAGTTACGTCATTACTATGCGCTAGTTCCAGATAATTTTTACCGATTTGTTTACCCGATAGTTACGTGACGTAACTCAATACAGCAGCCGATAACAAGCTCGAAATTAAAAATAGATCAGTGCTGAAACGACTTTAATGAAAGGTAATGTCTATTTCCATTAGGGATGCACTCGAATTGAGAATATTTTAAGATGGTAATCGCCATCGATAATTTATCCCTGCGTCCTTATTTGATATTCGGGAAAAAGTCGCTCGGTTGAAATCTGTTATTGAGCTCCGTTTTATTTTATTCCTTTTCTCGGTTATTTTCAAAGTTGATTTCTTGTATTTTTTTTTTTTTTTTGTACATGAAACGGGACTACAATATTTGGGATCACATGCAATAAAACGTGTCACAGCCCCTCATTTCCTTATGAAACGTAATAAAAAGTGCGTGTTCACATATCGATCAATTTTTTTGCGATAAAAGGCGTTTAAAATTTAGAATGTATGTGTATTCAAGTCGTTTCACTGATAGCAAGATAATAAAATAATATTGTCATTTTTACAAGCGTCTGCATTTTTATAGTAATTGAAAATTTTATTACACCCACTAGTGTTTCGTATAGTGGCAATAACTATGTAGTTATCAACTTTAAATACTAATAGAGATACGGTGGCAAATTAAAAAATCTACTTCAGATAGAGCATTATGTGCCACCCGCTGTTTATATAACACGCCAATCTCTGACTCGGCATCCCATTAAATTATAAGCTTCGGAATATGCCAATTTTTATCATCTCAACAGATAATAAATAAAGGGAGAAACGAGAGCTCCAATTTTGTTTGTTAGACACGAGTATACCGAAAACAACGTAAACAAACCGATAATTCGGTAATAGGAAACAACGAAGGTGGGCTTGAAATTTTCCAGAAGTATAAGCATATATGGTTCATGATTTATTTTTATAATTTTTGTATAATATTTTAACGTTTTTGAAGTAAAATTTATGTATTATTTGAAGGCAATTTCTCCTTTCATTTCTATATTTTATTGAAAATATTTTTTTGAGCTTGAAATGGTATATTCAAGTACTAAGTCTAAATTTATAAGTTCAAAAATCAGTTTGATTATTAAAAATATTCAAAAGATTTCGTCAATGTAATGCACTGAAAATGAACAATGTCCAGGTCGTCCCGAAACGAAGAAATTAAGCAAAATCTCGTCCAAAATTCTCGTGTAGCATATGTGAGAATAGATCAGTTATAAAACTGCATTGAATCAAATAACTTTCATCAAAAACTTGAATAATTGGACTCCACATAAATTAAGTGAAGATAACTTAACAATTCTCATTTTTCAAGCAACCTAAATAAGACTTTTATTGATTCTTTTGCTACTTAAGACTATTATGATCATTCTCATCGGTCTAGCTAATGAGTTGAAGCTGGTAAATCTGGTGGATCAATACTAAAAAATACCTAGACGGATTTTGATAAGTATATGATAGAATTTTACATATTAACTATCTATCATAGATCAATTGATCAATGCTGTCCTCTACTGTTCACAAATTTGCCAAGTTCATGATAAACTTACACAAAGATCTTCCTTAGTGAAGACGAAAAGTATTTTGATTAATTGATTGATTTTGAGGGTTTGATTGGAACTATTTTCTTATTCAAGAGGAACATGTGGCATTGATGAATCAAAGGAAGCTTCAAAATATCAAATAATCCTTAATCAAGGGGAAAAGCATTTTGCATGTAATATTGGAGATTCAAACGAAGCTTCAAAATATCCACGTGGCACAAATTTGCTTCTGTAACTTTGTCAAAAATTGTTGAAAGTAACAACTTTAAAGTTAAACATTGAAGACATTAATTAATATATCGTCTTCTATATATTTAATTAACTTTTTACTATAATCGATGCCACAACACAAATTTAATCACGAATTAAATTGAACGGAAAAATGGATATTGAATGAGATAAAATTTCTAAAATCAAATCACGGACGTTGTATGGTCGCATATTCAGTGATCACCAGTTATCGATGTAAGGCAGAAATCTGAGATGGTTGAATATTAGCCTAATTGAGTTTTAACAGAATCGAGGACAATTTCGAATGCAATCGAACGCATCTCGCGACGGTTACACTATAAAATTCCGGTCGGTACAGAAAACTCCAGCGCCAGTTCAATTTGGAATTTAAAAATGTAGCCGTAGCCGAAGCCATTATTAAATAGGTTTCGGTTTAAATAAACGGATGGAAGAATTACGATTATGATATCAAATTTTATTGTAATTGTTTATGGTCAATTAACTGTGTAAATGTTATTGTTTAATTTAGCTCTCCAGGAAATATGAGGTGGATATATGTCAATCATGCTTACGTACAGAAAGCCAAACAAAAAACAAATTGATAATCTGTGTGAAATATAATATGTTTAAAATGAATGGGTGATGTTTTGTGAATAAAACTAGTTGTAACAAAAATTTATTTGAAATTAAGGTTGTGGTGACTGGATACTATTTTTTAAAATTTATATGAAATGTTACGAAATATTTTTATTATTTTAGGTACTTTGTTTTTAATTTGTTTCATTTTTATAATAATTGTTATAATAATTTAAAAAAAGAATGGGTTTCATTAATTTTTAGATATTTTAAAACAATATTTCATGGATACTTCATAAATATTTCACAGATATTTCATAGATATTTCACAGATATTTCATAGATATTTCAAAGATATATTATAGATATTTCACAGATATTTCATAGATATTTCATAGATATTTCATAGATATTTCATAGATATTTCATAGATATTTCATAGATATTTCATAGATATTTCATAGATATTTCATAGATATTTCATAAATATTTTATAGACATTTTACAGATATTTCACAGATATTTCATAGACATTTCTTAGATATTTCACAGATATTTCACAGATATTTCACAGATATTTCATAGATATTTCTCAGATAGGTCAAAAATATTTGATAGATATTTTACAGATATTTCATAGATATTTCACAGATATTTCACAGATATTTAATGAATATTTCATAGACATTTCATAGATATTTCTTGGATATTTCATATATATTTAGAGATTTGATAAAATTCACAGATTTTATAGATTCTATAAATCTCATAGATCTCATAGATCCCGCAGATCTCATTGACCTCATAGATCTCATAGATTTCATAGATTTCTCTAATTTATCAATATTTATGGTATTATTATTTTGAATTTTTATCTAATATTCATTATTTTAATTTAAATATTTTAAAATTATAGTTTTTTAGTGATTTTTAATTTCTCGTTTTAGATAAAAATTAGATTATGTTTTTAAAACCTTTCTAAGTAATATCACATTAAAACATATCGGTAAAATGAACTTCATAGGAAATTTTGACCTAAAATCGTCGTATAAATCGACCCTCAAACAATATGCACAAAAGCAATAACAATAGAGCCGAAATGAAGTTTTAGATGAATAATACAGTGAGCTTTGGCGAACCATCACAACAGTATTACTGAAAATTAATCGCATCTTTATTGAAACGGCTTTATTTGTATTAAACGCCAGAATAATTAGCTTATAAAGTGGCGCACAATAATAATTAACAATACAAATAAACAATACGAATTAAAGCCCATGATTAAATAATGTGTATCGAATAAAAAAGCTATTGAACAAAATGAAGTTAACTAAATCGAAAGTGCGATCACATGGTTGTTAAACACCGGTTATCGGCGCAAGGTAAAAATTTAAAATGGGCACTTGGAAAATTAGCCTAATTGAGTTCTAACAGAATCGGAACAATTTCAGATGCAATCGAACACATATCTCGTGCGATGTTGGCTGTGTGAAATTTCGCTGTTGAATAAAAATCGACGAGGCACTTGGGATCTTGATTTTTTTTTTTAATTCACTCTAAAATTGTTGTACTTTATGTCTAATTAAAGTAATAATTACATGAATTAAAGCTAATACTATTACAGAGATGCAGTATTTTTATTTGATTTTGGGGTGTTATATTTTATTTTTTACGTATTCAGCATTCAGATAATCAGATTACAAAGAAAATTTCACAGAAGCCACATACAGCGATGCGTAAGCTTCCATGTTTTCATTGATTTTACTATGATAGATTGAAAAATCTTCAAAAGTGTGCTTAAATTGTGGTTCAAAGCCAAGTAAATTATAATCTAATTTCAATTATATTGCAAATTCATGTAAGTGTTATACTTGGAGGTATAATACATTAGATACACTGAACATCTTTTGAAGTGGATAAATTGAATTTTCTATGCAAATATGGGATGTATGTACAGTGGTGATCTCATACATTTCTTGAATTTCATGGATTTCATGGATTTCATAGATTTCATTGATTGATATTTCATAGATATTGCATAGATATTTTATAGATATTTCATAGATATTTTATAGATAATTCATAGATATTTCATGGATATTTCATAGATATTCATAGATAATTCATAGATATTTCATAGATATTTCATAGATTTTATAGATTTCATAAATTTCATAGATTTTATAGATTTCATAGATTTCATAGATTTCATAGATTTCATAGATTTCATAGATTTCATAGATTTCATAGATTTCATAGATTTCATAGATTTCATAGATTTCATAGATTTCATAGATTTCATAGATTTCATAGATTTCATAGATTTCATAGATTTCATAGATTTCATAGATTTCATAGATTTCACTGATTTCATAGATTTCATAGATTTCATAGATTTCATAGATTTCATAGATTTCATAGATTTCATAGATTTCATAGATTTCATAGATTTCATAGATTTCATAGATTTCATAGATTTCATAGATTTCATAGATTTCATAGATTTCATAGATTTCATAGATTTCATAGATTTCATAGATTTCACTGATTTCATAGATTTCATAGATTTCATAGATTTCATAGATTTAACTGATTTCACTGATTTCATAGAATTCATAGATATCAGAGATTTCATAGATTTCATAGATTTCATAGATTTCATAGATTTCATGATTTCATAGATTTCATAGATTTCATAAATTTCATAGATTTGATAGATTTCATAGATTTCATAGATTTCATAGATTTCATAGATTTCATAGATTTCACTGATTTCATAGATTTCATAGATTTCATAGATTTCATAGATTTAACTGATTTCACTGATTTCATAGAATTCATAGATTTCATAGATTTCATAGATTTCATAGATTTCATAGATTTCATAGATTTCATAGATTTCATAGATTTCATAGATTTCATAGATTTCATAGATTTCATAGATTTCATAGATTTCATAGATTTCATAGATTTCATAGATTTCATAGATTTCATAGATTTCACTGATTTCATAGATTTCATAGATTTCACTGATTTCATAGATTTCATAGATTTCATAGATATAAGAGATTTCATAGATTTCATAGATTTCATAGATTTCATAGATTTCATAGATTTCATAGATTTCATAGATTTCATAGATTTCATAGATTTCATAGATTTCATAGATTTCATAGATTTCATAGATTTCATAGATTTCATAGATTTCATAGATTTCATAGATTTCATAGATTTCATAGATTTCATAGATTTCATAGATTTCATAGATTTCATAGATTTCATAGATTTCATAGATTTCATAGATTTCATAGATTTCATAGATTTCATAGATTTCATAGATTTCATAGATTTCATACATTTCATACATTTCATACATTTCATAGATTTCATAGATTTCGTATATTTCATAGATTTCATAGATTTCATAGATTTCATAGATTTCATAGATTTCATGATTTCATAGATTTCATAAATTTCATAGATTTCATAGATTTCATAGATTTCATAGATTTCATAGATTTCATAGATTTCATAGATTTCATAGATTTCATAGATTTCATAGATTTCATAGATTTCATAGATTTCATAGATTTCATAGATTTCATAGATTTCATAGATTTCATAGATTTCATAAATTTCATAGATTTCAAAGATTTCATAGATTTCATAGATTACATAGATTTCATAGATATTTCACAGATATTTCACAGATATTTCATAGATATGTTTCATAGATATTTCATGAATATTTCATAGATATTTCATATTTTAATTAATTTCATACATGTTTAACCCCTTTTTGGCCAAAACCATCCATCCAATTTGTCAGGTGAAAATGTATCGAATTCTCCATTAAACGCAGGTCATAAACAAACGTTCGAAAAATTATGAATATGATTTTATTCCCGATGTCGGACGCGGCGCAATGTTTATCATCTATTAACTGAATAAATATTAACATTTGATTTAGCTTTTTGCACAAAATATGACAGGAATGCACCCGAACCGTAAATCATGCGACACACAAACAAAACGTCGATCGTCGAGAGGCCGAAAAATCAATAGGCTCCAATAAAAAAAAAATTGCGGTCGAAACTAAAGTAAACACGGTTTTTGGTTTGGAACTTTTGAATTTCAATTACAATCGGAGATCGTGTACATTTTTCGATGCGAAATTATTTTTTGAGGGGGTCGACGCGCGAGACAAACAAGAGAGGAAAAGCATACGGTCTTTATTTGAGTCGGGGAGACCGAAAAATATGGCTTGAGAATGAGTTTGAATGGTGCGCGAACGACTGTAAGTTTTATTAAACCCGCCCCCCTTTTATATTTCACGGGTATCCGTCGAGTACCGGTGTGGAAACAATGAACGCGTCATTCGAGATGCCTGATATTTTAGATTGGTACTTGAAAAAGTACAACAAAAACCGCGAGAATAGCAACCGGGCCGTTGCTTGTTGAAACTTATATTATGTTTACACTGCAACAAAGAGTATCTGAACGGGGGTGAGTGTGAATAAACGTGTGAATACACATTTATAATCCTGAAAGGATATATGGAATCAATTAGTTGCAGTCTACTGCATTCAATTCAACACTGTTTGTTTTGTTGTGTGTAGTTTGTTGCTGAAAATAATACTACTGACAACTATTTTGTCAATGTGGCAAATTTTACTAATGTGATTTACTTAGTGTAGTTAGTTTGTTGCACATTTTATACAATGTGACACGTTTGAAATGGGAAAAACAACATTTATAACTCAATTTCAGTGAATAATAACTCTAAAGAGAATAAAAAACTAAGAACTTTACACGTACCATATGTATTGTTTTCTCTATTATCCGTCCTAAGTCTATCATAACATTTTTTACGATCACTTATTCATTTAATAATAATAATAATTTTTCTATATTTTTTACTCAATTCAATTCAATTTATTATAATAAGAATAAGGAAAAAATAATTAAGGTATTTACTGATTTAGTTAATATTGCACATTTTATAAAATGTAGTCTATTGAAGATACAACCCCGTAACTTTTTTATTTTCAATTTTATTGAATAATAATTCAAAAATCAAATGTGTCATTCATTCCACTTTTTTATTTTTTTGAGATACTCTTACCACTTTTCCCCGTTTGTTACTAAAATTATAATTTTTTATAATACATTAAAATATCAAGTAAAATGTTCCCTAATAAATTTCATATTATTTACTCCATTTAATTTCTATAAACAATAACCTAATGAATTTTGCCCATTTGTAACTATGATAAGCAAAGTATATAAAAAATAAAAATGATCATAGTTTTTGTTTTGTAGTTAGATAACTCACTTCACTTATTTTTTTTTAGTACCTTCAAAGCTTTTCCCTATTTTTTACATTAAATAAATAAAAAAACATGTGGTTAAGACATTTTTTTATCAAAAAACTAAATTGTCTTTCATTCACTTCATTTATAAAAAAAACATCCTAATCAATTTCCCTATTTTTTATCTATAAAAAAGATATAGTAAACTTCGATAGGGTGATACAGAAAAGCCTTTTTATGGTAATCACAGGGTTTTTATTGAACAGCTTGTAATGAATAATACATCAAAATTGAGTTACAAATAAGAAAAATATGTTGAAGATATTTTCATCTTTAAATAACACATTGTATGTATAGAAAATACATGAATTGTTTATATATTTTTGTTTAATAACAAATAAACATTTTTGATCATTTTTTAAAAAACAATAATTTGTCAATACCTCATATTTTATATGAGTTACTCTGATTATTGCTACACAGTGTTGCACACTTCATTTAAAATTTTGAAAATGGATTATAATTAATAATGTCTGTTATGATAGAGGGAAGAATAATTTATAATTTTATTTTTTCTTTTATTTAACCAAGGTCTACAATAATATTTTTATAATCAAAAATCAATGGTATCATTCACTTCTTTTTTAAGTACTCTCATTACTTTTCTCTAGTTTTACCATTATCATATTATTTTATATTAATAATTCAGAAAAAAAAATTGATTAAGCTATTTATTAAAAAAGACTACTTTACTATAAAAAATATGGGCTGATACGGAAAAACTTTTTTTTATGGTAAGAACAGGGTTTTTCATTGACCAACTTGTAATGATTAATAAAAATTATAAATACGTTGTTGTTACTTATAAAATTACAGTAATTTATAGTGACTTAGTTAGAGTGCCAGTTATTTAGTTGAAATTGTGGGGAAAACACCTTGTTAACTTTTTTATTTATAACTTAATTTTAATGAATAATAACTTTAGATTAGGTTAAGAGAGAAATAATTAAGAATTTTATACTTGGCAAAAAAATTATTTATCATTTGACCAAGATCTACTAAAACGTTATTTATGAGTAAGTACTTTCAATATTTTTTCCTACTTTTTTTATTATCAAAATTTTTTATATTAATAAATAAAGAAATATTAATTAAGGATTTTTTTAACAAACTAAGTTCTCCATTCAATTTCTCAAAATTCACATTTTACTTTCCTTTTCTAGAAAAAATTCTGATCAATTTTCCCTTTTTTTAAACGGTGATACAGAAAAACTTTTGTAGTAAGCAAAGAGTTTTTATTGACTAATGAATAATTTATTTCCATCTTAAAAATGTTATATTATATATAAAAATGTATTATTGTATGTAAAACAATGTTATACATTTTGTACAATGTAGTCCTTTGAAATCGGGAAAAACACCCCCGTTAATTTTTCATTTTAACTCAATTTTAATGAATAATAACTCTAAAGAAAGAGAGAACAAGGAATTAAGAATTTTATACTTGCTATAAACGTTGTTTTCTCTATTATTTGACCAAGATCTACTATAACATTTTTTATAATCAAAAATCAATCGTTCCATTCATTTAATAATTCTATACCTTAAAAAATTAAAAAAATATGGCTAAGGTATTTAACTCAATCAAGTTTATTAAAAAGCTTTAAAAACAATAATCAATAAAACATAGTCTTCATCATCATTGAGACCATTAATAAAATGGCCATGAATAGAATTATAAAAGAAAAATTAAAGAGAAAAAACTACAATTATAAATAATTTTAAGAGTTTCAAAGAATAAAATTTACAATTAAGTTCTTAATATTTAGAAAAACCAATAAAGTAATAAAAAATTTATAAGTATTATCAAAGATTTCTTTTTCTAGTCAGAAAACTTTTACTATAGGAAAAGCTTAATCATGTTTATTAAATGATTATGTATAGTTCTCATTACTGAGACTATGTATATAATAACCATAAATGAAAATATAAAAAGCTACAATCACAATTTTTTTGTAGTTAGTATTTATTTCAATTAAGATTATTATTAAGAGGCTACTTAACCTATTTTTCCACCATATTGTATACACTAAAAAATCAAGGTACTTTTTATAAAAAGATCTAAGTTGATTAGGGTACCTAATCCATTAAACTGCATATCATTGACTTCACTTATTTTTTTATTCAAAGTACCCTAATCAATTCGCCTTATTTTTTCCCATAAAAAGGGATATAGTAGACCCCGATAGGGTGATACAGGAAACAATGTTTATGGCCTGCATAGGGTTTTTTCTTGTCCAACTTATTTATTATAAATAAAAAAGTTACAGAGATGTTTCTAACTTAAAAGGGTTACACATTGTATATGTAACAATTACTCAAGTTGTTTACATATTTTGGTTAAAAATTATATGTACGTGGTTGTTACATGTGAAATTACAGTGTGGGGAATTGACGGTGGCTCACAGTAATGCGAATCCCGCATAAAATTTTATAAAAATCTAATAAATCCGCCTTATAAGTTTTATATAAAAATTGAGTATTACGAATACTAAATTAGAGCTCTATATTCAAGTGTAGGAACCATAAAAATGTTTTACTGTATTTTTACTACATTGGGATATGGAAAGGATTTACTACTTCTTACCATATATCTTTGCGTCCTTAAAGATTTATACATCATTTTAACCATATGAAGAAGAATTACTGTTCGCGGCAACACATTATTTAAAACGATCGCTTTAAAACTCTGCTCAAACTGAAATACTCCATTAAATTTAGACAAAATCTCAAGATGTCTGATACGTCGAGCCCAATCGTAAATCAAACCGTATCAAAATATCCCCCCATTCATCGATAAGTGTGCATAAAATACACAAAATCCTGATCCTTTGTTCTCTCGGTTTTAAATTTGAAGCTGCGTTTCACATGCACTCTTTTATTTTTATTCTGGTATTGTTTCAAGTGATTCTATACGTAAATTCGACTGAAACAAACACTAAATGTGTCTAGTGAAATGTTTTTTTTTTTTTCGTGTTGTTATATGGTGTAAATTTGTCTATTAAAAGAGTGTATCTGTCATTTATGATTTCAGGTTGCAAAAGAAAATTAAAGGTATATATGGATTTCAAAGAACAACGAAAATAAAATAATAAAATATACGTTTACATTAACAAAAACCCAGTGAAGCTGCAAATTATATTTTAGGTGTGTATTTTCAGCAATGAATATAATACCAAAAAGAAAAAGCAAATATTAAAAAATACTTTAACACAATTGTAAATAATGAAATACATTTTATGCCATTCTCCTGTTTACTATGAAGTAATAAAACTGTTTCTTTGTTCTTTATATTAATAAAAACAAGTTAAGTTTCAAAACATTTACTACGAAAATATTTTTATCAACGATAAATGGCTCATAATTAAATATGTATATACCATAAATAAATTAAAAAAGGAAATTAAAAAACACTGAAAATTACAAAAGTCGATGTTAGTTTAAATAGTTGAAAAATGAACAAAAACTTGAATAATTATAGTTTTTTGTAGTTAAACTTACAAATTAAAAAAACCTCAAACAAGTTTATTAAAAAAAATTAAAACTATTATCAATGATAAATAGTCATTATTGAGACCATTAATAAAATTATAAAAGAGAAAGTAAGGAAACAAACTATTTAACGAAAACTAAACTATAAATAATTTTAAGGATTACAAAGAACAAGTTTTGCAATTATGTTGTTACAATAAACAAAAACCAATAAAGAAATAAAACATTGTATAAGTTGCTAGAAAAGAAAATGAGAATGTGAAGCTATGATCACAGTTTTTTGTAATCAAGAAACTTTCAGACTAGAAAAAGCTGAAATAAGTTTATTAAAAAAAGTTTAAAACAACAATTATCAATGATAAACAGTCATCATCATTGAGACCATTAATAAAATGGCCATGAATAGAATTATAAAAGAGAAATTAAGGAGAAAAAACTGCAATTATAAATAATTTTAGGAATTTGAAAGAATGAGTTTTACAATTATGTTCTTAACAAAAACCAGTAAAGAAATACAATATCGAATAAATCAATAAAAAAGAAAATGATAATATGAATCATAGCTTTTTTTGTAGTCACGAAACTTTCAGATTAGAAAAAGCTCAAACAAATTTATTAAAAAAGTTTAAAACTATAATTATCGATAATAAACAGTCCTATACACCGTACATAAAATAATCACGAATAAAACTATAAAAAGAGAATAAAAAACTATTTAACAAAAGCTACAATTATAAATAATTTTAAGGATTTCAAAGAACAAAGTTAACAATTAAGTTTTTACAATTAACGAAAACCAGTAAAGAAATAAATTACTGTATAAGTCAATAATAAAGAAAAAGTTCAAACAAGTTTATTAAAAAAGTGTCACACGACAATCATCAATGATAAATAGTCCTCATCATTGAGATAATATATAAAATGACATTTGAGTAGGAATAAGAAACTTTCAGATTAGAAAAAGCTCAATTAAATTTATTAAAAAATGGAGTGTCCTATCATTGAAACTGTGAATAAAATTATAAAACAGAAATTAAGAAAAAAACGGATTAAAGAAAAATACAATTATAAATAATTTTATGAGTTTCAAAGAACGTAGCTTACAAATAAGTCCTCAACATCAACAAAAAGGAGTTTAGAAATAAAACATTTTATTGGTCAATAAAAATAAGAATTTGAAGTTATGTTCATAGCCTTTTGGTAGTCAGGAAACTTTCAAATTAGAAAAAGCTCAATCAAGTTTATTAAAAAAGTTCTAAAAAACAATTGTGTATAATTTAAACAATGTAAGAAAAATCTATTGTCTATTTTCTACCGTAGAACAATGTAAACTTTATTGCGTCTGTTGAATTCATTAAATTTCATGAGTTAACCAATTCAACGTGTCTCTTTGCTTAAATGTTGATTCGCACAAAATTGGTTTTCACATAATTCAATCTGAAAAACATGTACACAAAGTTGTGGAAAAAGAAAAAAAAATAAAAGCGGCAGTAAACGAGTAAAATTTGAATTTAAAAACAAGGGATAAAACGGCAAAGTAGATTCGGTTGCATTTTCTTTGACATGCTTCCCGTCTGTTTCTTGCACGGATCCCAATAAACGGATGAAAATAAAAAGCGACTCGTCAAAGAAATAATAGTAATTGCAATAAAATAAAGGAATAGACAAAAACGGGCCAGTGGAATAAAGCCAGGAAAGACTGTCAAATAACGGGATCGATAGAAGTGGAAAATACGTAACACATGAGCCGTCTGTTTCAATCGCGGCCTCATCAATCTCTTTGGCGATCTGGCTTTAGAGAGGGAGCCGGTGAGGATTCATTCGCCTCTATTCACATATTTTGTACGTTTGTTTCTTTCGAAAAAAAAAACCGTCAAACCGTAACATAACCATTTCAATTGCATTAATCCCAGCCACCGTATCAATGCCTTTATAATTGCAATTTTGTACTTAACAATCAAACGAAGGGCGTCGATAAAATATTAACGTCACGTCGGAAAATTGAAAGGCAACATTGAAACTTTATTTACATTAATCCACTGTTTAAATTAGTTTTACATGGTGTTGACCATTGGGTATAAATTGTGCATTCGAATTACCAAATAAAATATGTCCTGAAAACTCGCCTGTTCAGAAAATATCGAAACGGCAATTTATTTAAAATTTTCACGTGGATATAAACAATTCATATGCGGCGAAATGTCATATATGACGAATATGAGCACTCGTGAATTTCAGATGAGTTAATTAATTATTAACACAGCGCGGTTTCAAAACACATCATCGAATTGAACTGTTTAACCGTCATGCATATTTTTATTTTACGATTGTAAAAATTTGCCAGCCCGGTTCCAATCGAGTTTGCGGTCAGATTTCATCGAATTTAATTTTCAATTTTACTATTTTTTTTTGTCGGGTTTATGATTTTAAAGAAAAATTAATAAGTAACAAGCATAAATGAATTAGAAGTAATAAAAAGAAACTATTAAACAAAAGACTAAATACTAAAAATATTGTTTAAATGGGAGAAATGCTAATTAATAAAATACAATACGTACACAAAAAGTAATAAAATTGTTCTTTATATTAATAAAAATCAATCAGTTGGACTTCAAACAATTTATTTAATTAAAAGTAAATTACAAATTAATCAAATCATAAAAATAATAGAATCCATTTTATGGATTTCAAAGAACGGATGTTACAACGATGTAATTAATCTCCAGATTAATTAAAACCAGTCCAAATAAGACAAAAAAATATCATTTAGATATCATAATTTAACATAATATATAAATAATATAATAATCTAAAAATACATATTTGTAATAAAAAGTAAAAAAAAAGAAAATGTTCAAAAACCAGTTATTGAAGTTACAGTTTTATAAATAAAAAGTAAGTTTAGCAAAGAACTGTTTAAATTAATACATATACAATATAGAGAAGAAAATATTTGCAAATTGTAAATGCAATTTTTTCAATAAATTAACAAAAATTAAAAAAAAAAAAACTAAATTTTTGCTAAAAATACAAATTAATACAATTATTTTTTTTTTCAGTTTATGAAGAATTTCAAAAATTAGAAATTGAAAAAAATATATACTGTTCTATAATCTAACACAAACCAAATAAACTTTAATACAGTGATGGAAAAAAGTAGGGATTGTTTATTGTTACAACTGTTAGTTAATGTTTTCCCTAATCTGTTGCAAATCTCAACAAATCTAATTTACTAATCAATATATTCACAGGATTTTACTTTTTTTTAATAAAAAATCAAATTGGTCTGGAAAAAAGTATGGAATATTTTATTAATCTTCATATAAAATCAACAATAACTTTAAATGTTTGCTGAAAATACAAATTAATACAATTTTTTTTTCAGTTTATGGATTTCAAAAATTAAAAATTGGAAATATATATATATATATATATATATATATATATATATATATATATATATATATTTCCAATTATATATACTGTTCTATAATCTATAACAGTATATATATATATATATATATATATATATACTGTTTATAATCTAACACAAACCAAATAAGCTTTTATATAAATGTACAGTGATGAAAAAGAGTATATTTAATTACTTGTTACAACTGTTATTACTCAATTAATGTTTTCCCTAATCTATTGCAAATTTGAACAAATCTAATTTACTACAAGATCGGTCCATTAATCTCAATAATCAATATATTCACTTTTTTTAATAAAAAATCACATTGGTCTGGATAAAAGTATGGATTATTTTATTAATCTTCATATAAAATCAACAATAACTCAAATATTTCAATGTTTTGTGGTGTAAGCTTTGGCTTCTATCACTGATTGGCATATTTTAGGCAAAGAATCTATCTATTTCAGCAATGTGTCAACAGGAATTTGTTGCCAGTTATGCTGTATGATGATGTTGCTTGCGAATTTGTTTAACACCATTACAACATATATGAAAAATCCCAGGGGATAAAAATCCAATTTTTAGAAATATTCAATACTTTTGTCCACCACTATAAGTATTAAAGAAGCTAAACTTGATGTAAATTAATACAACTACAATAATGGACTACATTTTCTGGACTTAGTATTAGTTAAAATGACATATAATAATAAAATTGATTGTTAACATAAGCAAACGATGCAAGTTAAGACAATTAAAAATAATGTATTCAATAGACAGTGTTTACAATAAAATAATAACGTTCTTTACATTAAAGCACAAAAGCGAGTTGGTGAAGCTTTTATACACAAAAATAAGCTTTAAACAAACTGTCTGTACATGCAAATTAATACAATCATAAAGATAATGAAATGCTTTTTATGGGTCTCAATAAAGACAAAGTTTACAATAACGTAATAAAACTGTTGCTTCAATTAACAAAAATCAGCTACTAAAAGTGAAAAAACTATAATAAACAAGAATTTAAAACAATAAAAAGTAAACCATTAAAAGTAACGTAAGTTCAAAATATTAAAACAGTTTCAATTAAAAATATATACCCATTATTTTATACGAAAGTCGTAAAGTTTTTGTTAATTTCTTAAACAGGTTAATCAAATTAATATTCCGCAAATACAAACATATTTTTAACAAACTTTAAAATTACTCCGGTTGTATGAAAAAGTCGTCGATAATTATTCAATTTGGCGTAAAATTTTAATGTTGCACTTCGATATTGACATTTTTAGAGCGACGTCTCCCGCAACAAATGTTGAATTCCACATTTTCATAATTTAAAAACTTGACATTTATGTCGCACATGCCTATTTCAAAATCCGGACGTCGCTGTAAATTATATACCTGTCCGGAAATATTACAGTTACCTTTTCAAAGAGATTAGAAATCCACTAAGATGGTTTCAGAAGTCTCACTTAAGAAATTGCTTTAATAAATAGATATAAAGTAGCAACAAACAAAAAAAAAAATACAGGAACGAAAACAGATTCGTAAGGAAAGTATTAGTATCAGGAGTGTTAAAAGGAAATGCGCACACAAATTTATCTTAAATTGGCCATTAAGGAGGGAATCGTGTTCTGTCATACATTTTCCAGATTAAATTTTATATTTCTAATCCATTTAAATCAAAGTCAAGACGCGACTTGTTGTTTTTCATAAATTGATTTTAAATTAAATTATGAGACAATCTGAAAAGGGAGCGGTGCATAAAAATAGAGGGTTTAAAATATAAAAAAGTCGTGTAGGATTTCCGCCTTGAAATCTGGACCGGCGTTTCTGTTTGTTGACGG
The DNA here is from genome assembly GCF_024364675.1 of Aethina tumida. Classification (NCBI taxonomy): domain Eukaryota; kingdom Metazoa; phylum Arthropoda; class Insecta; order Coleoptera; family Nitidulidae; genus Aethina; species Aethina tumida. The sequence continues at coordinate 5,150,526 of NC_065435.1, read as the reverse complement.
AACAACGATCTTAAATAAACAATTTGAAATGGAATTGAATTTTGTAGGACAGTCTTGGAGTTTTCAAGTATTTACGTGCGATTAATCAACAAGCTTCAACACGGGTGAAGTTTATTGTTATATTAGGTTAGGTTAGCTTTTTTATGCCCTTTCTAACTATGTTATATATTTCATACGTTGTACTCAAAATAATTTATTTAAGATGAATTCAAATACGTGCAAATTTTCTTTGCGACTTTAAAAATCGCCTAAAAGAAGATGCTGTAAGTGATTAAGTTGCTTCATTTTATTTTCATCTATTTAAAAGTAGAAACGAACATACTGAAGATAAACAACTTCAAGAATTGTCTTAAAACCAGTACCAACAGAGAAGTTAAGCAATATCCCATTAAAAAGAGGCTTCATCCAGTGGTTTAATTTTGAAAAGGAGGCCAACATTGAAACTGATCTTTCCTTCAGTTCTAAGAACCCACTTTTTTGCCTATTGATGATTTTATTGAATATGTCATTTTAATCAAAATTATATTATTTTAGAGATAACGTTTTAAATATTTTTTAAAACATTTATTAGTAATACAACAATAGCCAAAGAAGAAAATTATTTAATAATATTGATGGAATAGAACACTTGTTAAATTACACATAATTCCACTCGTGAACGATTGAAACATAAGCAATTTGAAATAGAATAGAATTTAATGGAATTAACAACGTTTAAGCGAGATTCTAGAACAAAGGAGTTAATTAATTTTCCACACATCTCGAAATAGGAATGGTATAGGAAGAAATTGATACATTAAATGTTGAATACAGCAAAATATATTTGTAATTTATTTCATTTTATTCTACTGTATTTTAATTTATTTTATTTAATTTATTTTATTTATTTAATTTATTTAATTTATTTAATTTATTTAATTTATTTAATTTATTTAATTTATTTAATTTATTTAATTTATTTAATTTATTTAATTTATTTAATTTATTTAATTTATTTAATTTATTTAATTTATTTAATTTATTTAATTTATTTAATTTATTTAATTTATTTAATTTATTTAATTTATTTAATTTATTTAATTTATTTAATTTATTTAATGTATTTAATATATTTAATTTATTTAATTTATTTAATTTATTTAATTTATTTAATTTATTTAATTTATTTAATTTATTTAATTTATTTAATTTAATTAATTTATTTAATTTATTTTATTTATTTATTTTATTTATTTATTTTATTTTACTTATTTTATTTATTTTATTTAGTTTATTTAGTTTGTTTAGTTTATTTAGTTTATTTATTTTAATTAAGAGTCACAAAATGAGTACTTATAAATAAATATGTTTCAGTTAGAAAATCACCTTTTAATAAATTCTATTTTTTAATTTAATATTTAACTTTCTATTTCCATGTTTATATTCTAAAAAATCAAGTTACTACCTTAAAATTAACAAGTTAATTAAAAATACTTGAATTTTCAATAACATTTTTATTTACATCAATAATGATCACTATTTTATTAATTTATTAAAAATAAATTTCGAACGTAAAAGAAAAATATTTAATATTAAATTATGAACAAATAGTAACAGTAAAATATTTGATTGAAATTTTATAATAATATTAAATTAAAATCGTTCTTTGCAAAATATAAACTTGTATTGTTATAAAATGTTTTATTAATAACGTTTTATAATTTTAAATATTTAAATAATAACAAATGAGTTAATTTCAGGACCACAAAAACGAGAATTTATAAATTGTTTGTTACAATGACTTTTAATAAATTCTGTTTATAGAAAATACGACTATTTTATTCATAATTTCAATATTTACAATTAAACTATTTTTGATGTAATTCTACATTTTTGTTATTTTATATTAAAGTTCTCATTTCCAATTATTTATATGGGAGAAATTCAATTACCTTTGTCAAAATTATAAAGTTAATTAAAAAGACTTGATTTTCAATAATTTGTAACATTTTTATTTAAATCAAGGATTTTCACTAATTTTTATTATAAATAAATTAAAATTTTTTTTAATAATAAATTATGAAAAATTGTATTTAAAGACCAAGACCACCTTATTATTCAACTTTATCAAAGTTTTCGTTTATATATGAAAGTGCCTTAAAAAAATTTTCATTTGAAAGCAATATAATATTAATTTAGAAATATTTTTTTTATTAATTTCAAATGGAATTTATCATTCAAAATATACATACAATTTAGTAATAAATGTACTAAATAAAAAATTTAAAATAAATGTTTATAGTATATTATGTATTATTAGTATAATATTACAATATTGTTAAAAAATAAGTTAATTTGTGTTATTTTTGACAGTTCCATAGACTACTAAATAAGTTCAGAAGAAGACTATGACTTTTATTTTTTCCATAGCATTATGAATGTCCATATTTTTTTTTTTTTTTTTTTTTGACATTTGGTATACCGTATCAAAAATGATGAACGTGTCTACTCGCATATTGAGACGGAACATCAATACCCCTTTGTAAACAAAAAGGAAAGATATACATGCAATTATGTGGGCGGGCCGAACTGATTGGAGGGGATCATTTGGTTTTGCTGCGTTTAGCATGCGGTTCGTCTCCGCAGACGAGTCCGGTGTCTTTGAACACATTATTTAATTATTTTTAGCTTTTTTTACTTATGCATTTATTTATTTAATTTAATTTTTGGGATACATTTATATTTTGAAAAAAGTAGTTTATTTTTAGAATACTTGGATGGAGCATCCGAAGAACTCGAACTACATCCCTACGCATACGGAGAGTTACTAAATGCATTCGCAAAGATTAATTTACATTGTGCGCCGGCGCGCACCAGCACGGCGCATTGTCTCTGAGAGTAGGGATTCTTACTACCGGGCAAAACTTTACTCTCTTTGTCGTGCATCCATCTCTTACAACATCCAGACACGAAGAGCATTTTTCGTACTGTATACTCATTTCAGGGATGCTTAATCCAGTGATGCAGTTAACTTTTCTATAAAAAATTTGGTAGTATGATTTGTTCAATATTCATGCCAAAAAAATTACCCAGTTGGATCAAAAAAGACGACATTTTACATAGTACATATTTTCTTACTTTACAATATAAAAAAAATATCAGGGTGTCCCCCTTTCAATGGCCTCTATATACTCTTGATTTTATTATATTATAATTTCAGTTTAAGTTTTTCTGCATATCAGTATATTTTTCAAGTTTATGACGCTTTTTATTAAGTAAAATATTTATTTTAATAATCAATATAATAAGATTAATTTTCATCAATTACCATTTGTTTAACAAAGGGCCGTGTGGCAAGACCATTTCCTGAGCTTCAAATTAATGTTTGTTATCAGGTTTCGACAGGTTTAAAGACTTAATCAATATTTTCCTGAATAATTGTACACACGTAACAATGTTCCGACCCACATTCTCCAAGTTTAAGCCAGAATATCAGTTAATAAACAAATGACAATAGACAGCAACAACAAAAACGTAATGTCGTATATTTTGAAAATTAAAATTTAATATCCACAAACGGAACCATTTTGTATAGTCAACGTAATGAAGTACAAAGCGGAGAATCAACATGCATGTAGTTAGAGGATAACAGACACAGACACACACACACAGACACACATGCACACAGTCGTTTGATCAAAATTCAAGTGGTGCATACGGATATTTTCCTCGATGTTTTCAACGCGGACTTTTTCATATTCAACGCTTATCAATTCCTTATCGACCGCAAAGTGCAAAGAGATTTTCTCTAACTACCAACCCCCTACCCCGAACAAACGTGCACGTCACCACTGTTCACTGTTTACTTTTGTGTTGTGACATTCACCTCTCGTGATGAGCTCTCAGATGTGAATAGATGCAACTGTGAAGAATATTTTATGTATGTGCATATTTCGTCTCTGGTGCTGCGTTATATCTCCTTCTGTGTTAAGATCAGTGCTGATATAATACTAGTTGAATGGGGGAAATGAAAATACTTTGTTACCGCACCAGCCCCTCGTGTGTAATGGGCCTTCAAAGGAACTTTTTATTTATTCTACTCCACATTTATTGGCGGCGTGCTTAAATTCCATTTCGCTGCAAATTTTTACCCATTTATACGAACAGTTTGACAAATATGTTGAAAAATCAAAAGTAAATTTCTGTTTTTATATATTTATCAATGGATAACAACAACGTGAAAATTATCAATTTAATTAAAATTTAAGTTTTTACAAAATTTTCAATAATTTCCAACATATTTATTTGTTTGAATCATAATTTATAATAATTTATTAATTTACTGCATAATTTGGAAATATTTAATATTAAATTTTAAAATGAATATTAAAATAAAATTGTTGAAAAAAATTTATCATAATTTATATATGTAAATATAAAATTTATATGTAATTAAATATTTTATTAATAAACTTAGTTTATTAAAACATTTCCTAATTTAAAAATAAATAAATAAAATTTAGATAATTATCGTAATTTATATGTAGAAAATATAAATTTTAAAACTAAATTTATTATAATGTAACCTTTAATTTTATATTAACATTTTCAGAAAAAAAAATAGAAAAATTATTAACTAATAATTAATAAGAAAAAATAATTTATAGTAGTACAATATTTACAGAGATATTTTATTAATTTATTTAATTTTAAGTAAGTAAAATTTTAATAATTTTTTTAATAGTTTTAAACTATCATCAACCATTTATTATATACATTAATAAATGTATATTTAAATTATTAGAACACCTTTTAATTTTACACTAAAAATTTCCCAAAAATTATGTTATTACAGCTTTAACAATGAGGAAAAATTAATTAAATTACTGTTTTCATATTTTTCATAACTAAAAAATATAAAAAATAATTTATTTACAGTTAAACAAAGTACAAATACTTTTTTTAATTAAAAAAATTAACATTTTTAATATAAAATCTAGTTTTGATAATTAATAATCACAAATTATATTTCATATTCAAAACATTATTTTTGAACTAGAATTTATAAATTTGTTTCTGTTAGAAACAATAAATAATATTTAAAATAAAATACAAATAAATGTTTTATTCATGAAATGGTAAATTTATAATTAAACCATTTTTGATGTAATTCAGTTTTTGTTATTTTATGAAAATTTCCCAATTCTAATTATTTGTATGTTCCAATTTGATTCTAATTGTAATTTTTGAAATTTTAATAATCTTCAACATATTTATTTTATTTTTGGAATTTATAAAATTTTTCCTTAAGAAAAATGTTTAATTATTATTTTTTTTTAAATAAAATAATTGATAACAAAACGGGAAATATCATAATTTATATGTAGTAAATTTAAAATTTATAAGTAATTAATTTAATGAAATAATTTATTTATGGCTGAAAGTTGATGGTTATAAATAATGAACTTCTTTTAAAAAGTACAGATAAATTTAATTGGAAGCATTATTTAATATTTTCAATGTAAAATCTAGTTTTAATAATTACTAATCACAAATTAATTAATTTCATAATCACAAAAAACTGGAATTTATAAATTTGTTTCTGTTAGAAACAATAAATAATATTTAAAATAAAATACAAATAAATGTTTTATTCATGAAATTGGAAAATTTATAATTAAACCATTTTTGATGTAATTCTATGTTTTTGTTATTTTATAATAAATTTCCCAATTCTAATTATTTGTACGTCCAAATTAAATATTTGAATAAAAATTTAATATATAAATTATAATCAAGTAAAATAATATTATAATAATTACTTTTCAGTAATATCAAATTACTTATTCAATAAGTTATATTTCATAATTAAAAAATAGAAATTTACCGAATAAATTTTAAGTTAAATTAACAAGAGATTAATTATCAATTGTTTATTGAAAATTATGTGCATATACGTAGTACTTTATTTCTTTTTATTTATGGAAAATAAAAATAATTGATCATAACATAATTTATGTAGTGGAATAAATTATGCAAATTGAGTTTGTCTAAATTCAGCTGCACATTACAAGTTAGTGTTTGCATTACACAATATAGATATTTGTTGATAATGTATTTGTTTCGAATAAACAATGCAACAATAATTTCAGTCCCCGGTTGTTCATTGTTCGGCGTGTAACTAATTTGATTTATTGCTCATAATCGGGCCGCGTTGTCCGTTCCAATTTCGAATTTTCGTTACAAATTCAAGCAAGGCCCATTCCGCTTTTTTCCAGAGCCACGCGCTCGTCCCGAAAAATGAATTAAAAATGAAATTGTTGATTCATCTCGTTTTTGCCTTTTTTATCGCGCCTCCGAAAAACGTTCGCAGTTCTTCTATATAAATGTATAAATAAATAAATAAGTAATTTTTGCGGGGACTCGGTTCAAAAAAAAAAAAAAAAACAAAATGTTATGGAACAACACACAGATGGCGGCGGACGGGTGGCGTACAACTCCGGGGTTAGTGGGAACGATCGTTTAGACCTATTTTCACTGAATAATAGAACCTTTGGTGGTTGTGATTTCCCCAGACGGCTTTACATACTGCGAGACACATTTATTTCAAAATGAAATGGTTACTTTCGGCCTTAACTGTTCAAAATCTATTTGTTTACATCCAATTATGAGTGGGGTAATGGGAAAATGTTTGTCGTTACATAACAACTGAAAATATTCTCAAAAATTCAAATTTCATTTGCTGCTTCAGTAAGAAAATTAACATTTCTAATATTTCACCATTTCGTAATTAAACAGGTTTAAATAAATTATACTATAACATTATTTTTATGTACCCACATAAAATATTTTTTTTTTAAATTTGTCAATCAAAAAAATATATATATTATTTACAAGCTGTTTATTACACTATTTTTAATTTTAAAAATTTTATGTGAAAATTATTGTGAAATAAATTTCTTGTGAAAGCAAAATTGGAAGAAATTTCGGTCCTCACGAACAATTTAGTTTCGAAGAAAATTTCCCGTATGAGTAGTAAATACTAACGAAATTTCTTGGGTATATATATATATATATATATATATATATGTACGATGTTACGAAAAACGTAAAAAACTACTAAAATCTCAAAAATTCATTAAAAATGTGAAAACTTACTAAAATCGTAAAGTGACCTAATTCCATACGATCAAATTCCATACGCTCATTTTAAATACAATCATTTTCATACGATCATTTACCATACGATCATAATTCATTGGATCATTTTCCATACGATCAAAATCCATGCGATCAAAATCCATACGATCATTTTTCATACGATCAAAATCCATACGATCAACACCCATACGATCATTTTCCATACGATCATTTTTCCATATGATCAAAATCCATACGATCTTTTTCCATACGATCAATTTCCATACAATTAAAATCTAGGATAAAATCCATACGATTAAATTTATAGTGATTAAATTACATAGTTACTAATACTAATTTCCTAAAAAATCATTAAAAATAAATAATTCTAATTCTTCCTGGATTCCCAAAAAATTACTAAAAACGTAAGAAATAACTAAAAGACATAATCATTTTATTAAAAGAAGAATTTAAATTAATTTTATCTCAAGTCATATTTAAAATATTTAGTATGAAAATACGAAATACTTTTTATTGAAAATTTTTAATTTATACAATATTTTAAAATATATTTATAGTATTATTATTATTTTTGTTATTTCTAGTACACAAATTTCAAAAAATAGGAAATATATTTTTTAATTACATTTTAATTATTTGTTAATTATTATTTTTTTAGGAATTTTCAAATTTCTATTAGTTCTTAAATATCTATACCTTATATTGAGATATATAATAAAAAAATTTAGAATGAAATACTTTTTTGTTATTGAATTTATAATCTTTTTTGTGACATTATTATGTTTTATATTATATTTACTAAACATACAGAAATTATGTACACCAGAAATATTTATTCAACAAATTTTAATAATTTCACTAATTTAAGGTTTTAAAATTTTATTATATTTTATAAAATTTATTGCAAGAAGCAATTTATATTTTTTAATTTATTTGTATATCAGATTGTTATTTGTGTCCTCATTGTTGTTTTCAGCATTAACTTAGATTCATTCAGAAATTCAAAACTGCAAAACACAATTCTTTGTATTCTATTTCGAGCACAGCATAAAAAGCATCTTTATTAATAATTTTGAAGATATCGAAAATAACAGAAGGTGCGAGCATCATGCTGAAAATAAATTCTATTCAGAGTTGATTTCCCTAAGCATGATATTAGGAAGCAATTGTAAAGAACACCTTTCACAGGAACATCGTATTATTCAAATCAATATACTCGTTTCTCAATATCTCCGGATAACAAGGCATTTTATTTAAGCCGTACGTTTCCAGGATCCACCAACATATCTCTTATTTGTTTGATTGTGAGTGGTTTTTAGGAAGATTGTGTCAGTGAATAGCATTTTTCTTCCGTAACATTTTTCCTTTCCTTATTTTTATTCTAGCTGCATGTTAAATTTTTAAATAAAATGAACGATCTTAATACACAGTATCCTTCAGGAAATATCTGAAATAAAACAGTGGCACGGTTTGCCGTTCGAAATACTTTAAAAAAGATTGCACACACTTAAATGTGACGTGTTGCCACTCGAGACAGTTTCCGCAGTTTTAAAACACGTACAAAGTAAAATTAGGTATTTATTATTTTAAAATAAATGCCAGGACATATTTTTACGGCGTCTCGTTGCCGGTTCTTTTGTGTTGTTAGCCAATGTGTGCAATTTAATCCCAAATACAGGCAACACAGTCACCAGACTTGTATTTATTAGGCGCATTATGTCCTGGGCATTTCATTCGTTTCTTCAACTTGAACAAAGTTTATTTTCTAATACGTCCGCGGAATATAAAAGACACTATACGTCTATTCGTAGACGTAGTCTACGTCTAAGGGGTGGCGTAAGTAATTGAGTTTTGATGTATTGCAATGGGCCGGGCGGTGCATCAAAACACACAGCTTACAAGTTCATAAAACAATCCCGAAACGAGTCGATAAATTTGCGTTCCGATCCTTTTCGTCCCGTTTTTACGTCGGCTAATGCGAAGAAATAAATTAGTGTGGCCGGAGGAAAAATTTATTTCGTCGAAACAATTGATGCAGAAGATGGGACAGAAACAATACAGGAATCGTTTAAACGGTCCATTGAGGTCCATCCATTCAGTGTAGGCGGGAATTATTTCCAATGGCAACCAATTTGGCTTAAGGGTGGGTTCAATTATTTTAGTACGTAGCTTCATTTTGTGGGTAATCAACATGTATGTGACGGAAAAATAAATAACTAAAAATAAATGAAAACTATAATATGATCAATATAAAAATAACAATCAAAGTCTCGTAAGTGAATACCCTTTTCTAAATATAATTAAGACACGAAATGGAATCAATATAAAAAACTGGATGAAGCAACGGTTGAAGGGTAATGTTAAAAATATTAAAGTCACATAAATGAATATTATTTTATAAGTGTGATGGAGAAGAATCAGTAAATAATAGCACTAAAACGGAACCAACATAAACTGGATGAAGCAACGATTGAAGGGTAATATAGATATTAAACTCACATAAATGAACACTATTTTCTAAGTTTATTTGAAGAGATTCAATAAACAATAGCACTGCAATAGAACCAACATAAAAAACTGGATGAATCAATGATTGAAGAGTAATATAGACATTAAAAACACATAAATGAATACTATTTTCTAAGTGTAATTGAGAAGATTCAGTAAACAATAGCACTAAAAAGAAACCAACATAAAAAACTAGATGATGCAACGATTGAGGGGTAATGTAGACATCAAACTCATATAAATGAAAACTATTTTCTAAGTATGATTGAGAAGATTCAGTAAACAATAGGAATGAAAAGGAACCAACTTCAAAAACTGAATGAAGTAACGATTGAAGGATAATATGGCATTAAAGTCATATAAATAAATAAAATACTATTTTCTAAGTGCAATTGAGAAGATCAGTAAAAACTATGGCACTGGAATGGAACCAACATAAAAAACTGGATGAAACAACGATTGAAGTGTAATATAGACATTAAAGACATAAATGAATACTATTTTCTAAATATAATTGATAAGATTCAGTAAATAATAGAACTGAAAAGGAACCAACATAAAAAACTAGATGAGGCAACGATTGAAGGGTAATATAGACATTACATTAAGTCACATAAATGAATATTATTTTCTAAGTGTAATTGAGAAGATAAGTAAAAACTATAGCACTAGAATAGAACCAACATAAAAAACAGGATGAACCAACGATTGAAGGGTAATAAAGATATTAAAGTCACATAAATGAATACAATTTTCTAAGTATAATTGAGAAGAAAATAGCACAGAAATGAAAGCAACATACAAAACTTGATGAAGCAACGATTGAAGGGGAATATAGACATTAAACTCACATAAATGAACACTATTTTCTAAGCGAATTAGAAGAGATTCAATAAACAATAGCACTGAAATGGAACCAACATAAAAAACTGGATGGAGCAACGATTGAAGGGTAATTTAGACATTAAAGCCACATAAATTAACAGTACTTTCAAAGATTCAGTGTGTAATAGCACTGAAAAGGAACCAACATAAAAATTTAGATTAAATAACGGTTAAAAGATAATATAGACACTAAAATCACTTAAATTAATATCATTTTCTAGATATAATTAAGAAAATTCAGTCGCAATAGCACTGAAATGAATGATAACAACATAAAAAGTTGGATGAAGCAAAAATTGATGGTAATATAGAGTTAAAGCCAAATAAATAAACACTATTTTCCAAGTATAATTGAGAATATTCAATACGCAACAGCACTGAAAACGAACCAACATAAAAAAGCGGATGAAGCAACAAATTGACTGGCGTAATTTTATCCCTTGATGAATATATTTGTGACGAAAAAAAAAACTGGAGCGAAACGAACGCCGGTCCACTCATCAACTTCTAAAGTCCGAGGCCAGACTGATTGCACGTTAAAAACCGAAATAATTAATAGATCGATATTAATTAACTAAAAGGACAATCAGCAAAGTATTTTTGCATGTTCGTCGGACGCGTTGGCATTCATACGAAAGGCATTGGTATTAATTCCACCTGAATTCATTCGTATCACATATTAAAAATCAATAGCAAAATTGAGGCGGCGTTAAAGAATGCACATGAATGGGAAAAACAAACAAGTGCATCGTGTTACGGTGTGGTTTGTAAAGAAATGGTGTCGGGTGAGGGGGTAGGGATACAAGGGCTTTGATGCCGTTCACTGAACAAATCACATAGTGGTTGATGTAATGAATGCTTCTCGTGATTAAAAAGGATCATTAAAATGTACGACAACGACAGATTGGATTATGTCAAATAAAAATTTTTCCCCGTCTGAGCCCATTGTGTTTCGACATGTGTGCACTGTGTGGCTGTTTTCAGCAATAATACGAATGTAAAACTGATATCAATGGTAATTATCATATTATGTGCACACAAAACCGGCTTATTTATACACTGATATTGTTATAACAATGCATTATGATTTACCAAACCTGATAGTGCCTAATAACAAAGACTATTAATAACATTTTGTAAACACAAATCATTGTCAAAATCATTTAAATTGTTTAACAGTATTAATTGAATATCAATTTTATTAAAATCAGTTATTACTAAAAGCTATAGGGTTTTATACACATAGTTTACAACAATTTTGGATTGCTGTACTTGAGTACTACATACCGTGCGAAAATGATTGACCAAAATAGCTCACTTTCTGATGTATGTTAGATGTAAATACCATACCCATTTCGCTGTGTTTAGTTCAGTTTAGTCAGTTATACAATGTCAAATGTACTCAGTACCATTTTTATTAAATGTTTTACAGTAAATGAGTACTTTGATCTAATTGAAAACTTAAAATTGTATCTATAAATTGAAAATCTAGTACTGTTATACTAAATTTTAAAAAAATAAACTACAACTATTTATAGTAATGAAACAAATTTAAATACATACAGGAGGTAAGAATTAGTATCCCATCCACCCCACCTTATAATTAAATACTAGAAAAAACAAGTTACAATTAATTTATAAACTGAAAAATTATTACTTCTGCAAATATCTAACCTGCAGATTTTTCAAACTTAATTCGTAATGTACTCAGTTTAAGTACTAACCATTTTTATTAAAAGTTATACAGTAAATGAGTACTTTGTTCTAATTGAAAACTTAAATTTGTATCTATAAATTGAAAATCCTGTATTGTTATACTAAATTTAAAAAAAAAATAAATTACAACTATTTATAGTAATAAAACAAATTTAAATACACACAGGAGGTAAGAATTAGTATCCCATCAACTCCACTTTATAATTAATTACTAGAAAAAACAAGTTAAAATTAATTTATAAATTGAAATATTAGTACTTCTGCAAATATCTAACCTGCAGATTTTTCAAACTTAATTCGTAATGTACTCAGTTTAAGTACTAACCATTTTTATTAAAAGTTATACAGTAAATGAGTACTTTGTTCTAATTGAAAACTTAAATTTGTATCTATAAATTGAAAATCCTCTATTGTTATACTAAATTTAAAAAAAAATAATAAACTACAACTATTTATAGTAATAAAACAAATTTAAATACACACAGGAGGTAAGAATTAGTATCCCATCAACCCCACTTTATAATTAATTACTAGAAAAAACAAGTTAAAATTAATTTATAAATTGAAATATTAGTACTTCTGCAAATATCTAACCTGCAGATTTTCAAACTTAATTCGTAATGTACTCAGTTTAAGTACTAACCATTTTTATTAAAAGTTATACAGTAAATGAGTACTTTGTTCTAATTGAAAACTTAAATTTGTATCTATAAATTGAAAATCCTCTATTGTTATACTAAATTTAAAAAAAAATAATAAACTACAACTATTTATAGTAATAAAACAAATTTAAATACATACAGGAGGTAAGTATTAATTTCCCACTAGAGTCACCTTATAATCAAATACTAGAAAAAATAAGTTAAAATTAATTTATAAACTGAAAAATTAGTACTTCTGCAAATATCTAACCTGCAGATTTTTCAAACTTAATTCGTAATGTACTCAGTTTAAGTACTAATCATTTTTATTAAAAGTTATACAGTAAATGAGTACTTTGTTCTAATTGAAAACTTAAATTTGTATTTATAAATTGAAAATCCAGTATTGTCATACTAAATTTAAAAAAAATAAACTACAAATGTTTATAATAATAAAACATATTTAAATACATACAGGAGGTAAGAATTAATATCCCACCAGCACACCTTATAATCAAATACTACAAAAAACAAGTTAAAATCAAATACAACTAAAATATATTTTATTTATTTGGTTTAAGACAAAAATAAACATATACTAACATGACAAAACAGGCAACATAAAATATTACAATTATTGACATAAATCAATTAAAACGTTGTAAAACAGTAAAAACAATTATTGTTTCCAGGCAAAATATAACAAAATTTCAGGAAACTTCTTTAATTCGTTAAACCCCGTCCTTAATGAATTAATTAATTATTTTGTTTAAAGGAAGGGAGTTCTCAAACATGCATTAAAACAAAATTCCCAACGTAAATAAGTAATTTCGATGTTTAATTGAAATAAATCCGGAACACTGGATAAATAAAAAACTAAATTTTATCTTACTACCCTCAACGGAAAAAATAGTCTTTCTTTTAATAGTTTTAAGAAAATATGTTGAATTCAATAAAAAATACAGATAAAGGACTAAATATTTTATATTTATTAGTTTGATTTATTTTTCCAGTATTTTATACAAACTTATATTTGGAAAAGTATCTTACAATTTCAGAAAATGTGAGTTCGATAAAAACTTATTTATTTTATTATATTCCTCGAAGGAACATTGTTCGTAAATATTAGATTTCTATCATATATATATTCGATCCATTATATAGTCCTTTAAATAACCAAATACGGGAGACATTTGTTGAAAAATAATATTTTTATTATAGTAACCTTTTTAAAAGAAAACTGTCGTTTACGTCATTATTCTTACTATTAGAAGAAGAACATTAGTTTAGTATTTATAGTGTGTAATTAATTTACATTACAAATTGCGTACGTAAGTAGTGAAAATTTTACGTGTGTTATAAAAGGGCGGACAAATTGAATTTCTTTCCCGTAATAAAATTTGGCTAATCCCGATCCCCAGTTGAACCAGAAAAAGCATTAAACTTTTAGTGAGCCGCTGCGACACACGGGAACTTGTTTAAATAGAAATCACATTAATTAGAGCGGCTCCCGAGGAAGTTGTGCATTTCGCACTTCCGCTGCACAAATTGGTAAAAGTTAATGTGTATCATATTATCTGGCAGAGATAATAGATACGGAACACTAAAATTAGATTAAATCGAAAACTCACCGGCTTTTACAACAACTTCCCTACTTAGTATAGTGCCGGCTGCGTTCGAGGCCCGGCATCTGTAAACCGTTGAATGCACGTCCTTTCTGTAGTCCTCCGCACGAAACGGCGGGAAGTATAAAGTTCCGTTGCCCAGTGACTGTCTGAAATTCAAATAAAACAAGCATTAATTGCCTAAGAAATTAAAACTACATGTGAAATTTAACAAGTTAACTTTGATAATTAACTGTAAGTTGGAAAAGAACATTGAGAGTTTCTTCTGTCTTCTTCTCTATGTTAACCCACAAGTTTTAAAATAGACAGAGATGTCATTTATTTCGTATCTTCTTTTCATATCGTATTTTGAAAATATGTGTGGTCACATTTCACAGTTTTTTAGACCTGGGAATAAGTATCTTGGAAGTAAAATAAGCATAAAACTATATTTAAGTAACAGTTTTAAAAATTAAAATTAATAATATCATATTTCTTTTCTCTTATAAAAGTAATCTGTACTCATGTTTCAAAATTTTATAAAATGGAGAATATGTATTTTAAATGTGAAATAAGCAGTATATTTCAGCAACATAGTTCAGCAAAATTAGGATAAATAAAATTAAATTAATTGTAAACTTTGTAAAAACGTGTGTACATTTTACAGTGTCATATAAAATTGGAAATAAATATAAATAATATATACTAAAAATTGAATAATCGAAACTGTCTTTCAATATAATTGTTAAAAATTAAAATAATATATATAATATCACATTTCTTTTCTGTGTACTCATTTTTCAGAATTTTCTAAAACTGAAAATAAGTATTTTAAAAGTGAAATAATCAATGTATTTTTCAGCAACATTTTTAAAAATTTGGAGAATTAAATTTTAAATTAATTTCAGTACAAACTTCATCATTTTTTCCTGTGTAAAAAACATGTGTACATTTCACAGTGTGATATAAAATTTAAAATATATATATATATGAAAAATTGAATAATCAAAACTGTCTTTCAGTGTAACTCTTAAAAATTAAAATATATAATATCACATTTCTTTTCTGTTCAGAAAGTACTCTTTATTCATTTTACAGAATTTTCTAAAACTAAAAATAATTATTTTAAAAGTGAAATAGTCAAAATATTTTTCAGCAACATTTTTAAAAAATTAGGAAAATTAAATTTAAATTACTTTCAGTACAAACTTCATCATTTTTTCCTATGTAAAAAACGTGTGTACGCTTCACAGTGTGATATAAAATTAGAAATAAATATATTAAAAATTGAATACTCAAAACTCTTTCAGTGTAACTCTTAAAAATTAAAATTATAACGTCACATTTCTTTTCTGTGATGAAAGTACTGTGTACACATTTTTTCAGAATTTTCTAAAACTGAAAATAATTATTTTAAATGTGAAATAATCAACATATTTTTCAGCAACATTTAAAAAAAAAATAGGAAAAGTAAATTTAAATTAACTTCAGTACAGAGTTTATAATTTTTTCCTGTGAAAAAATCGTGTGTACATTTCAAAGTAACATATAAAATTGGGAATAAACATATTAAAAATTGAATAATTAAAACTGTCTTTCAGTATAATTATTAAAAATTAAAATATATAACATCACATTTCTTTTCTGTGAGAAAAGTACTGTGTACCCATTTTTCAGAGTGGTCTAAAACTGAAAATAAGAATTTTAAAACTGAAATAATCAAAGTACTTTTTAGTAACATTTTTAAAAAATTAGGAAAATTAAATTTAAATTAATTTCAGTACAAACTTCATTTTTTCCTGTGTAAAAAACGTGTGTACACTTCACAGTGTGATATAAAATTAGGAATAAATATATTAAAAATTGAATAATCAAAACTCTTTCAGTGTAACTCTTAAAAATTAAAATATATAACGTCACATTTCTTTTCTGTGATGAAAATACTGTAAACTCATTTTTCAGAATTTTCTAAAACTGAAAATAATTATTTTAAAAGTGAAATAGTCAAAAGTAAATTTAAATTAATTTCAATACAGAGTTCATCATTTTTTCTTGTGTAAAAAACGTGTGTACTTTTCAGTGTCATATAAAATTGGGAATTAATATATTAAAAATTGAATAATCGAAACTGTCTTTCAGTAAAACTTTCAAAAATCAAACTATATAACATCACATCACATTTCTGTGATGAAAATAGTACTCATATTTCTGAATTTTGTAAAAGTGAGAATAAGTATTTTAAATTTGAAATAATGAAAATATTTTCAAGCAATATATTTAAACGGATACATAAGTTGAAAACCATTCAGCAAAATATTAAAAAAATAAAATATATAATAAATTCATATATCTTTTATGTTATTAAAGTAAATTTCAAAATATTCTGAAACCGAAAATAAGTATTTTAAAAGTAATCAAAACATGTTCGAGTAACTTTGAAAACAAATTAGGACACATAAATTTAAAATCTTTGCAATACAACTTTCACACTTTTTCCTGTTATAAAAGTGGTGCGTAAATTTAACAGTATTAAAAATAAAATAAACATAAGTAATTAGAATTAACTTTAAGAGGGAGACAAGACGACGGAGAGTTTCTTCTTGTTCTTTCTTCCCCTGCATATTGCCCAACAAATTTTGTAATAAACAGAAATATCATTTATATTAAGTAACTTTTTTTCGCCGTTGCCATTATATGTTCAGGTCTTCCTTTCAAATTGGTTTTCTTTCACCTGTTATGTTTTTCATTATTTATACAAACATCAAATAACTTCCTGACGAGATTTCCTCTTTGATTCATCGCGTTCTGGTTAAGTAAAAGTAGTAGCGAAAAGCCTTATACAGCAGTCATAATTAAATCAAAACGGCATGAATGTATTTAATTCCGGTGTGTTTCAACATCTCACAACTCATCACGATTTGTACATGGGATGAATTCGGTAAGCCAGACTTCTATTTATATTCAGACACGGAATATGATATGACATTAAACGTTGCAATTATTTAAGAGCCGTATTGCTCCCCTTAATTATTAAATTCAAACGAATTAAACATAGTAATGCATTGTGAAGCGATATGGCATCTGTTGGTGACACGTCTTCTAGGTCAAAGCTATTATTCACGCTATTGAGATAAATATATGAACATGAATACATAGCCAATCAAATACACTTAATGAACTGATTACATTACACAAATTAGCTGATTTCCGTGTGTATCGCTCCGTAATTGTGGAATTAACGTGAATTTCCCTTGTCCGGTCTTGACTCTATGTTTTTTTGGGTCACTAAACAATTGTGTTTTCTATTTTCCTCTGTGTTTTTTTTAAATCTAATTTACGTTTGTGGTTTTTGTATGTGCTTGTTAATTATTGTCATATGTGAACTTCACTATTTGCCATTTGTATAATAGAAATTAAAATTTACTTAATTAAAATAAACTTGTTCATTAATTATAAAATGTATATAATTTTATTTCATGAGTATTATTAAAGTAAAAATTCTATTTAATGATGAATGTAAAATATTATTTTCATATAACCTGATTTTACTTCTCTGATTGTTCACAAATTTATTTTAAAAAACCAATCGTATTTCGCTTTACCTTATTGAACTAACTTGAGTACATCTAATTTACAATCTACTTTATTTTAATGACCTTTATTTTCCCTATTCCAATTATAGTTAATAAACTGTACTTTTATTTCATCAATTTCAGAAAAGAATTACTGGTTATAGAAGTTTTCCTTAATAATTTTTCTTAAAATCAAATAAATATTTCATTTTGAACAACAATATAATTATACGCAAGCAAGTATTTTTTGTCTTTCTTAAAAAGTACTCTATCTCACTCAGTTTTCAGGGTTTCCTTAAAATTGTAAATAAGTATTTTAAAAGTAAAATAATCTAAAACAGTTTTTCAGCAACATTTAAAAAATTGAGATTCATAAATTTAAAATCTGTGCAATACATTTTTTATTACTTTTGCAGTTATGAAAATGGTACGTACATTTCACAGTGATTTATAAAATTGGGATTAAATATATTAAAAATAAAATAATAAAAACTGTTTTTCAGTAGAACATTAAAAAACTGAGATATGTAACTTCATCTTTTTTCTGTTGTGAAAGTACTGTGTACTAACATTTCAGAGTTTCCCTAAAATTGGTAATAAGTACTTTAAAAGTAAAATAATCCAAAACGGTTTTTCAGTTACATTTAAAAAATTGAGATTCATAAATATAAAATCTGTGCAATACAGTTTTTATTACTTTTGCAGTTATGAAAATGGTACGTACATTTCACAGTGATTTATAAAATTGGGATTAAATATATTAAAAATAAAATAATAAAAACTGTTTTTCAGTAGAACATTGAAAAACTGAGATATGTAACTTCATTTTTTTTATGTGAAAGTACTCTATACTAACATTTCAGGGTTTCCTTAAAATGGTAATAAGTACTTTAAAAGTAAAATAATCCAAAACGGTTTTTCAGTAACATTTAAAAAATTGAGATTCATAAATATAAAATCTTGCAGTTATGAAACTGGTACGTACATTTCACAGTGATTTATAAAATTGGGATTAAATATATTAAATATAAAATAATAAAAACTATTTTCAGTAGAATATTAAAAAACTGAGATATGCAACTTCATCTTTTTTCTGTTGTGAAAGTACTGTATACTAACATTTCAGAGTTTCCTTAAAATTGGTAATAAGTACTTTAAAAGTAAAATAATCCAAAATGTTTTTCCAGTAACATTTAAAAAATTGAGATTTATAAATTTAAAATCTGTGCAATACAGTTTTTATTACTTTTGCAGTTATGAAAATGGTACGTACATTTCACAATGATTAATAAAATTGGGATTAAATATATTAAAAATAAAATAAAAAAAATTGTTTTTCAGTAGAACATTAAAAAACTGCGATACGTAACTTCATCTTTTTTCTGTTGTGAAAGTACTGTATACTAATATTTAAGAGTTTTCTTAAAATTGGTAATAAGTACTTTAAAAGTAAAATAATCCAAAATGTTTTTCCAGTAACATTTAAAAAATTGAGATTTATAAATTTATAATCTGTGCAATACAGTTTTTATTACTTTTGCAGTTATGAAAATGGTACGTGCATTTCACAGTGATTTATAAAAATTGGATTAAATATATTAAAAATAAAATAATAAAAACTGTTTTTCAGTAGAACATTAAAAAACTGAGATACGTAACTTCATCTTTTTTCTGTTGTGAAAGTACTGTATACTAATATTTAAGAGTTTCCTTAAAATTGGTAATAACTACTTTAAAAGTAAAATAATCCAAAATGTTTTTCCAGTAACATTTAAAAAATTGAGATTTATAAATTTAAAATCTGTGCAATACAGTTTTTATTACTTTTGCAGTTATGAAAATGGTACGTACATTTCACAATGATTAATAAAATTGGGATTAAATATATTAAAAATAAAATAAAAAAAATTGTTTTTCAGTAGAACATTAAAAAACTGCGATACGTAACTTCATCTTTTTTCTGTTGTGAAAGTACTGTATACTAATATTTAAGAGTTTTCTTAAAATTGGTAATAAGTACTTTAAAAGTAAAATAATCCAAAATGTTTTTCCAGTAACATTTAAAAAATTGAGATTTATAAATTTATAATCTGTGCAATACAGTTTTTATTACTTTTGCAGTTATGAAAATGGTACGTGCATTTCACAGTGATTTATAAAAATTGGATTAAATATATTAAAAATAAAATAATAAAAACTGTTTTTCAGTAGAACATTAAAAAACTGAGATACGTAACTTCATCTTTTTTCTGTTGTGAAAGTACTGTATACTAATATTTAAGAGTTTCCTTAAAATTGGTAATAACTACTTTAAAAGTAAAATAATCCAAAATGTTTTTCCAGTAACATTTAAAAAATTGAGATTTATAAATTTAAAATCTGTGCAATACAGTTTTTATTACTTTTGCAGTTATGAAAATGGTACGTACATTTCACAGTGATTTATAAAATTGGGATTAGATATAATTAAAATAAAATAAAAAAACTGTTTTTCAGTAGAACATTAAAAAACTGAGATATGTAACTTCATCTTTTTTCTGTTGTGAAAGTACTGTATACTAACATTTCAGAGTTTCCTTAAAATGGTAATAAGTACTTTAAAAGTAAAATAATCCAAAACGGTTTTTCAGCAACATTTAAAAAATTGAGATTCATAAATATAAAATCTGTGCAATACAATTTTTATTACTTTTGCAGTTATGGTACGTACATTTCACAGTTATTTGTAAAATTTGGATTAAATATATTAAAAATAAAATAATAAAAACTGTTTTTCAATAGAACATTAAAACTGGGATATGTAATTTCACCTTTTTTCTGTTATGAAAGTACTGTATACTCACATTTCAGAGTTTCCTTAAAATTAGGAATAAGTATTTTAAAAGTAAAATAATTCAAAATAGTTTTTCAGTAACATTTAACATAAATTCTGTGAAAGACAAATTACGTCACTTTTTCAGTTGTGTCTCATAGAAAATTATAAAATTGGGATCACGGTACGACAGTACTGTGTACCAAGATTTTCGAAATTTACTTTAAATTGAGATATATGTAATTTTACATTTTTTCTCTTATAAAAGTACTTACATTTCACTTTCCTAAAATTGATAATAAGTATTTTAAAGGTAATATAATCAAACATGTTTTTCAGTTACATCAAAAAAGAATAGTTTATTCATAAATTTATAATTCTTTGCCACAACTAAAGGATATTTTAATTAAAATTCAAAAATATAATAGGATACCTTTTAAAGGATAAATAATTCTTACGATGAAATAATACCATCAGAGAATATTCAGATTTCCATACCACTATTCTTGTTCGAAGCTCGCCATCTCTGAGTCACTTGTTGAGAGCATAATCTTTCGAGGCACTTCACAATTCCAATTTTAATTTCAGCATGAACCGCCTTAATTATATTAATACTTCCTCATTTCATTCTACATTTTTTATAGAAAAAAAATCAACTATCGCATTCGGTCTGAATATTAAACAATGTCTCGAACGAATCTAATTCGTCATCGATTTCTCTTTAGTGGAATTTAAAATATTCCCTGTTTTCGCGATCTCCACGCTTACATCCATCAAATATATTAAAGTTGCACGAAGATAGATAGTAAAAAAAAAAAACGAGTCCGGAAAAATGAAAACGCAACCGCAGACTTTCATAATTAAAGAGAGTACAATACTTTGAAATACTCGACATGTTTAGATTCATTCGTTTGGCGTTTTTAATTAAAGGTGACTCCGACTCAATCACTTTATGATCGGTTCAAGAAGTTCGCTCGTAAAGAAAATTAACAACCTTAATCACGACTCGAACCATTCATACTTTCCGGACTCGATGGTTGAGCAAGGTAGGAAAAAAAAAATGCTGGCATGGAGATTAAAATTTCGTCTCGAACAAGTTTAATATTAAAAGCAGTGTGTTTATTTGGTTAGTGTAACAGTTGAGTTGAGTTGTGCATATTAATGAAAGGGGCAGCGCGAAGAAAAAAATTTCGCGATAAAACAAGTCGGGCACATTGGAACGTTCGCCCGGCGTTTTCGCAGCAATTAACGGCCGCGATAAAGAGTGGAAAATGTTGAGATAATGCTGGAAACGTTTTAATTAGATAAACACGGCACGTGAATGAATGCAGTCGGGTCCAAGATTTTCAGACGATAAGTCGGTGCATTCATTCATCGCCCTGACAATGGAACAAGCCACGGAGAGTTTCGTGGAGCAGCAACGCACTCTGGGATGGAACCTTATGTTTTTGGGCAAAATTAATTTGTGTCCATATTAGATAACATACATTCGTCCATTTTTTTTGTTTTCAAATCGTTCTAAAATAATTGTAATTCGTCATGACAACAATTATTTGTATAATATTTTCATAAATTTTTCGTAGATTTATTTTCATAGAATATTTAAATTTTAAATATCTGAAAAATAAATAAATATACATTTTTTCTGATAAAAAATATTTTAGAAAGAAATTAAGGAAGAAATAAATCTTTCAATTTAAAAATAATTATTAAAGATCAGTTAAATAATTAATCAATAATAAATCATATAATAAAATATAAAAATAAATAAAAAAATATGTCTTAAAATATACTGTCAAATTTATTTTAATTATTTCTTAACTAAAATTTAAATAAAAAATTAACGCATTATATTTAGTGTATTTAAATTTAAAGAATTTAAACAATAAATATTGATATTCTATAATAAAATATTTATTATACATATAAATGTTATTGTGAATTTCAAATAATCCAGTTACAAAATATTAAAATATACAAATTAGATAATTTATAATGAATATTTTGAATTAAGTAATAAATAAAAAAATAATTTCATGTGTTTCATCAACAAATCTGTATAAATAAACTGTTAATCTATAAAAAATAAATACCTTATATTCTTATATTAAAAATAAAAATACTAATAAAATTTCTTAAATATTCTTAAATTCTTAATAATAAAAATCATCTCATGTGTTTCATTTACTAATAACAAAATTTTTTATATTACACTCTCAAATATGTTTTTTATTAAAACATTTTCTTTTAATATTGTTTTTTAATATTAATTTTTATAAAATTAAAAAAGTAATACATTATATTCTAATATATTTAAATTATAAATATTTAAAAAGTCAATAATTTTTTTATAGTAAAATATTTAAGTATAACGTGTTAATTTCAATTACAATTTAATATTTAAGAAAAATGAAGGAAGAAATATTTCTTTCAATTACTATATACAAAAATAATCAAATTAGATAATTTATAATTTTATCTTGTTTTCTAATTATAATTTTTATTATTTCAATTTTAATTAAAATATTAAAATAAATGAAGGAAGAAATAATTCTTTCAATAACAAAATACAAAAATCATCAAATTACTTAATTTATAATTTCATTTATTTATATATTATTACATTGACAATGTTTTGAGTTCAGTAATTAATAATAAAAATAATCATGGGTTTCATCTACAAATCTGCATAAATCAACTGTTAAACTATAAAAAATACCTTAATTTATTATAAAAAAATAATATTTCATCACTAATATTTAAAAAAAAAAATGCTAATAACAATATTTCTTATAATATTATAGAGTCAAATATATTTTTTACTGCACATTTTCTTTAAATATTGTTTTTTAATTATAATTTCCATAAAATTAAAAAACTAAAACATTCCATTCTAATGTATCTAAATTTTAAATATTTAAAAACTAAATATTTTTTTTAATAAATTATTCACGTGTAACTGTCACCGTTAATTTCAATTTCAATTTTATATCAGAGAAAAATGAAGGAAGAAATAATTCTTCCATTTACAAAATAGTAAAATCATCCAATTATAATTATTATATTATTATATAAGAATGTTTTGAATTCAGTAATTAATAAAAAAAAAATAATTTCATAAAAATATACCTTAATTTATTATAAAAATTTATTATATTCTTTAAATATTGTTTTTTGAATTATAATTTTTATAAATTTAAATATCTAATACTTTATATTCTAATGTAATTAAATTTTAAATATTTAAAAAGTAAGGGAGAGATAAGGGAGAAATAATTCTTTCAATTACAAAATATTAAAATCATTTAGATTATTTATAACTTCGAATTTAGTAATTAATAAAAAAAAAACAGAATTTCATGTTTTTCATCTACAAATCTCACTGAATAAATTATGAAACAATAAAAATATAACTAAAAAATCTGAATACCAACATTTTTCAGAATATTATATTTCCAATGTATTTTATATTTTTAAATAAGAAATTAATACATTCTGTTGTAACGTATTTAAATTTAATATTAAAAAATTAAAATAATTATTAATAACAAAATTTGTTAAAATTTTATATTTTAACATATTTTATGCATTTTTTCTTTAAATATTATTTATTAATTACAATTATTAATATAAAATTAAAAACTAATTTATACTAATGAATTTAAATTTAATAAATTTAATTTTTATAATCTTTACTATTCGAATTTAAATTATATATTCTATAAAATAATTAAATCACTTTAAAATATTTTAATTCAACAAATAACCAAAAAGTATAATTTATATTATTTTAGAGAATATATTTACCATTAATTTAATTAATAAGCAACTTACATAATGAGTTATCACATTTTAAAATCAAATTTAAGTAGACTACTTTTTTCAGACACACCATCATTTTAAACGCTTAACTTTCAGTTTGTAAGGTAATCAAATTCTGAAATCAAATTATACACTTTCTTAATTCATACTTTTTTATCCCTTTTTGGGCAAAACCATTCCACTGTGCAGCGGTTGCGGTTGCGGAACCCGAAAAACGTTTTTGAATACACTGGGAAAGAAAAAAGTCCTTTCTGCCCCGCAGATTATATACGTATATGTGCGACATTGATCAATGGATTCTTTTATTTACGATTTATACGGAATATTAAACATATGGCCCCCGTTCGCCTTTATCGGGACGCGCATGGATAATTTATGATCACCATCGACTTACGAGAATGTACCGCGTGCTTTTTGCAAATGCTCCGGGTACGCGTTCACTTCATGACTATTATTATTGTTATTGCTGCGGGTGCAGTCCCGGATTTGTTGGGTGAAATTACGCGATTTATCAACCGGTTAAAAAACGGATGGGTACGGATCGGAAATCATTTTTCATGAAAATCGCTTCATTCATCGATAAATTTCTGTTCCGCCCGGCAACAATAACCAGACATCAGTCGCGATTGACTCATCCTTTATGGACCGCCTGTGATTATTATTATTGATGAAGAACTTTACACAAAAAAATACCGTTATTCCGAAATTAAATTACGAAAAGGATCGATGCTCATGAATATTAAAACAAGGACAAAATTCTTTTGAGACTAGATTTTCATAATTTGATAAAATTATATTAATTCATCAATTATTATATTAATAAAGTGTAAATAAACAATGTGCTTTTTAATATGATATTAAAAAAAAATTTAGTCTACTTAAACTAATCTTAATATTATTATTCTTCAAGAAATTTTTTGAAGAAAAATAAAGAAGCATGATGGATTTATCTATAAATATAAAAATATAAAATAAACTACATTAAATATTTAAACCATCAAAAACTAAATATTATTTATGTTATGCTGAGTAATAAAATATTTTATATTTAATAGTTATTAATAATAACATTATATGTTTATAATAAAGTTAACAGCAATACTAAAGATATATTTTTTATTTGTATAGTTTTTATTATTTTATAATTTTTATATTTTTATTTATTTTTGTTTATTAAAAATTCTCTACAATTATATTACATATATGTATTTCTAAAAATTTGCAAATTCGTTAATTATTATATTATTAACATAATATGTAAAATTAACAGCTGTAATAAAAACAATATTTTGCAGTTCCTTACTGAAGTTAGTTTTTATTTTTGTTTATTATAAATGTTATTTTCAAATTATCATATTGTATATATTATAATATATTTAAATTTAAAATATTAAAAAAATAAATGTGTTTTTATAATAAAATAATCTACATATAACTGAAATTTCTTACGTCAGTTTTATTTAAATTAAAATGAAATAAAAAATAAATCTTCTGTCAATCAATTTGTTAAAATAATTAATAAACTTCGATTCAACAGTTAAAACAATAATTTAATATGTTTTCTGTAAATACTTAAATATCCAAAATAAAAAAAGACATTATTTAATTTTTAATAAAAACAATAATTTTAATAATAATTTACTTACATATTTCCTATAAAATAGTTTTTTTTATTATAACTGTTAAATAATTAAAAATTAGTATATCGAATTATATAAAAATAATTAAAATAATTAATAAAAAATTTTTTGTGATTCATTTATAAATCTTTATAAACATCCATAAAACAGAAAATAAACATATTTCAATTTCCAAATATTAATATTGTTAAATTTTATTTGCCTACATTTTTAAAAATATAATAATAATATTTATTTAATTATAATTAAACTGTTTTTTTTTAATGGTAAAATTTCTTCAAATTAACAGTCATTGTTAATTTCAATTTAAATTTAATATTAAACAAAAATTAAGGTTTGATTTATGTTAAGAATTAAGAACATTTTTTCACTATTTAATAATAAGAAAATAATTTAAAGTATTTTATTTACAAATTTTCATAAATATCTAAAAAGAAAAAAACCTTACTATCTTTTTCTGTAAGTAATCTGAATATTAATATTTTTAAATGTCTTTCAATTACTAAGCATAATTAATATTTTTGTGTAAAGAATTTTTATAAATAAAATATTAAATTATAAAAAAATATCTTAAATTTTTATAAATAATCGAGTAAAACTCTTTTTTAAAAGAATTATTAAATCAAAAGAGTTGTTTAATATTGTTGAATTTTATGTTTTGCATTTATTTTTATTTTTACTTATTGTTAAAACTAAAAATAACATTTTTTTAATTATATATTTTTTCTATAATAAATTATCTTCATATAATTGTCATTGTTAATTTTAATTTCAATTTTAGTATTACAAAAAAATTATGGAAGGAATAATTCATTTATTACAAAATATCTAATAAAATTATCAAATTAAATAAATAATAATTTTATTATTATGTATAATATATATTTTTTTAACAAGTACACAAAAATTTTTGTAATCAAAAATCTTTCAATAATCGCAATTTACTCTTTTAAATTTAATATTAATTATAATATATCTATATATTATAAACATTTTAAATATTTAAAAAAGAGTGTAATTTAATGAATTTTATTCATATTTTTATAACTCAATCATGTACGAAACTATAAAAAAATATTCCTTATTTAATATTTTAAACAGAATTTGAAAATAAAGGTTTTTTGTTATGTATTGTAAAATATTTGTTTTATTTATTATTTTTTATAAGAATTTACCACTTTTAATTTTACAGAATTTTACTTTAAAATTTGGTCTAAGAAACACGGAATAAACTCCCAGATATTATCAGAAATAAATGCGATCGTAACAAAAATCATCCGGAAAAATAAAAGCATCGCCGGAGTTCAGGTGGCGTAATTTAACTGTCGTTCAGATCTAAATAAATTTCTGCGATGCTAAAAGACAAACAATAAACCCGCCCAAAAACAATATATCACTGTCCCATTTTCCCAGAGAAGAAAATATACTCGACGTCTTAATGAATGTAAACTATCTGATGTTTCAGTCGCGACATCAAAATCAAGCGTTTCGTTTTTTTGTTTTGCTTCTTTCTTTTATTCTGTTATTAGAAATTATTTTTGAATTTTTCCTGAATGTTTGAAAGAAATAAAGTCCATCAATAAGTCTCTCAATTATACTTACATGCACCTTCTTATCTGCTCGTTAAAATCCTTTGATCTTTTACACATTTATATTTGATTTTAAATGAGGCAGCTCAAGTGTGTTCCAATTTAATCGTGATGGGATTGCTTCAATCGGATGGTAAATTAAATCTGTCGTGGCAAAGACATATTCGCAAAAAAGAAAAAACTTAATTAAAAGTATTTGTAGATTTAAAACTCGATTTTAATCGCTTTTGTATTATACCTTGTGTTCTGAAACATCAAACTAGAAGCAAGAATTGTTTATGTATACTGGGTAACGAAGGAGAAAATACAATCAGCATTTTATTGAGGATAGGTATGCACATCAAAGGGTTGGAGTTCTTAGGTGATTTGATTGCTCAGTGATATATCTAAGAAATTCTGGAACCACATTTGTCCTTATCTTAAATCACTTTAAAATTCATTTTTTCAGCAGGATAATGTCCAACTGCGTATTGCAGAGGTTACTGAGGAGTGTAAATCAGTAGATCAGTGCCAAGGCGAGTAAAGTATCGGGATCATTGAAGAGAGCCAACTCATTATTAATATGAAAAACGATATTCACTTTTTTGGATTAAATATTTAAATATCATTTCATACTCTCATTTGCACAAAACTGTCAGTGAAATCTAACCTGTGATTCTGTGTAACATTTTTAAAAATAAATTATAAATAATATTTCTTAAAATGTATTAAAAAATACGTACATTTTATTCTACAGTAAATCAATTTTAAATAAAAGAAAAATTAATGAAGAAATAATTATTTTAATTATAAAATATTTATTATTTTCAAATTCTATAATTAATAATTTTATTTATATTCATTTCATTTATACAAATAAACTATTAAACTATAAAAATATATTTTATTATTTGTAAATTATCTGTACACCAATATTTTTAAAACAAATTACAAATAATAAAATTAAAATATTGTTTTATAAAGTAAAAACTCTTCAAATAATTGCAATTTACCATTTCAATTTAAATTTAATGTTGATGAGAAATTATGGAAGAAATAATTAATATATATATAAATGTAACATATTTATTAAAATAAATAATATTTTAAGTACAACAAACAGTAAAAAAGATTCTAAATTATTATTTTTATATTTTCTACATATTTCTACAATTAAAGACAAATTATGGGAGAAATTCTTTCAATTATAATGTTTATTAAAATTATTAAATCAGATAATAAAATATTTTAAGTTCAGCAAATATACAAAAACCTTAATTTAATGTATTTTATTTACATTTTTTTATAAACTAAAAAGAAAAAGGTTAACTCAATTATTTTTTATAAATATTTTTAAATTTCATGTTTTAGACAAATTACAATTATTAAAAATATCAATTTTTAATTTAATTTTTTTTTATATAGTAAAATATAATTATTATTGTTAATTTCAATTTCAATTTTAATGTTATTAAGAAAAATTAAGGGAAAAATAATTATTTATTTATATCATAAAATATGTATTGTAATTAAATTAAAAAATTAATAATTTTAATTATATCCATTTCATTTACAAAGATTGTTAAACCATTAAACTATAAAAACATATATATTATTATTATGTTTATCTAAAAATCTTAAAATTTATTATTTTAACAAATAATAAAACTAAAATTAAAATATTATAATCTAAATATAAATATATTGTTTTCTATAATTAAAAACCTTCAAACAAATTCAATTTACCATAACAATTTAAATTTAATATTGTTGACAAGTTATGGCAGAAATAATTCTTTCAAATATAATATATATTAAAACAATAAGATAAAACATTTAAAATATTTTAAATTCAGTAAAAAAATAAATAATAAATTTTATTTACAATTTTTTATAAATAAGCTTTGTACTAAAAAAAACAGGTTATCTTACTAATTTATACTTTTTACATAGTATTATAATTATTAAAAATATAAAAAAATAAATTAATATTAAATAAATATTATTAATAATATAAAATTTAATTTTTGTAGTAATTTTATAATATATTATATTTTTGTAGTAATTTTATAATAATTAATAATTTTAATTGTTAACAACATTTTAAGTTAAGTTACTTAATAAAAATATTATTTAATATTTAATATTAATGAGAAATTTTGGAGAAAATTATTATTATATTATAAGGTAATATATTTAAAATTGTAAAAAATTAAGAAAGAAATAATAATAATTACATGATATTTATTTAAAATAATTTTAAAACAAATTACAAAATTTCTAAAAATAAATGTATTTTTTCTATAATATTTTCATATTGGCTATTTTTATTATAAATAAGGGTAAAATAGAATTACGGGAACTGACAAAATCAAAGAATTAATAATTTTAATTGTATTATCAAATGACAGAAGATTTAAAATTAGTTGAGCATCTAATAAAAACGTTTAATTTAATGTATTTTATATAAAAAATTTAAATAAATCATTTGTTAATAAACTAAAAAATACTATATATAACTTAATTATTAATTAATATTTTTAAATTTTATATATTTTTACATATTACAAAATTAACAAACTTTTTTAGAATATATTCTAAAATATTTCTCTTATTAAACAGTTAACTTTACACAATTTTACTTTAAAATTTAATATAAGAAACATCGAATAAATTGCCGGAATTTATTAAGAATGAATGGGAGCGCAATAAAAATCATCCGGAAATATAAGCATCGCCGGAGTTCAGGTGCCGTAATTTAACTATCGCCCAAAAACAATATATCACTGTCTCATTTCCACAGAGAAGAAAATTTACTTAACGTCTTAATGAAACAAAATGTATATAAAAGTATTTCAAAAATGAATGAAATCTGACCAGTTAAAAAATTTGACCTTCCTGGTTAATATTTTAGAAGAAAGAAAGAAATTCCCTTTAATAAAACTTGTTATTCGGTTGTTTTTCGTGTTCCCGAATTTAGTTAATACATGAAAAACACTTATAATTAGTACACATAAAAATCCCCTAATAAAATTGATGGAATTTTCAAGGAGAGGGTAACAGATACGTATTTACCCAAACAAAGAATTTTCCATTAGTCCGTCCCGAAAAACGAATTGAACTGTCATTCCCTCAAACCATTTACACATCATTTATGCAGATTTCATTCGAATCTCATCATACGAAATACATAAGACGATCGGAAAATAAGTTGTAAAGAAAATAGTCAATTTCGATAATCGCATCTTGTAATGCCGAACCGTTGAGAAATAAATGGGGTGGGTTTTTTTTCTCTCTCTCTCTGTCTTCCCCCAGATCCTCGTCGATGGTTCAGAAAAGATCAATTACGTTACAGCTCAACGACATGCACAATGACGTTTGTCAAAAACACGATTTAATTAAAACGACTCCACCCGTCCATTTTTATCAAAATCGGAAGTCGCTCGTTGCCGGTTCTTCGGGGGTAGGTGAAATTTCTGAAATGCAGTTTTAAGATCGGTTCTTTGTTGCACGTCTGGTTCGTTAAAATTAGCCATGAAACGTTCCGGTTTTATATCGCACGTGTCGTTGAATCGCCGTGCAACATAGACAAAAGGTAATTTATGGAAGTCTGCCGCCGCCATTAATATTAATTAATTTTCCGTTGAATGATGCGGTTTACAAAAATTATCAGGTAATTTCGTTCTAATTAAAATTATTAACACATGGCTGGCGGTTACAGCGGCTCAACTAAGAGGAAATCACGGCAGAGCAATATTATAATTTAAAATTAGTTTACTCCGCAGTAAATAAGATTTCACGGGTACCATAATCAAAACGATCTTTTCCCCCAAAAGTCGAAAAACCAATTTCTTTCTAATATAATAAAAATAAAATAAAAAAGTAAATTGACCCGTGCAAACATGTAATTGAGCCGGTTTTAATTAAAATTGCATTAGATGTTCCACAATTAAAACAGTAATTGATTTATTTAACATCGGAAAGCTTTCTAGGGGGTGTAAATCTTTCATCCGATTTTGTTTGACGGTATAATTCAGTACGCGTTTAGACAGACTAATACATCTTGAATGGACGATATTAATGCTTTGTCATGTCGAATTAAATCCACGATTTTTATCGTCGGATATAATAACTTATACAGAAATCTCATGAAATCATTTCGAGCGTTCATACGAACCGAATTTTTATCAGCCATAAATTATCTCAATGCGACATAACTTTAATAAAACAGAAGAAATATCATAAATATTACATTTATATTGCATTCATGTTTCCGTTTCCATTTTTATTTATTTATTTATTTATTTATTACATATTATAAATTTAAATAACATACAAAACTATGTTCTTTCTTATAAATGTCATTTTAATGGCAAGAAAAAGTAAATAAGGTTATTAATAAATTAAAGAATCAAACCAATATCTTAAAAATATTTATAAATTAGTTTCCAAACTTTCCTACTTATTCCCTAAATTCATTTTAAATTAAAACTTTAATTGCGACAAATAATATTGATATATTATGGACAAATGGTTTTTCTTCTAATAAATTTACAAATTAAATTTATATTAAGTATTATTTAGATAATAATAATAGTCAAATTTGTTGACATTTTCAATTTCTTTTAAACATTTTTTGTATTCAAATATTTTTCTTAATTTAATTTATAATAACTAATAATAAAATACGTTCATTTTATTATTTTTTTTTTTTTCATTAGTTATAACTAAATAATTAATTTCTAATCTAATTAAAAAAATTGTCTAATCTCACTTAATTAATTAAAATAATTATTTTTCTTAATATCATTCAGTTTTGAGATATAAGTAACTCTTTTCTACCATCCCTGATTTTATTGAATGTAAAAATTGTGTAATAATATATAAATAAACTTCAACCAAAATACAATATTAAAAGTGTTTTTTTCTGTTCAATAAATTTGAGTCCTCAACATATATGACTGTAAAAATTTTTCTTTTTCCCCTATTTTATATTTGTAGACAATTAAAGGTCCAATCAAAGAAAATTTGTCTAACATATATCCAATTCTGTTAACTTTCTTATATTTTTATAAAAATATTATGTCAAGAAAATTTTATGTTATTATTTATTAAACATATAAATCCATAATTTAAATTATTTCTTAAACTCTCAAACAAACTTTTCTTCAACATAAACATTGGAAGCTTTTTATCTTCAACAAGTTTGTTTCCTCCAAATAAACGACTTTTTCCCATTTTATTTTTAAGTAATTTTTCAATTATGGCATATAATAAAATATTTTTTTCAGCAGTTTTATTGTAATGTAAAAATTGAGACAATTAAAGTTTTAATCAAAGAAAATATTTTCTAATCTATATTCAAATCTGTTAATTTCCTTATATTTTTATAAAAATATTTTAATTTTGAATATAGAAAAGTTTGTGTATTATTTATTAAACTTACATAAATATATAATTATTTCCTAATTTTATATCATTCAGTTTAAAATAAATGTTGTTCAAACAATCTTTTCTTCCACCAAAGCAGTGGAAGATCTCTATCTTCAAAAAGTTTGTTTCCTCCAGAAAAACTACTTTTAAAATTAGTCCCTTTTTCCATTTCATTTAAGTAAATTTTCAATTATGATAAATAATAAAATATCTTATTTTTTCAGTAGTTTTATTGTAATGTAAAAATTGAGAAAATTAAAGCTTTAATCCATAATTTTAATTATTTCTTAATTTCACATCATTCAATTTAAAATAATGTTGCTCAAACAAACTTTGCTTCAACCAAAGCATTGAATAAAAGCTTCTCATCTTCAACACCTTTTAAAATTGAAACGACTTTTAAAATTTTTCCTTTTTCCTATTTCATTTTTAAGTAAATTTTCAAATATGATAAATAAGAAATATTTTATTTTTTCCAGTATTAAAATTTCTTCAGTTTAAAATAAATGTAAATCTTCTTTGAAATAGTGAGAGATTTTTTTCAACCTTCAACATTTTACTTTTTTTATTAATAAATTAATTGTACAAATTAAAGAAAATTTGTCTAATATATGTTCAAATCTATTAACTTTCTTATATTTATAAATAAATTTTTTTATCAAATTTGAGAGTGATATTTTTTGTGAGAATTGTTAATTATACTTCGTGACAAAGGCAGAAAGCAACAATATTTAAAAATCGCTTAAGGAGTTGAAACATTGAGGACTATTGTATCACCGAGAAAAAAACCCGTCGAGTAAAATAAGATTTGTAAAAGTAGAGCGGAGCCTTTGGAATTGCAAACTCGATAGGGGGATCAGAAATCCATAGATTGATGCCGGTGGATCTGCTTAATCCTCTATTATTTTACTTCTCATTCACCAAAACTTCCCTTGCATATAAATCACCGCTTTAGCGATATTCTCCGTGAAACGCGGGCCCGGCTCCACTTCTCCACTCCACTTATTTTTTCTCTTAGCCGCGAATTTATTCTGTTTACTTATATAGATAAAATTATGTTTTAAATTGATTTTTATGGGCTCGCGGCTGGCGCATAAAATTCCCAAATCATCCACGCCTCCCTCGTTTGCCGCCACTTCATTTTTTCTAAATTCGACGGTTCATAAACGTTCCGCCAGCGGTCAGGCCGCCACGGAGGGGGATGATTAAATTTAATGAGGGGCTCCGATTTCAGGCCCGATTCCGTCGGTGGGGCGACACAATATCCATGCCCGCCCTTACGCGACTGATTAGAAAGCAATGTTAGAAGTTTTAATGACTCACGCAATCGACATTGACGACCTATTTACCGAAATTCGCAGGAGGATGATGTTTATGCGTCGAGAGCTAATGCAATCGCAGTTGACAAGCAAAAAAAAATGTGGTGCATCGAAGCGAAATTTAATTCGTCACCGGTAACAGTATCCACCAGTCTCGGGTTTCTGTTGTCTTTGGTTATTTGGTACGGCATTAATTTGCAGCATACGTAAACTGCAATCTAAATCAATATCTCGCAATTAATACGTTGTCGGTAAGACTTAATTATGAAGTCGGTAATTGTAAATGAAATGTAAATGATACCGCCGAAGTTCATGAATGAATTGGTTAATGAGCGTGACCTGTCCTAATGAAATGCAAATGTCACCGACTAACGAATTACTCTGCTATCTTTGTATCGATCCCATTTGATATATGCGATACACAAGTCATAAAATAATGATCATGGCAGCTCCACTGTAAATGAACAGTCAAGATAAAGCCACACAAGGATCGATTTAACAGGCATTTTTAATTGTACGACCCGCCATTTCAGGCTGTTTATTTTCGGGTGACACTCCAGGGAAATTATTTTATTTTATCATCATAATACCCTTTAAAACTTGAATTAATTCGGTGGTGCCTGGTGGGCACAGAAAGTCCAAAGGCGCAGGATGAATTAAGGCAACCGGAAAGTAATGTCCTTTCCGTGCAAGTCGATATTTGATTGTCATTTGTCAGCTCATTGTGTATCTCGAATAAGTGTCAAAGGTTTTTATGACTTGTTCACTTCTAAATAATTCAATTTTAAACTTATTTTTGCAATTTGGGATGAAATGGCCAGTCAATTTTGATCCCTCTGACTCCTGGAAGATCAACGACATTCAGAAGTGGAAGCAAATCCATGTCAAACAGTCGAAGAACTGTCAAACACCCTTGGAACTTTTACAGCACATTGGAAAGATAAGCAGAGCAGGTGTTGGAGTCTCTATAATCTGTCCGAAGAGAACAAAGCCATACAGCACCGTTTTTTGATCGTTTATTCACTGGAGAAGAAAAATGGGTCCTATACGATAGTCCAAAAAGCAAAAGGCAGTAGTTCTCTCCAAATAAATCTACTAATAAACTAAAAAGTACTGCGAAACCAAGTTTACATCCCAAAAATTCTCTTCTGTAAGTTTGGTGGAGTATTCGTGGATTTATTCACATTGAAGTGATGAAACTTGGACAAACTGTTAATGCAAACCTTTATTGGGAAAAATTGGATCGAGTGAACCAATCTTTAGTCAAAAAGTATCCAGTGATTGTCAAAAGCAAAGGCGTCATTCTACAACACGACAATGCAAGACTACACTGGAAAAAATTAATTAATTGGGGAGGATTGCACCCTCGGATTTCCATTTATTCAGATTTCTACAACATTTTCTTAGTGGAAAAAAATTTGAAAATTTGATTGATGTCCAAAATGCCATCTTGAGATATTTTACACAAAAACCAAATGATTTTTAACCGTAGGAGATTGAAGATTTACACACCAAATAGCAAAAGGTGATTATTGATTAAAAATAGAGTTATTCTCCTAATAATTAAATAAAAAAACAATCTAGTCCTACATGTTCAGGAGTTAACACGCCATTGGTTGTGAAGACCCTCAATAAAGGTAATCAACAAATTAACATTGATGAAAGAGTGCAATTCGTTTGAAAACACGACGCAAAAGCAAAGTAGAAAAGCTGAATGAACGGAATACAGTTTTTTTTTTTTAATTTGATCACCGTTCATTAAAATTCGGATGAGATGTCGGGGATTTGGAGTTGTTTAGAGCATCGATTGGCTGGTGTAAGTATAAAATAAAGATTAGGGTTCATCGAAGCGTGTAAATTAATGTCCCATTTTTAAGGGCGGATCGCGTCTTAACATTAATTGACGATGGAGTGGCTAAATGAAGGTAGGAAGTCTCCGTGGCTATCTCCTGCAGTCACGCTTCGTATATTGCTTGGCGATATTCCGACTTCCCTGGAGATTTGTCTCATGTCTCTCCGTATCCTCTTAACTTCCGCTGCTGAAGCTCATTCATTATTCCATTTTCTAAAGAGTTAAAAAAGCAGTGCCGACCAAAGGAAATGCGATTAAATGTGAAACAGTGTAAACAACACATAATACGCGAGTAACAAACACTGTCGTGTATCCAGTAATTACGACATTCTTTTCACGCTTTATTTTAACGATGTTTGTCAGCCGACTACTTTTGTTTACTATTCGTATTTATATACAAATGAATATTACTCATACGAACGTTACACAAAATATGCTTTAGAAAATGACGTTCTACAAATGAGAAAACACCTCTAGAGATTTATATTCACTGCGTATTTTCATCAAATTAAAATAAAATGTCTTCCAGCAATTTTACATCATCCTCCACGAATTCGGTCCAAACGTATTTCCATCAACGCTTTTATGAGTTTACTAAATGGAAACCGCTTTTTTTTTGTTAGTTCAGATTCAAATGGCACCAAGCACTGGAAGAACTTTGTTGGAGATAGAACCGATGTTGGGAAACTGGAGCGAAAACAAAGATGTGTGAGAAAATACATACATAACGGCGATTTCAAGTCGGGCACACAATATATTGTAAAGAAGACAGTCTCGCTGTAACTTATCAGGGTTTATTAAAAAATAAATTAGCGTTGAAGTTTTCGTTGTAATCTTGTATTATGATTTCTTTCCTGTTACTGTGTAAAGTTTTAAGGGAACAGAAGAAATGGAAAAGGAGAAGATAAGAATGTGAAAGAAACCACACAAGATGGAATCATGGAATTATTTTAAAACAAGGAAATGAAGTATTTGATAAAAAAGGAAATTAAGTATTATTTTTGAAATTGTTATTTCTAACCAAAATTAAGATATTTATTATAATCTAAAAAATTTGAGGATTAATAATAATTCGTAAGAAAAAAAAAACAGAACAAAGTAATCTTTGGATATACATTATCACTCATATGTGAAGCAACTTTGGAAATGTTCCTTTGTCTTTATAAAAGTGCAGATTTATATATCCATATTATTGTCAGTTAGGCAGTATTTTTGATAACAACAATATGACAATATAATTATTTATTACTGGGTTTAGTATTAAGGTATTTATTAATATTTGAAAATAATTCAAGGGTCAAATGTAGAGTAACTATACAATAAAACAACCTTACGTACATTTAGCCTTTATTTAGTATCTAGAAGCATATACATTATTTGCAATAACATTTAAACACCCTTTTTTCATTGATTTTAGTAGTTGTTCAGCATAATCGTTCAATATTTCTTTCTGATTTTGAGCTTCTTCGTAGAGTTAATTGAAATTTGACAGTCTTTTTGCATTGATTTTCAGATCAAACATTAACCCTGCTCAAAATAAAAACTGTAAATGTAAATCAAGATATCTATATATAAAGAGAGGTACGAAATGTTTAGTCACTTAATAATTATAACATTTTATACCATTTCCATCAACATTTTTGTAGAATAGGTAAATGGAATTTCTTTATTTTTTACTTCAAATTTAAAGAACACCCAAATCAGCAAGAACTTTGTTGAAGATGGAATAAAAATTGGAAAGGAACCAGAACATAAAACACAGATATGTAGAAAACTGAGATAGAATTATTAAAAAGTAAATTGTCTTCTCATTGCTAGGAAGGCGAAGGGAAAGAAATGAAAAAACAAATAAGTAATTTAAAAAATGTAAGAATTAAAATTTAAGAGATAAGAAATGTGACCCATAATAAATCAATAAAAAGGGGGAATTGAGTAATGGATATTGACTTAAAAATAACGTAAAAAACTCGAAGATTTGTAGTTTTAACCATTGCACAAGTCTAACAAAGATAAAAAGGACAACCAAAAACAGAAACAAAGAATATTAATGTAACCGTTATTAAAAGAACAGAAATGACCAAAAACGCCTAGACTATAAGATAGTGTTCTGGATCATATTTAATTAAAAACTTTAAACAAACACTCGATGTCAAGAAGGCGACTCTTAATGATTCGTACGAAAAAACGACCCAAAAAGATTGAATAAAATAAACTACAAATAATTAAGAAGCCGCTACAAGATTTCTATAATATAAAAGAATTACCGACCAGTCAATTCTCCTGGGGGATTCGCCTTCGCTCATTAACGCCTAATTAAGCGAAAATTTAATTAAAATCGTTATACGAAAATAACAATAAATGAAATGAAGGTTTTTTTCTAAATTGAATTTGAATGTGCAAATCAGGTTAAATGCAGAATAGAATGAGTACGTGGCATATTTGATTTTCACCATAATCAGTTCAACAATTCCAAAGCACGAATCGATTGTTTGTATCTTGTAATTGAAAAAAAAAATGTATTTTCAAACAATCAATATTGACATTAATTAAAACCATCCTATTGGAATTTCAATTCGTCCATAACAAAAGACACGAGCAACACATTCATATAATGCCAAACGTCGACATGAAAAACGGAAAAAGGGAAGAAAAACTACGGCGGGCACAAAAACGGAAAGTATTTTACAGTTTGACATTCAGTATGAGCTTATTTACCAATTTGCTTAACAGAGCAAGATCATTTATACTCTACGTTACAGTTACTAATTGAGTTTTACTAACAGCATTTCAATTAGTGATTATTGATTAATACAATTTTGCTTCTATGTTTGCGAAACATAACACGATGGAAAAACAATTGGTCTTTTGCAACTGTTTTAAAATCACATTTTTGTATTCGACCCATTTTGCCAGTTCGTGATTGCATGAAACTGTTTTAATTTTATTATTACAGTGTCGGAATTATCAAATTGATACATTTACACAAATAACGTTGCCATTTCAACGATGAAAACTACAAATTTACCATGTAATTAAAATAAATTGACATGCTGAATTAAAATTAATTTTTTTAATTAATAATTGTAATTATTATACTTAGTGACATTTGATAAATTAGGGGGACTGGAAAGTAATGTCGCTGTCTTATATTAAATTATAGTCTTTAGTTTTAATCAATGATTATACCCTCGTTATTAATAACCTTTTGCCATCTAGTATGCTAATTTTCAACCCCGGACCGATAAAAATTAATGGGTTTTTGAATTAAATATCTCAAGATGGCATTTTCGACATCATCCATATTTTCAAATTCTTTGCCACTAAGAAAATGTTGTAGGGATCGAAATAAAAGGAAATCCGATCGTGCAATATCGGATGAGTATGGTGGGTGAGGCAGTACCTCCCACCTCAATTCACTAATTTTTTCCAGTGTTGGTCTTGGATAGCGTGGTCTGTTGACAATTTATGAATAATTTTCGACTAAAAATTGGTTCACTCGATTCAATTGTTCACATAAACAGGTTGTCCAGGTTTCAGCACTTCAAAGTGAACAATTACGCGAATACTCCACCAAAAACACAAAAGTGCCTGAAATGTAAACTTTGAAAGTACTATATTCTCTACACGACTCTAATCTTTAATGACCACATTATATCTGAAAGAAGACAGAAACTGAAGATGAGTAAAAAGTGCAAAGGACCTTCCTTCTTCATTGACTGGTTGGCAATTGCTCAAGTCATTACAAAAAGATCTCGTAAAGATAAAGTTCTCTAGTACGTCATTCACGACCTTCTTCAACAATTCTAGACAATGCTTCGACTTCAGTTCATTTGGTTCTGCCACTTTTAAGTTAATAATTAGCCCTCTATCAAACTTACTTGGATGATTAAATTTACATAACTTCGTACTAACAGCTTTTTAAATGAATCAAACACTACTTTAAACACCACAAAGATGAATTGAACATTGAACTGAGTCTGTATTATACATACGAATTTAAAACACTTAAAATTTGTACAAAAACCCTTCGACAAACGACCTCCAAAATCTAATCATGTTTCATCCTCATATGGACCAACGTACACATCAATTTCTGTTAACACTGGACCAAATCTATGGTTTCTAATTTGTGTGTCACCGAATAAATATCAGAAACGACAATAATCACGAACGACGAGAGCAAAACATTTCAATTTCTATTTACGTGGTCCCCATCATATTATATTTTTTTTTAATTCCCCTTCATCACCATATCATCCAATTAAACTCCAATTTCCGTCGCGCCGTCGTTTTCTCACTTTTTCACGTCCCCGCCGTAAAAATCTCCGAAAAAAAAAACAATTTGCAACGACTTAATAAAATTTACCTTAGGCCGGGCACGGCGGTGACTGTTTGGCCGTCTTGCAGCAGCCAGTCGACCTGCGGGGTGGGCGAGCCGTGGGCCGAACAGCTGACCTGGGTGCCCGTCGTGTTCGAGAACGTCAGATGGGCCGGGGGCTCCAGCAGGAACACCGGACCCTGGCTCTGGGCCGTGGTGGACACTGAAACGAATTTAAACAATTCCCTTAATATTTAATTTATTTTATCCTGTTTTTTTTTTTAATTATTTAAAATAAACCGTGTATAATTAATTGAACCTAACAAACTATAAACACGCATAAAAATTCCGTATCGAACTGAAAAATATCAGTGGGCATTACACATTTTTGAAACCAGTGTGACATAAAATATTAATTGAACGATAACGGTTAAATTTGCAAAATATCAGATGTTCAAAAAGCTTGTAACTGCACATATTTGCAACTTTTTGTCCAATTAAAATGTTTTTCATTAGTTGGTGCGCTTCAAATTGATTGAACACGAATTTGCCAAAGGGAAAATAGATCTTGTTAGTTGTCGTAATAAACACTTTTTTATCAGAAATATTTGTGATATTTTAAATAGTTCATCGGATTTTATAATTTATTAAAGTTAACACGATAAATATATAAATCATTGAAAAAGGAATCGTTAAAGGAATCTAACTTTAATCAAGATGAGAAAAATACCTTTACAATCAGATTCCTTCTTGATTGTGCTCGTCTCCTGTCCTCAAAGGTCTTATTGACAGATATTCAGAGGATTAATTAATTGTGAATATATTTTATATATTATACTTTTTTATTTTATTATTAATATTTTATTTTTTAATTAAATGACTATTTAAATGTTCAATAGAAATAAATATATTTCTAAAAAATAAAAGACAGTCTATGTAAGTAGTTTAATATGAAGACAGTTGTTTGTAGATTATTCATGTAGTGATCATATTTTTAATTAAAATAATTTCTAGGGAAAAGGATAATCTATGTAAGTAGTTTAATATGATAACAGTTTTATGTGGATGATTCCAGTACTGACTTTGTGTCCTAATTAAAAGAATATGGAGAAGTTTTAAAAGCAGAGTTTTTAGTTTAAATATCATGTCATAGTACTTTTGATCAAGAGGGTGTTTGATCGAGATTTCTTAAAGCAGATGTTTACTGGAAATCTGACCTTAAGTGACATAAGGAAAATGTTTCGAGATATCAAGGAATTCCTTCTTGATTGTGCTTCTGTCATCTACTCAAAAGCTTTATTGTCAGATACTCAAACTATTCATTAATTGATTGTGAAAGTGGTTTATATTTCTTTAGTTGATTGTTTTACTGAATTATTCATATTTTGTTTAATTAAATGACTCTATGTAAAAATTCTACTTATTTCTAGAGAAAAGGATATGGAATTGCATACTCATTCAAAAACTTTTGAATATTAAGACAAATTAAAAACTTTAGAAGCAGAGCTTTTAATTTAAATATCATGTCGAAATACTTTTGATCAAGAGGGTGTTTGATCAAGTTTTTTTAAGGTACACTTTTACTGGAAATCTTAGTCTAATCGACACGAGGAAAATCTTTCTAGAAATCAAAAAATCCCTTCTTGATTTTGCTTCTGTCGTCTCCTCAAAAGCTTTATTGCCAGATACTCAAACTATTTATTAATTGATTATGAGAGTGGTTTATGTTTCTTTCGTTTATTGTTTTATGTAATTATTCATATTTTGTTTAATTAAATGACTCTATCTAAAAATTCTACTTATTTCTAGGGAAAAGGATAATCTGTGTATTTTAATATTATGGCAGTTTTATGTGGATGATTCGAGTACTGACTCTGCGTTTTAATTAAAAGAATATGGATTTGGGTACTCATTCAAATACTTTTTAGATACTAAGACAAATTAAAAGTTTTAGAAGTTATTATGTCATAGTCAAGAGGGTGTTTGATCGAGATTTCTTAAAGCAGAAGTTTACTGGAAATCTGACCTTAATCGACACGAGGAAAATGTTTCGAGAAATCAAGAAATCCCTTCTTAATTGTGCTTCTTCATCTCCTCAAAAATTTTATTGCTTGATAATCAAACTAGATTCATTAATTAATTGTGAAAGTGGTTTATATTTCTTTAGTTGATTGTTTTATAGAATGACTAATTAAATGACTCTTTCAAAAGTTTTACTTATTTCTAAAGAAAAAGATAATCGTGCATTTTGATATGATGACAGTTTTATGTAGATGATTCGAGTATTGACTCAGTTTTTTAATTAAAAGAATATGGAATGTATACTCGTTCAAATAATTTTTAATATTAAGACAAAATAAAAATTACAGGATCTAATTTTATAATTTAAACACTACTTTTGACGAAGAGGGTAAAATATTTTAATAAATCAAGAAATCTCTTCATGATTGTGGTTCTGTCATCCCCTCAAAAGCTTTATTACCAGATACTCAAACTAGATTCATTAATTCATTCTGAGAGTGGTTTATATTTGTTTAGTTGATTGTTTTATTGAATTGTCCATATTTTGTTTAATTAAATTTCTATCTAAAAGTTCTATATCTATTAGTTTCAGGGAAAAGGACAATCTGTGAAATAAATAGAGTTTTATGTAGATTATTCAAGTACTACGTATTTAATTAAAAAAAAAAACAAATGAGATTACATACTTATTCAAATTCTTGTTAATATTTAAGACAAATTAAAATTTTACAAATAACTTTACTAAAAATATCCCTTAATAGTTGGTTTGATCGAAAAGGTTTCCTGGTCAAGATTTCTTGAAGCAAAAGTTTGCTGTAAATCAGATTATAACAGATTGTGTCTGTTCCTCAAAATAAACTCATTAATTAATTGATTATGAATGTAGTTCATGTTTCTTTGGTTAACCGTGCTATTAAAATTATTATTCTGAATAAAAGGATTGCATTTGGAAGTTGTACTTATTTGTGGAAAAAATGACATTCTCTGTAAGCAAATTTAGCATAAAAGTTATTTTTACTAAAATTCTTCAAGTATTATTTATTTAATTAAAATACTGAGCTTAGATAAGACGCTTTCATATATGATGTTCTTAGACAAATTAAAAGTTTTATAAGAAGAGGCTTACAATTTAATTCGGTAAGTTTTGATAGAAAAAGTAATTAGAATTTTAAATTAAAAAAGAGGAAAGTAGAGTAAAAATAGTAGATGGTTTATGATTAATAATAAGCATAATTATATTTTGCATTTTTAAGTTTTATAAATTTCCTGCTAGCTGTAGAATTTCGTGTAATTCCTAGTCGAGAAATCAGAGATCCTCTACGTGCAATAACGTTAAACATTCTCCATTTCGTTTATGCAACAATTCTAATGGAATAATCAAGAGAATAGTGCATATAATTTTGTAATCACGAATGCCATTTTAATACTGATTGAGCAATTTGCCGTACATGTATAAACTGGCAAACAAGATATACAGTAGTTACGTGACGCTTATATCAATATGCCATCCCTACATGATTATCGTTAAATAAACTTTTCGGATAATTGTTAATTTCGTCGTGGCGTTTAAACAGCGTGGGATATGGTCACAGATACACAGGTGACGTCCGCACGCAGAACCGTTCCATACCATCCCATCCAGTGCAGCCTCACATCAATTAACTATCTAACTATCCTGCACCTGTGCACTATTTTCGATGTTACGGTTAAGCCGATGCAGAAATATACTAAACACTCGAATCAAATGTGCTGCAAAATTTGCAGGAGTAGGAAAACGATTGTGTACGTTTAGTGATGTGGATGTTATCTTAATTCAATTATAGGTATACCTATGGGACCACACCGCAATTGTCCAAATGCGCAGATGGCTGTTCTGTGTGTCCAGGAAATATGTATCAGATATATAGTTTATGTCATCATTAAATTATCAGGAAATTGTCGCTCAATAATCACTAAATTATCATCAAATATCAAATAATTGTATCCGAGCTTTAAATCATAAACAAATGTT
Source organism: Aethina tumida (assembly GCF_024364675.1). NCBI lineage: Eukaryota > Metazoa > Arthropoda > Insecta > Coleoptera > Nitidulidae > Aethina > Aethina tumida. The sequence continues at coordinate 5,105,663 of NC_065435.1, read as the reverse complement.
GATGCGAATTGTGATTTGATTGTTCATTCTTTACTTGTCACGTATTATAAATTACGTAATAGGTATTTCATGGCGTGTTATGAGTTTTCCAACTGTATTTATTTCATTATTTGTTTTTGTTCAAATTGTATACATTCGCAAAATTTATCAAATATGTTACAATACACAGGTTACCCAAATGAATTATTGCATTTTTGTTCATAATTAACGTTATTTTATATAAATATTAATATTTTATATAACGCTACATGTTTTATTTAGTACAAATATAGTAAACAAAATATTTTACAAAATATGTAATATGTATGCACATACATATTTATTATAAAATTTTAATTTGTTACATATAATAAAATGTAAAAAGATACGCAAATAATTTAATATACATAATAGCCCAACAAAAAAAATATTAAACAGACCAAAATTAGCCGCGGTATTTATTTTTGTTCAAAACATTGCTTGTCCAGAAATTCAACGTGTTTAACAACTAACTACATACGTCTACAAGTTTTCCCCATGTTACGGATTTGTGCTCAATTAATGTAAACATATAATAAACTATTATAAGGCATTGTTTTGCTGTAATTAAATGATTTATTAATAAATTTAATTTTCAGACCTTTACAAGGTGTAATTGTGTTAGGATATTGGTTAACAATTATTATAATCATCGATAATAACCAAATTTTGGAAACCACATACCCCATATAAAGATAGTAATTAATAGAAATTAAATAGCGTATTATTAATAAAATATTATTTATATGTAAACATTAACTGAAATTGACAAAAGCTGAAAATTAACAATACAACATTTTATTAACAGGGTATAAGCAAGAAACATTAACAATTCTACATATTGAAAAATAGCTCAGAAACTAATAGATATTTAAGAAATCATTTAAAAATTTATAACTGATTTGTTCAAAAAACAAATGTAAATATATTTAAATAATTAATAAACGACTTTTTTTAATTATGTTTATATGTAGGTAAAAAGTTTGACAGAAATTAAAACAGGATTCTACTATATTTTCATTATAATTTTATTTTTATTATTTTGAAAATTTTATAAACTAAAAACTCATAAATAAGGCAGTAATTAATGGAAGTTAAACAAATCTTTTAAATATAAAAATTTGTATTTATTTTAAACCAGTTTTTCTTATAATAAAAAATAATTAAATACACAGGTTAAATGCAAAATTCAAAATAGTCAATAATCTATCAATGCTTTTTGAGCTAGTTTTAGTTAATTACTTATGACACCTGGATAGGTTTTTATCATTTCTTCTGGACTCATTAGAGAAGTTCAAGTCTGTTATGAAATTGATTAAAACATTGACAAATTCTTAAATCTGCTTCAAAGTCATTATCGTCTTCTTCATTGAGCTAATTTTTATCATTGAGAAATTTTTATCAAAATAATATGAAATATCAGTAACTAAAATTACAAAAATTATTTAATTAAGTTAATGTTTACCAATAAAGAATATTTTTTAATTTATAACAATATAAATTAAAAGTGATTATACTTTTAAATCAAAATATTATGCTATTATAGGAATTATATTAAAAATGTCCTAAGCAATTCTTTATTTTCTGTTACGAAAGATAAGTTTTCTTGGATTATATAATTAATAAACAAAATATATGGTTTAAAAATATAGTTTTACTCAAGAATTTATGTAAAATTGACATATTTCTATTTTTTTTAAACTTTTTCAAAATAATTTTAAAGATCATCAGATATTAAATTAAGTTAATATTTATCAATAAAGAATATTTTTTTTTAATTTATAACCACATAAATTGTTAAATCTGATTATAATTTTTAAATCAAAATATTATTATAACAATCATATAAAAACATATTTGAATAAATTAATACATGTTTCTGTTAACAATTGACAAATTTCTAATATTTAAGATCAATAAATTGTATATTTTTTTAATTTATAAATATACGTTTTAAGTCAAAATATTATTATAACAATCAATTTGTGGTCATAACTAATGATCCTCAAATAACAAAATATCGATTTGTATTTATTATAGAGTTTTAAAATTTAACGAAATCCAAACAATTAACAATTTTAACAACAATTTTAGAATATGTAAAAAAATCATGAATATTGTTTCTTAAGTTTAAGCTAAATATAATATTTTCAAAAAATGTTCAATAGAAAAACTAGAATTCTTAAATTATCAATAGTAATTAATTGTTCACAAATAATTAATTGTCGAAACAATAAAACAATAAAAAAGAATCATTTGTTAGGATACAAGCAGTATTTTCAAAATCTAATTAATTTTATGTTTAATTATAGAAAAATAATGAAATAATTTAAAGGAATCAACTTAGAAACTAAAAAGTTCCTGTTGTAATATTGTAATACATTTTGAATATTACATAAAACATTTACACAAATTAAACAAAAATTTGAATAACATTATTTTGAAAATTGTCTGACACTGTGTGTTATATGTAAGTAACAAAAAGAGGGAAGCTAAAAAATGAACTATATTTCAGAAATTTTTATTTTTCTGTAAAAAAATCATGATTTTTTGACCATTTTAAACTGACTTGTTCTAAAAAACTTTATTAGTAAACGAGTTAATTATAAAATTGTGTTTACATGTAACCGAAAAAGTTAGGACAAAAGCTAACATTTATGCGTCGTCATATCAGTTCTTTTTATTCCAGAATAATAGAATGTTGATATTTTTTGTTTAAACCACCGGTAATAAAAAAACTTTATCGGCTCCACAAACCCAAAACGGGGGCAGCAATTAATAGAAGTGGATCACGTTACATCTTTTGTTGTCCTTTGTTACGGCAACAGCCATAAATCAGAAGCGATGCAGTTTATATCTCATTCAAACGACCCGTTTTTAAAAACTCCCCCATCAAAAAGTTGTGTTGTAACAAACCCGTGAGATATAATTAAAATCATACAAATATAACATTAATAATTAATTTATAATGGAGAATATACATAATAATTATAATGTTAATAACACAGTTCGAATTTTAAGTATAAATTATTCCCAATCAAAAGAATCTATATAAACATAATTTGTAAAAAACGAACGTTTTAATTAACGGTACAAACTCAGTTTGTAGTTATGAACATTAATATACATACATTCATATTAATAATAATGTTTAATTAAATGGTTATGAAATCAACTGAATCAGTTTAATTTGTAATTTAAAATATAGAAATGCTGAGAGTTAATAAATAAGCCATTACATTTCAATTACGTCACAGGATAACTACTCATAGATACGAAATTATAGTTTCAGGACACGCTCTGGAAAAATGTCCTGTTTACTTTGATCTTAAAAACGGAGCTGAGGGCGAGTGCAAATGCTGTAAACGTGGCCCTAATTAAATTAGGTTCACTTAGCCGGGAATTAAGAAATTTTTCATCAAATTGATGCGTTACTTTAAGTTACCGCCGCAATAACTTTCGAAACGTTTCAATTAAACGCAACGCTTTTAACATTTCTGTAATATGTCGTCGTTTGATTTATTAATTATTTATTGGATGTGGAACCCAATGTTAAATGGGCTGGATGATTTATGTTTAAGTTTGTTTGGGATTAGTTTAGTGGTTAGAAAAATAAATCGATTAGAAGATTATTGAAGAAAAATGTTTGATGAGAATGGCATTTCTTTATTAAAAGGGAAAGTTCAAAAACTGTAGACGGGCTTAAAAAAGTGATTAAGGGATTATATTTTAAACCAGTATAAGGTATTATATTAAAGTTTTAAGAAGTTTTGTGTCAAAAAAACAAAATACAATTAACCCGTATTAACTTTTGATATAACAAAAGGTTAGAGAAAAATTGTTAGTCCAATATGAATGAAAATAAGGAGTTTTACAATTATATAATTGTTAAGTGTAAAAACTCAAAATAACTTTTTTAACAAAAGCTAGTTAAAACATAATAAATTTCATAACTTTCATAATGTAAACAAAAAAATTAAAAAATCAGTGGTAACTAAAGATGCTCAAAAATTAAATTATCAATTTATTGATTACTGAATTTTAAAATATGACAAAATCCAAACATTTAATTTCACAATATATAAAAAAATATTTCTTAACATTAAATTAATTATCTTTTTTCAATACAAAATATTTTTAAATTAATAAATACTAAATAATAATATTTATTTCATTAACATTAACAATCAAGTTTATCAAAATTTATAGTAAAATAAAAAAATAAAGATTATTTGATATGACATCGAAGTTTACATTAAAACGTTTCTATTTATTTTTATTGAATATACAATATTTTCATAAACTACGCAGTTTTCACAGTTTAAAAGTGTATGTTGTAGTTATTGAGCTTTAAAATATGCATAAAATAATTCTGGATTTTATTAATAACACAATTTATAATATTTATTCAAATATTATGAACCAAATATAAAAAATAAATAAATTTAAATTTTAAAAATTACTTAAGTTCTTCAATAAAAATATTCTTTAATTAATAATAACAAAAATTATAATTAATTAATTATAAATTAACAATTTCGAGATTTACTAGTATTTTTTATTATCAAAATTCAAATGTTTTTCTGATGCAATATTAATTATATTATTTATAAGACAATTTTTAGTAATATTTTAAAATATTATTCACCAGATATAATAGATAAATAAATTTAAATTATTAAAATTACTAAAATTACTTCAACATAAATCAAAAATTATCAATTTCGAGAGTTACAATTCTTTTTTATTATCAAAATTTAATTATTTTTCTGATGCAATATTAATTATATTATTGATAAGACAATTTTTAATATATATTCTTTTAAAATATTATGAACTAAATATGACAAATATACAAATTTTAAAATTTACTAAAATTACTTTAATAACTCTTCAATAAAAGTATTCTTTAATTAATAAGAATATAAATTATTAACATAAAAAAGTCAAAATATCAAAAATTATTATATCATATTATTATAAATTTCGAAATTTACTATTGTTTTGTATTATCAAAATTTAATTATTTTTCTGTTATAATATTAATTGTATTATTGACAACACAATATATTTATTTCTTTTATTTTTTTAATGTTATGAACCAGATATGAAAGATAAATAAATTTAAATTTTAAAAATTAATAAATTTATTTAAAATTTCTTCAATAAAAGTATTCTTTAATTATAAATATTAAAAATTATATTAAACAATATTACTATCAAAATTTAATAAATTTTCTGCAATTTTAATTATTTTATTGATATAACAATTTATAATATTTTTTAAAATATTATGAATCATATATAAAAAAAACAAATAAATTTTAAAAATTACTAAAATAACTTAAAAATTTCTCCAATAAAAGTATTCTTTAATTAATAATAATATAAATTATGATTTAAAAAAAAAAAGTCAAAACAATTATCAATTTCAAAATTTATTAGCGTTTTATATTATAAAAATTCAATAAATTGTTATTTTTAATTATATTATTGATACCACAATTTATAATATTTTTTAAATATTATGAACCAAATGTGAAAGGTAAACAAATATAAATTTTAAATATTACTAAAATTACCTAAATAGTTCTTCAATAAAAGTATTTTTTAATTAATAATATAAATTATTAGTATTAAAAGTTGAAATATTAAAAATTATCAAATTCGAAATTTAATATTTTTATTATCAATAATTAATTAATTTTCAGCTATAATATATAATTACAGAAAAATAATGAAAAAATACAAATTATTTACTCTCATGTAAAGTATCTGTTTAACATATTAATTGTAATTTTAATAATATATTTTGAATTTATAATGTTTTCAAAACAAAAAATTAAATAAACCCTCTTAAATTAAGATAAAAGACCAATTACAAATTATTCCAATAAAGAATTATCCAATAGAAAATAATTTTTAACTGTTAATAATTAAATTTCAATTAATAAATATATAAATAAAAAAAGAAAGTTTCAGTTGTAATATAATAATTATAACACATTTTCACAAAATAAACAAAAAATTCACTGATGTAGTAGTAAAACAAAGCAAATCACGAAAGATCAAGAAATTGTAAAAAATATTAAAATAAATTAAAAAGTTTTTCAGTAAAAATAAATAATAAACAAAATAACAAAAAAACTAAATTTCATATTGTATTATTGCTCTAAATTCTCATTTAATTAATTTACCCTTTTAAAATATAATTACAAAGAGATAATGAAAAAATAAAAATTATTTACTTTGATGTCGAAAAATTTCTGTTGTAATTTAATTATGATTTTGGCCATTTTGAATCTAAAATATAATATATATTAAATATAAAATTACTAAATTAAACAATTTATAATATATTTTAAAACTCATTAATCACATTAATATGAAAGATTAATAAATTGAATAGAGATTCAAATTAACTAAAATATAATTAATTACTTAAAAAATATAACTTATTTACTTTAAAATGTTTTTTGTAATTGGAATAGTTAATTAAATTTGAATTGAACTTCGTGATAAGATAAACCTGAAAATGTTCACAGCATCATAGTTTCATAAACTAATATTGTGTAACAATAAATATCACGACAACCGCTGTTCGAATATCCCAGTAATTTTCTCCCCAATTTAATTAAATCGAAATTAAACATAAACAAACATTCACAACCAACCGTTTTGCCGTGCCGCATTTAAACCGTCACGAAATAAATTCGCAACCAAAAAAAAGAAAAAAAAGGAAGGTGATCGATCTAATTAATGTGTCCGTCTTTTGAAAAAGCCAGTTGATTAAAGTTTCGTCATCTAACGTTGTTATGCGACGTCGGGTGACGGCGGCGGTGGCGGCGGCGGCGGTGGCGGCGCGTCGACTTTGTTCCAGTTAGCCGGGGACGTACGTGAAAGAAAAAGACGGTGAACGAGATCATCGACGGATGCGGGACGGATAGGTGGGCCGCCGAAGCGGTTTATCACCTCCGGGGCGGCCGCCACCATCGGGAACTCGCTTCGAATGTATTGCGGGCAACGGGAAATCGATAACAGTTTTATCTTATTTAGTACGTGATCTTTTCAAAGGATGATGGCGGGCCGCACGCCGTGCCGAGACGCTGCCGCGTCGCCGGACACGCACCGGAAACCCGGAATGACGCCGGCAGGTTTTGTTAACGTTACCTGCAACAACATCAATTCCAATACCAATCAAATTATTTATTTGCCCGCTAATGCTGATAACGCACTCTCTAACAACAATATCGCTCCGGGCTACTCGTTTACATAACTGAATATTAATGTTCAGTGTTGCAAGAAATTAACACACAGTCTATTTAAATACGTGGGCTTATCCTGCGAGAATATACGGAATACATACATACGGGTTTATTGATGCAACAGTAATACGACGCGTTTAAGTATTATGCATTCGTTCATTCAACAAACTAATTCATTACACTATAAATCCGACAATCAAGTGCATTACCAACAACAAACACGTTACTCCGTCCGAGGTTTGCTTTGCTTTTAAAATTAGACTAACGTATGGACTTAAGTTCCTTTGTGCGTTATATATAAAAAAATTAAATTCCTTCATAATTCCTGTTTAATTCTAAATTATTATAACTGTATTATTGCGTTGTTGGTTTTAAATATAACAAACTGCTTAATGCATATATTTGCAAATACATTATAATTTTTTTAATTTTATTTATCTGTCTGATGTAAAATTAACAAAACGACTGCTACAAATTTTTCAGGATAATTTTTATTTAAAAATTGCTTTACTAAAATTTAATAGTATTGTAATTTTTTAAATAAGTTGTAAAACAGAAATGAAAAAATTATTAACAAAATATTCATTTTTTATATTTAAAGAATTTGTTGAAATTACATTTTATTATTTTGGAATTTCAAATCAAAGAGTAAACTATGAATTATCGATTATTGGTAATTTTATGAAACATACAAATTTACAAACTATTATAATTTTGAGAAGTAATTTAAGTATTATATCATAAATTATGAAAAATATATATCATATAATATTGTGTTTAAAAAAAATTAATTTTTTGAATTTTGAAGATTTTAAAATAATGTGGATTAAAAAAAATAATTAAAAGCATTTTTTATTTTGTTAAAAAAAATAGTTACTAAATAATAAGAAATAATTTAAATGTAAATTTATTGTTTACACAAAATAAGACGAATACAATAATTAAATTTTTAGCAACTACAAATTTGGAATTCTAATTGACTATAAATATTGCTTGATTAAAATTTAATACTATTAAAGTTTTGAAAAAATAAAACAAGAATGAAAAAATTATGATAAATAATGATAAAGTTTTGGATTTGTTTAGTATGTATTTTTTATTATTTTGATGAATTTCTTTTCAGATAACAAAATATGAAATATCAATTAATTATTATAAACATTTTTTTTTTCTTTAAAATTAACTCATAGATTAATTTTACAGTAAGTAAAATGATTTTTTGAAATTTATTAAAATTATTTTGATAAAAAATAATTTATTTAATACAAACAATTAAAATTTTAAAAATAAAAAAATCTTACCAATTACTTTAATTTTAAAATTATTTCATAAACAAGAGTATTATAGTATAAATATAAAATTTATTTATTTCTGATCAATTTATTTTCAATCAATATCAGTAACTAATGAAACTACTTTTATTTAAAAAAAATATAATAGAATATTTAATCATTATAATTTGTTCATTTTAATACATTTATTTTCATACGAATTTAATATTTTACTACACATTTTAAATTATTCACATTATTCAAAATTTTTATTAAGCAAATTAATTCCTAATAAAAAATGAGTATGCATAACTTAACATAACTGAAGGCAATTTTAGTTAACACATGATTATCTGTTATAAATTTCTGATTTACAAAAATAAGAAGACTATAATCAAAATGTTTAAAGCAAATAACAGAAGTATTAAACAACATTTAAGTACTATAATTTATTCATTAATATATTATTAATTCATTTATTTATTTTCCAACGAATTGGATATTTTAAAACCCAATTTTAATTACTGTAATTATTCAAAATTTTCATTTAATAAATTAATTTCTATTAAAAATTGAGCATAAGAGCAAAAGATAGGTTAATTTAATTGAAATGTATATTTTATTTTATTTGAGAAAAAAAATTTATTGAAGTCACAATAAAATATAATAATTAACATTAATTCCTGGTTTACAAAAATAAGAAAACTGTAATTAAAATTTTAAAATTTTTCTATAAACAAAAGTATTATGCAATATTTAAGTCTTGTAATTTATTTATAATACACAATATTTATTAGTATATTTATTTTTAAATGAATTCAATATTTTAGAATCCCATTTTAATTACTGCAATTATCGAAAATATTCATTAAATACATTAATTTCTTTAAAAATTTAGCATAATTAAAAAAAGTCAATTTAATTGAAATACGTATTATATTTTATTTGACAAGAAAAATATAAAAATGCGAAAACTATAATTAAAATGTTTAAAATATAGCCCAAAAACAATCTAATTATTTTAATTTAAAATTATTTTATAAACAATACTATTAATTAGTACATTTAATTTGAAACGAATTCAACATTTTAGAACAACATTTTAATTACTGCAATTATTCAAAATTTTCATTAAATAAATTAATTTCTATTAAAAATTGACCATAATTAAATAATAGGTTAATTTCATTGAAAAGCATATTTTATTTTATTTGAGAAGAAAAATTTATCAAACACAATAAAAGATAATTATTAAAATATATGTTTGTGGTTTATAAAAATAAGAAGACTGAAATGTCTAAACTATAACCAAAAAACGCTTCAATTATTTTAACTTTAAAATTATTTTACTAATAAATTTATTAAACAGTATTTCATTTTTCCAACTAATTATTTTATTTTATAAACAAAAGTATTTCATAATATCTAAACATTATTTATTTGTTTATTTATTTTAAGTGAATTAAAATTATTTTACATACAAGTATTATTTATATTTAAACATTAAAATTTATTCATTTCAAATATATTTATTTTCAAACGAATTTAATATTTCGCAAAACAATTTAAATTACTTTTGTTATTGTAAATTTTCAATATATAAAATTAATTCCTAATAAAAATCGGGCACAACTTTCACAAATGTTAAATGAATTGAAGTAATTTTTTTATTTTATTTATAAGAAAAACTTAATGAATCATAAAAATTACACAAAAACAGTCACATTTATTTCATAAACAAAAGTATTTCATAATGTTTATTTTATTATTTTATTTTTGTTGAGTTTATTAAATAAATTAATCAAAATTGGACAACTTTAAAAATGGCATAAGATAAAATGTAAAACTGAATTTAATTAATTAGTTATAAATAACATAGAATTAGGATATGAAGGGTCAAATTTTTAAAAGGCTTAAAATTAATACATCTAATTGAAATACTGTATTATTAATAACTGATCAATTAAATCAAGAAATCGATCCTGAACCCTAATAAAAAATTGATGTTGCACTTTCGGATTTGTTCGGCGTAGCATAGACAGATATCGGATTCAGCGGCCGTTAATCTCCATTAGCTTTCGTTAAAATTAACCCGGATATTTTGTACAGCTGTTTGATGCATTTGAACATTTTCAATCTGTCAGGGCCCGTATTAATGTCAAATATTTACATAGGATCCATTTTCCGGGCTTATAGGTGAAATTACTCGATAATGTTGGCACAAATCGCGTTGCTTTTCTATTCACAAACGTTAGATGTTTATGGACCCGTGTGGATTATTTGCACAACTTGGTCAGCCCGATATTAATATTTACAATTCGACGATCGATACGTCGATTATTACAAACTTGCATTTGGCTAAAAGTGCGCTTAATTATTTATGAGCTAACGTCGTTCAAAATTTCAACGTTCATTAACGTATAGTTAGTATAAAACCTGGTTTGCCAACTTTAATATTTGATTATCTGAAAATTGTCTATTGTGTATTGATCACTAAAGAAAGGTTTAATTAAAATTTAAACTTCACAGTACCTTCGGGGACAAATAAAATCTCGAAAAATCTCAATTAATTAATCAAAAAAAAAAAAATAGATAGTATTGAATAAAGGTTTTGTGTAAGAATCATTAAAAGTCCAATTAAACCATTCCCCAGTTAGATAATTATCCCTTGGACAGTTTTTATTTTATTTTTCACGTCTTGATTGTTCTAGTTATAATAAATTTGCATCGTGCTAAAAGTAAAATTATTAATTAATGCATTTGTAACGGACGGACTAAGTTCGAGTTGTTAATTAATTAATTGCTCTGAAGAAAGTTGGACCGATCAAAACGACGTACAGACTAATAAAACATTCACGCTGACGTTTATTGGATAAATGTAGTTTGACAATTCCTTTGGAATAAACTAAAGGAAGCGGGCTTAAACGATGCGTACACTGCATCTAAATAAATCTTTTTAGCGCCGGATCCGACGAGAATGCGAGGAGAAAAAGAATTCGATACATAAATATTTAATTTAATTTTCTAAAACACTTCGTAAACATTAAACTTTCGCAGTGCCGCCATCATACAGGATAATATATTCAATTGAGGTGGTTTCCTCAAGAATTAAGTGTTTTTGTTTTATTCTCTTTCTTTTATCGCAATTCCAGTTCTCTAGTTTTATAGAATGGTATAAGCTGGTTCTAATGCACGTCTGTTTAGATGGTTGCTCCTCTTTAATTGTTTCTCTTTTTACGTATTCTTACCTAATTGAAATAGGCTTATAATTTTTGATACGGTCAATTTAAATTCAATTCATCTAAGATACGATTAAAAACAAATTAAATTTTACTTCATTGTTATATTAGTTTTTAGTTAAGTCAATTTAAATTTAATTTAACGAAAAAACGATTAAGAACAGGTAGATTTTATTTTATTGGGGTATTGTTTTTTCACGAATTTATCAATTATTCCTCTAGATAATCAAAAAAATTGACAGATTTTAATTTATGATGCAGTCAATTTAAGTTTAGTTCAATTAAGCCTCGATTAAAAACAAATTATACTTTTCTTGATATGTTTTTAGGTAAATTCTTCAGTAACATGTTTAATACAGATAATCAGAAAAAATTGACTGATTTTAATTTCTGATGGAGTCAATTTAAAATTAGTTTAACTATAATACGATTTAACACAAATCACATTTTACTTGATTGTTATTTTAGTTCTTAGTGAAGTTCACCTAAATAATTAGAAAAAATTGACTGTTTTAATTTTTAATTGAGTCAATTTAAATTTGTTTTAAGGAAACTATGATTAAGAAACAGTTTTATTTGTTTAGTGTATGGTTTTATCACAAATTTTTTATTTTCTCATCTAAATAAAAATAAAAAAAATGACTGATTTTAATTTATGATGTAGTCATTTTAAGTTTACCACAATTAAGTCTCGATTAAAAACAGATTATATTTAACTTGATCTGTTTAAAAATAAAGTTCTTTATTATTTAATCTAGATATTCATAAAAAAATTCTGATACCGGCAATTTAAAATCAATTTAACATTTTAACACAGATCACATCTAAATAATTAAAAAACATGGCTGATTTTAATTTTTAATTGAGTCAATTTAAATTTATTTTAACGAAACAATGATTAAGGAACAGATAAATTTTATTTGATTGGTGTATTATTTTTTCACACGTTTTTCAATTATCCATGATTTTAATTTATGATGAAGTCAATTTAAGTTTAATCCAAGTAAGCCTTGATTGAAAAACTTATAGTTTACTTGATCTGTTTAAATATTTTTGGTAAATTCTTCAGTATTTTATATTGATAATCAGATTTTAATTTCTGATCAATTTAATTAATTTCTGAGTCAATTTAAAATCAATATAACTAAAATACGATTTAATACAGATGATACGTTACTTGATTGTTATATTAGTTTTTAGTGAATTCATCAAGTTAATCTAAATAATCAGCAAAAACTGTGTGATTTTAATTTTTAATGGTGTCCATTTAAATTTGTTTTAACTAAACAACAATTAAGACACAGATAAATTTTATTTAATTGATGTATTATTTTATTACAAATTGTTCAATTGTTCATCTAAATAATAAAAGAAATTGACTGATTTTAATTTCTGATACAATCAGTTTAAAATCAATATAACTAAAATACGATTTAATACAGATGACATGTTACTTGATTGTTATATTAGTTTTTAGTGAGTTCATCAAGTTAATCTAAATAATCAGAAAAAATTGTCATTTTAATTTTTAACGGTGTCGTCCATTTAAATTTATTTTAAGGAAACAACGATTAAGAAACAGATAAATTTTATTTCATTGGTGTATTCTTTTATTACAAATTGTTCAATTGTACGATGTAGACAATTTAAGTTTAGTTCAATTAAGCCTCGATTAAAAACAGATTATACTTTACTTGATCGATCTGCTTAAAACTTTTTGGTAGATTCTTCAGTATTTAATATAGATAATCAGAAAAAATTGATTTTTTATTAATTAAAGTTCAACCACGGTTAAAACATTGTATTTTACTTGATTCGTATACCGGATGTTCAGAAAAAAATACTGATTCTAACTTTCCAATGACATTTAAGTTCAATATAACTAGATCAGGATTAGGACCAACTCGGCAGGTGTATTCCTTGTGAATTGGCTCTTGTTCTTTTGTCCGTGGCAGCAATATCGGTTTTACCGTCTGAAATAAACATTAGGCTCGTAATGTACATATTGTGAATAAGTGATAATTCAATGTGACTGCATCTAGTGTTTGAGTTTGGGAGGATGCATTATTGAGAAGTTCCCCATGTTGATTTTACTTGTTCCGCCAATTTACCGGACGTCGATAGCATTACTTTGTCCATTAGTGATTAATTAATTTTTGTAATACGCCTTTTGTTTTATCAAAACTATTATATTAGACAAGTTTGAGCCAACTTTCCGCCGCCCAGGATGTCGTCCTATTTAAAATAATAACTCCGGTGTGTGCTTAGTATTAATGAGATTGTTATTTTAATTAAATTTAGCATATTTTTGTGTGTAACGTATGGATAATTACATGGCAGGGCCCTAAACACCAGCCCTTATCTCGCTTTTCATTACATCCGCGATATTTGCATTTTAAAAAGATCTCAACTAACTGAGGCAACTTCACAGCTAAATGCAGTAAGAATATTAGATACACGACTTTCAAAATTATTAGAAAAATTCTAAAACTTTTTATTATCCGAGTTTCGCCGTATTCTTTTAATGCGAATACCCGACTAGAGGAATAGTGCTGTCAAAATGGATTATACATTCACTGGGAGGTAGGAAATAAGATTGCACAATTCACAGCTAGTTCACGACTAAATATCTGTAATTAATTTAAACAGTAATCAATTATGAATGTTGCAACAGATTTTAATGCGTCAAAATTAATTAAATTACAGGAGTGATCACATGCGTAGTGGTTAATGTTAGTTGAATAATAATTGTTATTTTAATATTACAAATTGGCATGAGGGCAGACATTATGATAAGGTATGTTAATTAGTCCAATAAGTTAGTATAATATTTTAATTAGTGTGAGATAGCAGATGTATACAAGCAATTATAAACAAGGAATTCCCACTAACACACCTTCTTGCATTGTAATTGATTCACCATTGTTATTGGTGTACATGTGTCCGGTATTGATTGATCAGCATAGTGAAATAATTACTGAAGTGTTAAAATGGTGTATACTGAGATACATTAATATGATAATTGTCTGAAATTTGTGCTTTCAATTGAGAATTATTGTATACAATAACGGTGCATTAAACAATATAATTTAAACCATTATACACAGATTAATCAAATCATCTCGTTTATTTAATTAACACTTAAACTTCACACTCACCTTTTCAACCCTTTATGGTGAATTTTTGGGCTGAACACATTCATTGGGGTTCATAAGAATATTAAGGAATTATTGAATCTACTTCAACGTTTCTGTCGTTTTCTTCTGGCAGTGCAAGAGGACTATTGAAAGACATAACAGGCACTTCTTCAATATACCATAGAGGACTTATTACTGAATCTAGATTAGGACATGTTCATTTGTGTCTACTGTTCCTATTAATACCTTTAATACACTAATTCAAGAAATTAAAGCACCACCTATTATTTTTTAAATAAAAATCCTCATAAAAGTGTTAGAGGGACCGGAAAGTAATGTCACTTTCTTACAAGTCTTGTTTTTATTCAATAATAGGATCAAGAGGACTATTGAAAGACATACAGGACTTAATGCTGAATCTAGATTAGGACATGTTCATTTGTGTCTACCGTTCCTATTAATACCTTTAATACACTAATTCAAGAAATTAAAGCACCACGTATTATTTTTGAAATAAAAACCTCATAAAAGTGTTAGAGGGACCGGAAAGTAATGTCACTTTCTTACAAGTCTTGTTATTATTCAATAATAGGATCAAGAGGACTATAGAAAGACATACAGGACTTATTGCTGAATCTAGATTAGGACAGGTTCATTTGTGTCTACTGTTCATATTAATACCTTTAATACACTAATTCAAGAAATTAAAGCACCACCTATTATTTTTTAAATAAAAAACCTCATAAAAGTGTTAGAGGGACCGGAAAGTAATGTCACTTTCTTCCAAGTCTTGTTTTTATTCAATAATAGGATCAAGAGGACTATAGAAAGACATACAGGACTTATTGCTGAATCTAGATTAGGGCATGTTCATTTGTGTCTACTGTTCATATTAATACCTTTAATACACTAATTCAAGAAATTAAAGCACCACCTATTATTTTTTAAATAAAAAACCTCATAAAAGTGTTAGAGGGACCGGAAAGTAATGTCACTTTCTTACAAGTCTTGTTTTTATTCAATAATAGGATCAAGAGGACTATTGAAAGACATACAGGACTTATTGCTGAATCTAGATTAGGGCATGTTCATTTGTGTCTACTGTTCATATTAATACCTTTAATACACTAATTCAAGAAATTAAAGCACCACCTATTATTTTTTAAATAAAAAACCTCATAAAAGTGTTAGAGGGACCGGAAAGTAATGTCACTTTCTTACAAGTCTTGTTATTATTCAATAATAGGATCAAGAGGACTATTGAAAGACATACAGGACTTATTGATGAATCTAGATTAGGACAGGTTCATTTGTGTCTACTGTTCCTATTAATACCTTTAATACACTAATTCAAGAAATTAAAGCACCACCTATTATTTTTTAAATAAAAAACCTCATAAAAGTGTTAGAGGGACCGGAAAGTAATGTCACTTTCTTACAAGTCTTGTTATTATTCAATAATAGGATCAAGAGGACTATTGAAAGACATACAGGACTTATTGATGAATCTAGATTAGGACAGGTTCATTTGTGTCTACTGTTCCTATTAATACATTTAATACACTAATTCAAGAAATTAAAGCACCACCTATTATTTTTTAAATAAAAAACCTCATAAAAGTGTTAGAGGGACCGGAAAGTAATGTCACTTTCTTATGTCATATTTTTATTCAATAATATGATCATAAGATTGGTTCAGTCGATCCAATTGTCCACAATAAAGAAACAAAAGCATAATAATATGGTTGATCCAAAACTAATTAATATTTTAATAATTTCTCATTAAATTTGCTTCAAGATTTATTAACATATTTATTATTTCAGTCTAAAGCAAACATTAACAATATTCATAAGTTTAGTCCATTAATTTTATTAAATATTTAATCTGAAGTTCCTCCAAATTCAAAATTATTCATTTATCAAAACAGTTTCGTTTATAAAACACTTAAATCTGCATGTAAACAGACACTCGTAAATTTAATATCAACTCCCCGCTTTTAATTAAATCCACAACTTAATTGAACCTATTCCCGTTCATAAAATCTATAATAATATTTTAATGAAATTTTCGATAAAATTAAGATTTTATTGAGAGCTTACTTAAACCACCTTAATACGCATTTAAACTGTTTTACTTCCCCCCACACCTCACACACACACACACAATTTCCGTAGTTATCGATTATTGAATTATTATTTAAATTCCATGAAACTAAAGTTTAAGAACTTTAACTGTAGTATAAGTATTTATTACAAAGTGAAACGGAAAGCTGGGGTATTGTGAATAGTTCATGAACTATTCTACTATTTCTTGCATTTACTGTGGCAAACTTCGGCAATAATGTTTATGATGGCTTCAAGCCAGATTTCAGAGTACGTGCACCAAAAATAATTAAATCAAAGATTATTTTTAAACATCAGACGCGTCAAACACAGGAACCTGCTATGAACATCATTACTGCCTCTTTGTGTTTGTAGTTTGTAGTTGTACAATATGTAATAACATATCAAAGGATTCCATTCAGAAGCAGTAATAAGGTTCGATGTCTGCAATAATGGTTTATTGTATTAATCTTTGATTTTGCTTTTAAAACATTCAATTACAAACATACATGTTATTATAAACATCTATACCTATCTCTCGATTATTAAACAAACATTCCGGTAAATTCTCCTGAGTTTAAATACTAAATAAAATGTAAATCGAGTAAACTACCCCCAAGTACAATTGCTAAAAGTTTGGATTTTTCCAATTATAAGATAATCCATCTAAAATGTTCCAAATTAAGAACCGAACTTTCGACTGAGACCTCTAAATCAGTGTGGCTTTCTTAAAAACTCGAAACTCCGTGCACGGAGTTAATTTATATCTAAAAGATTAAATTTACCCGAATTATTTATATTCCCAAACACTTGTAATTTCGGACTGATTTAGTTTCTCTTTTTTTTTATTTAAAGTTACTTAGCGTATCGTTACAAAGCAAATATTTTGACGGCAAATACAATTCGCAAGAAATCAATATTTATTTACTTTACAGAAGTACAAATTGGTATCAAATTGTGATGTTTATTTAAGGAAATGAAAGGTAAATCGTCTCGGTGTCTGACAAAATCAAATCAATGATTTTATTTAATAAAAAGGACGTAATAATCAAAGAGTAAACACACATTACGACTCGAGATGACGATCGACGATGCTTATTGAAAAATTGTTTGGTGTTTACTTATTAATTTCTGTTTTTTTTTGTTCAATATCATAAAGTGGGGCAAACTTAAATAAAACGTTAGTTACGCAAATGTATCAAGCACCAACTGGTAAAGGGAAACTTGATCTAATTAACAAAATAAGAACAAATTATTCAATACAACATACAATTATTAAAGACATAGACAACTATAAAGGAGAAGTATATTACATTTATGAAATAACATCTGATTATTTTATTATTTTTTAATTCTTAATTATTATTAATTAAATAAGTTGATTTTTTTTTTAATTTAAATTTAGTTGTAGTAAATAAGTAAAAGTAACAATAATTAACATATTTTATTTATTTATTTTCTTTTATTCAAAATTTCTAATTAATTTTTAATTTTACTTATTTTACTTTAGATATATAAAATATATGATTTATTTATTTTTTTTTTTTTTTTTTCAGTTAAAAACTGATTTTTCAATAAAATGTTACTGAATCTTATAATTATTCAAATATTTTCAAATCCGACAAAGAATTTTATATTTTATTGATAATTTAATCTTTGAGTATATTTGTTAAATTAACTTCAAATTTAATTGGACCATATAATTTTCCAAAATGTTTGCAATTAATTGTATTAATTTTTATTTTCATATAAAGGTATTTTCCAGTTCGTAAAAATAAATTTAAACAATTTTTTGTTCCTTTCAATATATTTTTATCTGTATTTAGAATAAACTTATCAACTAATTTTCCAATAATTTATTGTAGAATCTTATAATTTTCCATTATTTTTGAAACTAATAAATAAGTTTACATTGTCAACAATATAGTTTAAATTTAAACTGTTTTGATTTAATCTAATATAAACTGAAAATAAATTTCAGATTTATTTCAAATATTTTATTTTAATTTTATTACATATTTTATTAATTATTCTCTTTTCATATTTCTTTAAATAAAATTTAATATTTATATTTAAACAATTTTTGCAATTAAATTTTAATTAAATTTAATTTTTTTTAATGCAGTTTAAAAAATAAACTATAATTTATGAACAAAATTTTAAATAAAATTTTAAAACTTAAAAAATTTCTAAAGTAAAGGACAATAAATTATTGTTGAAACTTAAAATTTGAATCTGGAAATAAATTTTTCATTTATTTTAATTACTTAGTTTACTTTTAAATTATTTTTAATTTAATCTTGAATTCATTAGAATTTTTACATTAAATTGTTGTAAATTGGTATTTTTCATTTTGCTTAAGTGAGCTTTTCTATTGAAATAAATGTATTCGAATAATTTATTGATATTTGTTGTACATTTTTATTTACATTTAAAATATTTAAACAGCAAAACCATTTTTAAATTAAATAAATTATTGTTCACTCTTATAGTTTTACAAATAAATGTTTTTCAATCTGGCAATAAATTTTACATTTAAATTACTTCTGAATTTTTTTTATTTAATCTTTGTTAATCAGATTACATTTACATTATCCTAAAATTTAATTGAGATCACAGCAATTAAATTTGTATTAATATTTATTTTTAATTTAGTATATAAAAAAATAATAAATTGAAATAATTTCTTTCCATTTTAATACACTGTTTATTTAAAATTTTTAAGCAATTAAAATATTTCTAAATTACATTTTTTCAAGTATTTTATTTTAATTTTAATGTTTTTTCTATTTTAGTATATTTTATGCTTTTTAAATACAATTTAATTTTTATATTTAAAATATTGTTGTAAATGAATTTTTACTAAATTTAACTTTTTTATGTATTGTCCAGTCAAAAATATAAATTGAAATAATTTACCAATTTTTTTAATATACTTTTATGTTAATTTTGGAGTACTTTTTATATTCAAAATATAAATAACACTTAAACAACTTCTAAAATAAATGCCGTAAATTATTGTTCAATATCATAATTTTTACATTTATTTTAAATATTTCAATTTACTTTTAAAATAAATATTAATTGATTAATTTGATCTTTTACGTTAAGTTGAGTAAATAAAACAACAGCTATTAAATTTGTATTAACATATATTTTTATTTAAATATATTTTCCACATTGTTGCAAATGAATTCTTATTAAATTTCATGTATTTTTCAGTTAGAAATATAAATTGAAATAATTTATTTAATGTTAATTTAAAATATTTAAAGTGTTTCTAAAATAATTGACTACTTTTTCGATAAATTATTGTTGAATCTTAAATCAGGAAATACATTTTACATTTATTTTATGCTTACTTTTGAATTGTTTCTCATTAATTTGAACTGAATTTATATTTTCCCAGTTCCAGTTGAAATAAATGTATCTGAATAATTTATTGATATTTGCAATATATTTTTATGTATATTTAAAATATAAATAACAGTCAAACAATTTCTAAAATAAATTTCACAAATTATTATTCAATATCATAATTTTTACATTTGTTTTAAATATTTTAATTTAATTTTAAAATAAATATTAATTAATTAATTAAGTTAATTTTTAATAAAAGACAATTAAAACAACGGTTATTAAGTTTATATTAATATGTATTTTCCACCTGGATAAAATAAATTGAAATAATTTCTTTCCATTTTTAATACGTATTTTATGTTTATTTAAAATATTTAAACAGTTAAAACATTTCGGAAGCAAAGTAGTTGATAATTTATTAAAATTTATGAAATACGAGTAAACAATTTAGATACACATTCGTCACTGTTTAAACAAATCGGAAACCGTAGCAAAGTCAATTTCGGATTCAATTAAAAATGCATGAATTTTTAAAGAGCAAATGTGAAAATAATGCATCACATAAAACATTTGTTTAACATGTGCGTTGAATTGGTTGTAACGTTGTTAGTTACCAAACGTTGCGATATCAGTCCATACACGGACCTATATCGATAATATAATACGATGGAAAGCCCGAAACCATTTATCTTGAATGTATCACATATATTCATGATTCATGAATATCTGGTTGTGACCTAGTCATGCATACATTAGTAATAATGCACTGTGCACAAAATAACTCAGTTAACACTACCTGAAAATGATTTTTAGCACTGGCAACGACTGCGAAACGTTTTAATTAAATTTTAGTTATTCATATCCACGTACACTTTTATTACGATGATCCGCTAACGTGTGATGTTGCCCTTATTTACACGGATCTGTTTGTAAACAGCTTCGGCCGGTATTAAATCTTCTTCGCCCATTGATTAATTCGGATTTATTTATTTAAACTAAATAAATACCATTCTATTTTCTCGTTCTCTCTCCACATCCGCGCGTATAAATTACTCCTAATCACGGTATTTACTGGTTTTTCGCTCCGGACCAGGATATTTTAGTACAATGTTTATCCATGCACACACACACACACACATACACACACACACATTCACACAAAGAACGGAAATCTCATATATTCGGCGGACTTATTGGCCTTTTTGCCACGCTTATTTGTACATCGTAATGACGCAGGTAATGCGGGATACTCACGCCAAACCAAATCCCGATTTATACCTTTTAAAAAATTGTGTTCACGCAACATGGCCGAACGTCAAAAAAAAATGAGTTTTGCCAACAAATTTTTTTTTGTGTGTTTCGCGTTATAATCAACTTAGGGTGGCGGTTAATTTTTTAAATTTATGCTGATTTAGAAAATTTGCTGTTTTTGTTTTGAATATGTACATATTCGGTGAAAAATATGCATTAATTCGGTTTGATGAGTATCATTTTTTTTTATTTAAATTGTTCCTTTAAATTAAATTATAACACATTTATATGCTTTTTATTTAGTTATTTACTACAAAATTTTACACAGATTTATAATTTTCACAAAATATTAAGTAAAATATGTAAAAAAGTTATTTTTTATAATTTTAAAGTTTATTAGCATATAATTATTTATTCAGTGTTAATTTTCTCTAGTTTTTAGTTAAATTTATAGAAATATTGATTATTAATATTTGTATTATTATTTTTTAATACATAACAATTTTTTTCAATTATATTTGTGTAATTGTTTATTTTATATTTTAGATAATTTTGTTTCAATTAAATACTTTAGTTTACTTTTAAAATGTTTAAACTACTAAACTATTTCTAAAATAAATAAATTATTGTTCACTCTATAATTTCATTTTTTTTTTTTTAATTTGACAATATATTTATTATTTTTAAATATTTTAATTTACTTTTGAATTGTTTTTAATTTAAACTTAATTAATTAGATCTTTTACATTAACTTTAAGTAAAATTTATTTAAAACAACAGGAATTAAATTTATATTAATAATTATTTTTATTTAAGCATATTTTCCAGTTGTATAAAATAATCTGAAGTAATTTCTCTCTTGTTTTTATAATATATTTATACAATTTTTGAATTATTTTCTACACAATATTACTCAAATATAGAATTTTGACAAAACACTAAGTTAAATATTTAAAAAAGTGTTTTTTTATAATTTTAAAGTTAAAGTATATAATTATTTATTCAATGATATTTTTTTCTAGTTACACAGATTATATACAATTTTTTCAATATAAATTTAATTAAAACAACAAGAATTAAATTTGTATTAATATTTATTTTTATTTAAGCATATTTTCCAGTTGTATAAAATATATTGAAGTAATTTCTTTAATGTACATTTTAAATATTTAAAAAACTGTTTTTTATACTTTTAAAGTTAAATTATATATAATGTTCATTCATTATTTATATATTTTTATAATTTTTAAATGTTCTAAATTAGAATGTTTTTAGTAAAATTTAAACAAGTATTGATTATTAATATTCAAATCATAAATTATTGGCGATTTTTTTTTAATGTTGTGGGGGAAAGGGGTATTTTTTAATGTAATTTAACGAAATTTTGCCAAAAATTGAAAAAGAATTTAATGTACAAAATGTACATTTTAAAATTATGAAAATACATAAATATATTTTGAAATATAATATTTACTGTATTTTGTCCAATATTAGAAAAAAAATGAACAAAATCATATAATATATTGAAGAAAATTAAAATATTTATGAAATACGCATAAATATTAAATTTAATTTTCATATTGACATTTAATTTTCTGAAAACATTCAAAATATTAAGGATATTAAGAATAATTAATAACTTTATAAATATAATTAAATATAAAGAATTAAGTATATAAAATTACAAATTATAAACTAAAAAAAAATAAATAAAAACTATAATTATAATTGTATAGACACTTAACCTATTAATATTAGTAATAATAATAATAATAATATTAAAAATATATATATTAAAAACTTAAAATATACTTAGGAAATATTAAATTTTCTTCTTTACACTTTGTAAAAATTTTTGAAAATTTAATTTAAAGGGAATTATTTAAAACATTAGAAATAATTAACAATTTTACAAATAAAATTTAAAATGTATAAGATAAAAAATATAATTTTATTTTAAAACTTTATTTTAATTGTATTTTATCGTAATTATAAATTAAAATAATGAATAAAATGAAATAAAATGAAAAATGTTTTTTCATTTTTTATTGGTAAATTTTAATTGAAACAAAATTATTATAAATAACAATTTTACAAAGATAATTAAACAATTGAAGTCTAATAAAGAAGTCACTTTTATTGGGCATTTTCCAATTTTAAACGTAATAAACGATTTAATTCAGAAGAGGAGGCCAAAACTGGGTTTAATCTTAATCGGTATCAAGAACCCACAAATTTGCTTGTAGAACATTGACAAAAATTACTAGATTAAAAAGTTGATTATTTTGTTGAACAAAAATTATTTTAGAGAAAGCTACGCGATTTTAAAGTTAAACGTTAAAAGCGTAAATTACTTTTTCCGGTACCTAATATTTTTTTGATGGCGCAGTCTCATTTTAATATGTTGCCTTGGGATGGCACCAGAGCTAGTCAAAAACGAGTTTCAGCTTATTTAAAACAAATATCAAAGTTCTGAAGTTTACCGAATTTAAAAGTCAAATGTGAATACGTATAACTCGGGTTATAAGATTTATAAAAACGGGGGGGACATAAAAATGTATGAATCAGTATAGCGAGAAAATATTCACACATAAGAAACAATAACAAAGACAGTTTCGCTAAAATAACTCCCTGGAATAACATTGACTTTTGCATAAAGAAAAATATAACCGTATTTATTTAAAACAGCGGAATTACGTATATATTATCAACAAAACATCATATTTTCAAGCATAAAATAAACATGGCGATTGCTTGGGACGTGGAATTGAAACAAATATTGGCATTGATGTCAGAGGAATAGATAATTATGCCGCTCCATCTATGAAATATAATACTTCACTGAAAGTAGGCACTCACCACCGATCATACAGATAATTAATTAAACCAATCCATATTATTGTTATTTACTGAATTAATAAATGGCATCAAGATCAGCAAGTGTACACATTAGTTAATGAATGAATCCATTGTGATTTATTACACTTTGCACTGTTATTAATTTACACTTCGATTAACATTCTTTAATTAATTGTTGTGCGTTTTAAATAATAAATCATTGCAGTGATTGCAAAATGTCAGATACGCTAGAAAAATTAAATATTCAATTAATAATTTACGCTTTAATTAATTGCTAATGTAAAACTAAACAGGTTAAGAAATGTCTACACCAACAAACGAATTTTAAACAACGAGACTGTTAAATAATCAAAGGCAGTGATTGGAGTACAAAAGTAAATTTAAATAAAGTAGTTTAGTCTCTAATTTGTATACACTTGCAATTATAATTAATAATTATAATTGTTAAATATGATATTTCAGATGCACTATTATAATTAGTAATCATAGAGACTATAGGTTTAAATTAATCACGCATAAAATATTTTCTATTAATATAGATAAAAGTGGTTATAATAATAAAAAAATTCAACAAAAAGTAAACAAAAACATTCAGAGGCAGCAGATAAATCATTGAATATTTAAAATTGCCGCATTCATTCAAGAAAAATGTGGTAACATAAACTAAAATGCAATTTGACCATTATTATATTAAACTATTCATATGTATAATTGTCTTGGACGTTGGCCAAAACTATTGTTCAAAGTCTGACAGTGTTCTTGAGGTAATATATTAAATATAAATCATGTCGGAATTGGGATTTATTAATTTTACTAACGTAACGTGGTCAGTCTGAAAATGACCTAAATTTATTATTTTGTTCTATTGTTTAAAAATATTTGTTTACCCAATTATTATAATAAACAAATGGAAGTTTAATAATTTTAAATAAGTACAAAGGATTTTATTTACACTGAAAAATTTTATAAAGGTTTTTATTATTATAATAGTCTTACATAGTCAGTGCGACAAAACAAAATGTTAAAGATTTTAATTTTTTGTTTAATAATTTAGTTATTATGTGTTTGTCTCTCGAGATTATTTAAACACTCCCCATCAGGTATTGGAATTATTTCAATGAGGTGGTCTATTTTCTTTTGAGGAATAGAAAATAAAAATACTTCTCAAATGATGTCAATGTTGTTTATACCTATATGGCATTAGAAAATTTATCAATTTAGTTAATATCGCCATAAAGGTGACATTTATGGCAAAATTAAAGTTAATTAATTTTAAATCTAAGTAGATTGACGTTTTCCATAATATTTAATATAATAAATATAAATTTTAAATTTATTATTCATATTAGCACATAGAAAAGTTTAATTAATCTGAAATCAAATTAAACTAACTAAAATATTGGGAATAATTAATAAATGTATAAATAAAATTAAAATAATTTAAATAAATTAAATATGTAGCTCAATAGAAATAAAATTTTTAAAGACCATAAATTTAAATTAGTCAATATAAATTTAACTAAAAATTTATGACATGTATATTTTAATATTAATTAAATTTATTAAATAAAATAATCAACGTTGTTGAAAAAATTACACTAAAACCATTTAAAAAATTTGGAAGATTTAATAAATTGTTAAATAGTGAATGTATTTGTGAAGTCGTTAATTATTCCCAATGTTTTTGATAATCTTATTTTAATTAAAATTCTCTAAATATTTAATAATTTATTTATATATCGTAAAATTTTTAATTTTCTTCAGTATTCTATATAATTTTATTCAACATTATTCTGGTTATAATTTTTGATACAATACAGTAAATTTTATATTTTAGAATATATTTATGTATTTTAATAATTTTAAAATGTAAAATGTCATTTTTTAAATTACAATGTATTTGGTTAGATTATTTAAATATATATTTTTTCTACTAATTTAGAAAACTTTAGAAGTTGCTGTTTTAGATAATTTTATTTTAATTAAAACTTTCAAAATTTTTAACTGTTTATTTATATTTCGTTCATTTTAATTATCTTCAGTATTCTATTTGATTTTATTCAACTTTTTTCTATTTATAATTTTTGATAAAAGACATTAGATATATTTATGTATTTTAATTATTTTAAAATGTACATTATATTTTTTAAATTACAATATTTTTAGTTAAATTATAATATATTAAATATATTTTTTTGTACTAGTTTAAAAATTGTATTACTTTTATTTAATTTTTATTATTTTTTGCTTATTATTGACAAAATTCAATTAAACCACATTAAAAAATATATTTATAGTCTTAACTTAAGTTTTGGTCTCCTCTTAAATCGTTTATTTCATTCAAAATTGGACAATGACAAAAATTAATAATAGTTACACAGAGAAATATCTTCCCATTGAACCTTTTGATGCTCTTTTTATTGACTAAAGAAACTCTTCTTTGAGAAGATTTTTCATGTACTTGTTGAGTTTGAGAGGATTAAATAGTATAGTATTGATCATTTGGCCTCTTGGTAGTTTTCAAATTCTTCCGAGGGTTAAAACTTCACCAGTTTTACCAACTTCAACCCATTGTTCAGATCAGCTAGAAATTAGAATCAATAGGATTGATCAAAGGCTCATTTGAGCTGCATGTAAGAAGAGAAGACAATTATCAAATGCCTAATTTAGTTATCCTCAATTAATTTATGTGATAAAGCCTCTTTCTAATGATTTGTTCCAATTTAATAATTGGCCTGTTTCAAAACATGAGATTTGTGCCTAATTTCTTCGTTGGTACAGGTTTCAGAACGACCATTGGTGTTCAAATTCAAATCATTGATTATTCAATTAAATAACAAAACCAAAATAATGTGGCTTCATCAGCATCTTCTAAAACCACATTTTTAAATTCATAAAGGACCATTCTTAAGTCAAAAAATGTTTTAATTACAACGTACGAAATAATAAAGGGCTTAATAACAAAGAGCATGGAAAAGCTTCACATAACCCGATACATAAGCTACGAGATGAAACGAAATCAGATAATCACAATTGCAACTGCTCATGTTCGGGACACAATAACATCCGTATGGCAAAACGTTACCCCGAGTGAACCGTGAATAATTCACAATATAATGAAATGTGTGTACAAATACAGTGTCAACAGCGGCGGTAACTGTCAGTTGCAAAATTTAAAGTACATCTTCGTTGATGACCGACGAATACAGTTTAGGTTAACATTCATTTCTGTTGGGATCAAACAGCAACACATATTTCATGTGGATGACCTACTTCAAAAACCGATGCCGGATCGGTCTGAATGGTCGAACTAGAAAAACGAAAAGTAATAATGATAATATTCTGACGGACTGTCGTGCACCACTTCACACAAGCCAGTCTTGATGTTCTTTGATCTTTTAAATTTTTATTAGGGTTTTCTGTCGTGCTATTTTGTTGGATACGCCGTTAAAAGATCAACGAAATGAATCAATCAAACTTATCAATTAATAGATTCGTAAAAATCAACCATTTTTTTTGAAGCTAGGATGAATATTAAAACAAAAAAGTGGGCTTTAATATTTTTTCAAGCTACAGTTTCTTAGAGTAACTAGAAAATTAAATGTTTCAAATAATTTTTTGAAAAATATAGTGGTGGAAAAAAGTATGGAACATTTATTTATTTGCTACAAATGTTACTTAATGTTTTCTCTAATCTGTTTCAAATCTGATCAAATTTAATTTACTGCATGATCGGTCACAAGTTTTTACTTTTTTTTTTTAATAAAAAATCAATTTAATTGAATATTCCTTACTTTTTTCCACCACTGTATATGCAGTGAAACTGTAAAAAGTGTCTAACTAAATTTTGTCATGGATTAACAAATTTTCTAGACTCCTTTGAGTACTATCAACTCATTTTTTAATGGATCATGAGATACTTTATTTAACAGGTATTTTGATTTTCTATTCAATGTTTTTTACAAGCTAAAAACGATGATTACATGTAACAGCTGGAGCTGACTTGGTATGCCACTGCGTATGGTACTCAGTCACCTTGGATTTCTGTTTTCGGTACCTTCTAACACATACACGACCATGGCCAAATAAAATCAGAACTCATCAATGAAGATGAGCTCATTCAATTCCATATCCCAAAGCTGTCAATATCTATACCAATACAAATTATGATGACATTGTGGCAATGTGAGAGGTACCACAAGTTTGGTAAGAAGCCTTCCTTCTTCTGTAAACCACTGATGAAGAAGATCTGTGAAGAGAGAGTAGAATTTCTAATCTACGGACCACAAATTTACATCGGAATATTGCAAACATTTCTCTCAATATGAGGTCGCATTATCCTATCACAAAACTGGATTTCAAACGTTAAAATTATAACAGTTTATAAATAAAAAATGTATATTGATTGTTGGATGTAATAATTTTATATTTAACCGTTCAAAAATGCTAAAACAGAAACAGTGATTCATTAAAATTATAAAATATCTTCACAGAGTTCATTATTTTAAAAGTACCATAAAAAATGCATAAATACCAAAGCATTTTAAATTGAAACTGGGCCCGATTAAAAATTATGACGTTTCAAATACACAAATAAATAATTAATTCTTCTATATCATTAATTATTGACCAGACGGTTATTTAAAATAAATAATGGCGTAGTTAATTAAAATATTAATTTCAGAAATGGAATTTCGAGTAAAAATTACGGCAACAGAGTTTCTGAAACGCCAATAAACCAGCACGAAATTCGATGACAGTTCATAAAATAAATCACTTTTAATGTGTGTTAATCTAATAACTATTATTTTGTACATCGAGGATATTTATGACAGCAATTTACCGTTGAAGGGTAAATATTAGCGGGAGCGAAAAACGGAGAATCGAATGGACGATCGAAAATTTTCGGAATAAATGAAAACCTGTGTGCGAATGATATATTTTTTTTTTTTTTGGAAGTTGAAAAACGAAGTGGAACTGTCAGTTATCAATTTAGCGGATTTATTTTAATGTACCATGCACACACACGTGTACATACACGTATACATATTTGCTTTAGCTACAATTACAGCTGAAACATCTGGAATATCAATTGGGCAATCACGAAATTGGTTACATGCCTCCAAAACGCGTTTCCTTTGAACTAAAATATGCAACGTGTATTTAAAATTGCAGTTAAATAATTCAACGAGTAGCCGAATCAATATCGGATGCAAAACGCTCCTAGTATTATAAACAACATACAAAAACATATAAAACATGATTTTTTAATTCGGGCAGTTGACCCGGAAACTGGGCCGGAACGGTTTCGCAGCGAATTAAAATGTAATACCGAATCTGCCAATCTGATTTATAAATAGACTAACAAGCAGGTTAATGCGGTACATCTGAATATACTGCAAATGTACATGTATGGAAAGGACAGGTGTTTTATGTGGGACCATACGCATTGGAGTTGATAAGTGTTGTTTTTTAAACGCCACCAAACAACCGACGTGAATTTCTGCGGCTGTAAATTGCTGAATGTCGATACGGAAATTGTTCAATTAAATTTATACAATGCGAATTTGTCGCTTCAAACAATGATTTTTTGACGTGCGGTGTTTCAACGTTTGGAACATTTGACAGAATATAATTATACATCTAAAACACAGTACAGTGGGGCATTACAGGCTGTGAAAGAACTTTCTGACAAAAGTCAAAGCGTGGACAAGTTTGTTTGTTAAGTGAACAACTTTTGACGCATAAGCTTAGCCGAAACTTCAGCTCCCTAAGTGAAGTTATACCCTAAAATTTTTCAAATGATACCTCATTAAAAAGGGTTTTTAATCCTCTATATATTGCCACTCGTTTAAAAAATGTATAACACTTTCTAGATCCCTTTTTCCTTCCAGAAAACTTAACAAGCAATAGGTAACTGGATTTACAAGAAAAGGGTGCAGCTGTGTGGCCCCCTCGATCACCTGGCTTAAGTCCTTCACATTTTTTGTGGAGTATATAAAAAACAAAGTTTATAGCACTCTACCTGACATAGTGAAAGATCTGCGATGACACAATTTGAGCATTTATTTGACTAATAGGGTAAGTTCTTAAGTAAAATTAAACCCATTTTAGAATTTTTCATTAAACGTGTTGTTGGTTTTCCAGACCCCCAAAATTCTAAAGGATTTTCAAAAACTTAGCTGCAGGATAGAAACAACACTGTATAATATTAAGGGAACTGAAAAGTAATGACGTTTCAGCTCATATTGATATTGATTTGTCAGCACACTGTGTACGTCGAAAGGGTGTCAAAGTTACCCACCATACTCACCCAATATTACACCCTCAGATTTCCATTTATTCCAATACCTACAACATTTTCTTAGAGGCAAAAAACTTGAAAATTTGGAACATGTCCAAAAAGCTATCTCGAGATATTGTACTCAAAAACCAATTGATTTTTATCGGTAGGGGTTTGAAAATTTGTAGACTAGATGACAAAAGGTTGTTGATAACGAGGGTGACCATATTATTGATTAAAAATAAAGGCTTATTAAAAATTTATTAGTTTGAATTTAATCCAAGAAAGCGACATTACTTTCCGGTCCCCCAAAATTCAAATAAATTTAATAAAATACATTTTAATATTAAACTTGTTACAATGAAAATTAAAATATTGATGTAAAACGCACTGGTATTAATCAACAACTTTAATAACCAGCCTGCAAAAATTGAGTTTTGATGCTCATTTTCGTAACATGGAAAATTAAAAAACACAATTTTATTTTAATATTTAACTTGCAATTTGTATTTTGCAAGCCAAACTGGCTTCAATTACTACATTTCATTTTTTAATTTTTTGATGCAGAAATAGTTAATTGCTTTCTAATATTTTTAATATTCGATTGAATTAAAACAGTTTGCTAACATAAAAATATTTCATTTATTCAACAATTTTAAATTAAAATGTTAGGAAACTAGCAAATTATTTGGAATTTAACGTTAAATTGACAAAGGAAACGTAAAAATCCAAATTGGAGTTATCCATAATCTAGTTTACAATTAAAATAAACGATGGTTGTAGTACTAATGCTATTTACCCCATTAAGTAAGAAAGCATTCAATCATTTTTATTAATCATCGGACATTAAAAAGTCGAATTCGTGATGTATCATCCGGATTATTTTCGCTTTTTGCTGCAACTAC
Source organism: Aethina tumida (assembly GCF_024364675.1). Classification (NCBI taxonomy): domain Eukaryota; kingdom Metazoa; phylum Arthropoda; class Insecta; order Coleoptera; family Nitidulidae; genus Aethina; species Aethina tumida. The sequence goes on along the minus strand of NC_065435.1, from coordinate 5,073,972 downwards.
CTTTAATAGCGTTCATTTGTCGGTTTATTACGTTTGCCATAACATGCCAGACTTATTATTACCATTTTTAACTTAATATCCTTTTTATTCACGCCGACGATTGTTACATTCCATCGTTCTAGACAGTTATAATTCACGTTTTTGTTTCGTTGCATCAATTCATTTTATACATTGCCATACACATTCATATTATATTTTCCGGCGGTTCAGAATGAAAAGCCGGCTCGCCATCGTTCCTAATTAAGGAACGGTTGCAAAATCCAAGTTTTAAGCGGTTTGAAATCTATTGCAGACTCTCCGTTTTTATCTGATGTAAAAGCTTTTCACTTAACACGTATATAGTCTGACATTGATCTAGAATCCTTTTTTTTTTTTTCTCTATGTAGTTGATGAAGCATCGAAGGCGATATGAAAGTGTGACGACGATTTTTTATTTATCTCCTCCTCGAAACAACTTCATACACTTCTGAAGCCAGACAACGTTTTAATTAAAAATATGCACAAAATGTGTGTTCTTTAACAATACTGTTACTCTCATTTTTTTTTACGTAATATTTCGTAATTTACCAACCAACCTAGGGCTGAAATGACTGTTTTCCAGCTCCACTGAAACCAGAGTAAATAAATTTACTTAAGATCTGAATGTAGTGATAATTCAGGAATTATTGGACCACCTAAGTAAGAAGAACAAAAATGGTTCAGATCCGGTAATTTTGATCTCTTTGATTCTTATAGATCAGGAAGACCAACAACATTAGATAACGACATGCAAAGGGCAAAAGTAGAAGCAAATCCATGTCAAATAATCGAAGAACTGTCAAACACCCTTAACAGCTTCTAAGGACAACCAAGATGAGACACGTATTACAAGAAATTTTACCATAAGATACAAACTTGATAGTTGTAAGATGTATGAAGAACGTCGGATTTCAGCAATAATACAACTGAAGTAATAAAAACCAATCGGAGCAACATCAAAAATGCTTTTAAACTTTGTTTTTGCGTCAATTTGGAGAAGTAATTAACCAACTTCGGGGTGTAGTAGATAAAGAACTAAAATGACAAATAAGTTCTAGCCGGCACTAACTTAATAAACGTTGAGTTTCGGCAAAAGTACAAGAACGTTGATTTACCGAGCACTTAAACGGCAATTATGGTACACACATTTTTCAAATCGCGTATAAAACTTAAGTGAACGATGCACACGTTTTCGCCGTTGAATGAGAATGCACCGGAATGAGGTAATCCCATAAATATGTATTTCATGTTTGAGTGTTTCCACCAATAATCATAAACACGGATAAAAAAACATATCGGGGATTACTAGACACACCACTCCCGATAAAAATAACCGGGCTTAAACATATGATATATCACGATATCCTGCTCACTGTGCAACTTTTGTAACGTAATAAAAAGTTACTGTCAGGTTTTAAGGCATGTAAAAAGATTTTGTTGCGGTGACGACTTACTTTCGAGGTTGGCAATTACTTCGCAATTCGTTACTTAATTTAGTGAGTGATCGAAAATGTCTCTATTCTGTTATCATGGCTTAAGAAAAACTACATCACATTCTATATGATTTATGACCTTTCGGCGTTTCAAACTATAAACTGTTACAGCTATTTTGTTCCAATACTCTTTGTCTATTAATTCCGCCATTAGTATCTCTGATATTATTTTATTAGAAAAAATGATTCTTTATTCTGTCGCAGGTCATGGGAATCTGCAGTAATTTTAAATTTAAAATTTACTTTAAAATGTATCCATTTTAAAGAATGCTAAATTTATTGTCTGAGGGAAAAAATGACTATTAGTGTTACTAATATCGTACTCAATTATATCATCATCGTTTAAGAACAACTCACAACATAATATTTATGATTTATGACTTTTCGATGTTGCACACCACAAATTGTTACAATTAGTTCGTTTTAATCCTCTTTTTCTGTCTAGAAACTTATTTATTTCTACAAGTAGTACCCCAGACATAACTTCATTAAAAAAATATTATGTTAAATTTTTTCACAGATTTATTAATATACAATTTTTTATAAAATTTGAAATATACCCATTTTGAAAGATTCTAATATCAATGATAGAAAAATAACTTTTACAGGAAAGTGTTATTAATATCGTTCTCAATTACATCATCATCGTTTAAGGACAACTAACATCATAATTTTTATGATTTATGACTTTTCGATGTTCCACCCTACAAATTGTTACAGCTAGTTTGTTTTAATAATCTTTTTCTACCTAGGAACTTATTTATTTCTACAAGTAGTACTCCAGACATAACATCATTATAAAAAAATTATGTTAAATTTTTTCACAAATTTATTAATATACAATTTTTTATAAAATTTGAAATGTACCCATTTTGAAAGATTTTAATTTCAATGTCTGAGGGAAAAATGACTTTTACAGGAAAGTTTTATTAATATCGTTCTTAATTACATCATCATCGTTTAAGAACAACTAACATCATAATTTTTATGATTTATAACTTTTCGATGTTCCACCCTACAAAATGTTACAGCTAGTTTGTTTTAATCATCTTTTTCTTCCTAGGAACTTATTTATTTCTACAAGTAGTACCCCAGACATAACTTCATTAGAAAAAAATTGTCAATTTTTTTCACAGATTTATATTAATATACAATTTTTTATAAAATTTGAAATGTACCCATTTTGAAAGATTCTAATATCAATGTCTGAGAGAAAAATGGCTTTTACAGGAAAGTGTTATTAATATCATTCTTAATTACATCATCATCGTTTAAGAACAACTAACATCATAATTTTTATGATTTATGACTTTTCGATGTTCCACCCTACAAATTTTTACAGCTAGTTTGTTTTAATCATCTTTTTCTACCTAGGAACTTATTTATTTCTACAAGTAGTACCCCAGACATAACTTCATTAGAAAAAAATTATGTTAATTTTTTTCACAGATTTATATTAATATACAATTTTTTATAAAATTTGAAATGTACCCATTTTGAAAGATTCTAATATCAATGTCTGAGAGAAAAATGGCTTTTACAGGAAAGTGTTATTAATATCGTTCTCAATTACATCATCATCGTTTAAGGACAACTAACATCATAATTTTTATGATTTATGACTTTTCGATGTTCCACCCTACAAATTGTTACAGCTAGTTTGTTTTAATAATCTTTTTCTACCTAGGAACTTATTTATTTCTACAAGTAGTACTCCAGACATAACATCATTATAAAAAAATTATGTTAAATTTTTTCACAAATTTATTAATATACAATTTTTTATAAAATTTGAAATGTACCCATTTTGAAAGATTTTAATTTCAATGTCTGAGGGAAAAATGACTTTTACAGGAAAGTTTTATTAATATCGTTCTTAATTACATCATCATCGTTTAAGAACAACTAACATCATAATTTTTATGATTTATAACTTTTCGATGTTCCACCCTACAAAATGTTACAGCTAGTTTGTTTTAATCATCTTTTTCTTCCTAGGAACTTATTTATTTCTACAAGTAGTACCCCAGACATAACTTCATTAGAAAAAAATTGTCAATTTTTTTCACAGATTTATATTAATATACAATTTTTTATAAAATTTGAAATGTACCCATTTTGAAAGATTCTAATATCAATGTCTGAGAGAAAAATGGCTTTTACAGGAAAGTGTTATTAATATCGTTCTTAATTACATCATCATCGTTTAAGAACAACTAACATCATAATTTTTATGATTTATGACTTTTCGATGTTCCACCCTACAAATTTTTACAGCTAGTTTGTTTTAATCATCTTTTTCTACCTAGGAACTTATTTATTTCTACAAGTAGTACCCCAGACATAACTTCATTAGAAAAAAATTATGTTAATTTTTTTCACAGATTTATATTAATATACAATTTTTTATAAAATTTGAAATGTACCCATTTTGAAAGATTCTAATATCAATGTCTGAGAGAAAAATGGCTTTTACAGGAAAGTGTTATTAATATCGTTCTCAATTACATCATCATCGTTTAAGGACAACTAACATCATAATTTTTATGATTTATGACTTTTCGATGTTCCACCCTACAAATTGTTACAGCTAGTTTGTTTTAATCATCTTTTTCTACCTAGGAACTTATTTATTTCTACAAGTAGTACCCCAGACATAACTTCATTAGAAAAAAATTATGTCAATTTTTTTCACAGATTTATTGATAGACATTTTTTTAAAATTTGAAATGTACCCATTTAAAAAGATTCTAATTTCATGTCTGAGGGAAAAAGGAGTTTTACAGGAAAGTGTTATTAATATCGTTCTCAATTATATCATCATCGTTTAAGGACAACTAATATCATAATATTTATGAGTTATGACTTTTCGTTGTTCCACACTACAAAATGGTTTAGTTGGTTTTAATCCTCATGTTCTATCTAGAAACTTATTTATTTCTACAAGTAGTACCCCAGACATCATTTCATTAGACAACAATGATGTTAAATATGTTTCACAGATTTATTAATATACAATTTTTCTAATTTCAGTGTCAGTGTGAGGGAAAAATGGCTTTTACAGGAAAGTGTTATAAATATCGTACTCAATTATGTCATCATCATTTAAGGACAACTAAGCTCATAATATATATAATTTATGACCTTCCGATAAATTGTTTCCATCCTCATTTTGAAATCAAGTTATAAATAAAAAATTACGGAGATGTTTCCATTTTACATAAGGGTGTAACAAGGTCTGACATTTCTGATCTTTCAGTACAACGTAAAGATCACCCTCACTCTGTGTATTCAACTTTAAAAGTGACTGATTGCAAAATTTTGTTTCGAAATCTGATAAGTATATTCTATTAAGAACGACCCTTTCGCATTTTACCTCCGTTGTTTGCTACAACGTACGAAGAAGATCGATTTTATTTTTTATTTGTTTTTACCTTATAGAAAATACATCGAAATTACCAAAGGAATTGAGAAAAAGGTTAAGATATCAAATATGGAAGAGGGAGAAGTTGAACGGTGTGGTGTCATCCGACAGGTCTAATATTGATGATGAGCTAACAGTGGCGACCATGAATAAAATATTGGTTGTCGACTGTTTGTTCTTAGCGGAGGGTTCTTTAAGATAAAGGAAATGGCGCAGACAATTCGGGTGGTATTCGACGCAATTCTCCCACTGGTCGTTCGTTTGCTTTACTTTAAATTGGATATCCCAACATCAAACGTTAAAAATGCGCCTGAGATCAATGCACCACCCGGCATGTTGATTGAACCACAAACCCCGTACAGTCCAATTCGACTATTTAGTCCGCACGGTCCGATGGACGGTATATTTCGGACAAATAAATACGGATAATTCCTCCAATGAATTATTCATCAGCTGCTCCTTCTTCCACCTTCGAATCATACCTAATGTAACTGGACAACAACAAAAAATGCCAGCCAGATAAATTATTAATACTTAACAGAGATTGCTTTTACCCTTATTTTCTTTTAGTTCACACAAGTTGGACAAACAGACAAAAACATGTATCGCAGGTCGCGGATACAAAGCCGGTCAATTAGAACTTTCTAATACCGAATCTGAGCTTAGTTTGTTAACAGTTTTCGACTGAGGGTGTGATATTTCAGAGTGAAGTGCATGCTAAAATCTGAAATTAGTCAATATTTAGTTTCCGCTGGCAAATCGAAACTATCAGTCAGTGTTCAGATACCAATAAACTGATTTACAAATTTATCCGGAGAAACCTACTGGATGCTATTAAAACTATTGGATTATTAGAACTTTCGATGTACACTAAATGAAGTCAAATTAATCATTTATTCAATTTTACTACTAGTAGTACTAATAACAAATTACTTAATAGTAAGCTTGTTAATAATACATTTGAAAATTCATTCAAACATGATCCTTAGTGGTACTTTTTATATATAGTATAGTATATAAAATACTATTACTAACTATTAATACACATAAATTTTAGTCTTACGTAATATATTAATAAACTTTAATATTTCACAGATTTACTAATTTAGTACTTTACAAATATTTTAAATATCGTAAATACCCTATATTAAATTATATTTACTCTTTTACAATAACCAGCAAAAAATAATAGATTATTTATTTTTTTTTTAATTTAATCTGATTTTACATTTAACTTATTTTTTGTTTAAAATAGTACTTTTTTATTTTACTAAATACTGAATTAAATACTGGTACTACTATACTATGCTATACTATATTTACTAATTTAGTACTTGCAAACTTAATTGTTAAGTCCAAAATCTTAAACTATATTTTAAAAATTTTAAATTCTATTTTAATATTTTAAACTGATTAACTTAACTTTACTTATCCTTTACTTAAAAAGTATACAGTTTCTAATCTTCAACACTGAATTATCTTATAATAATTTAATTCAAAAGATTATATATACGATACTTCTTTTTATAGAAATATTTTTATGGAAATAAATAAAAGAATTGAGTAAGTACTTACTCATCATATTACTAAGCTAGTATTAATTAATAATTTATACATTTGCTAATTGGTCAAGTGAATTATTATTTATTCAGTTTATTACTAAGCTGATATTAATTAATAATTTATGCATTTGTTAATTTAGTACTTAAAAAATTTAGTGTGTTCTAAATGTTGAACGTCAAACATTTTAAATTATTTCCTTATTCTGTTAATTTTATTAGTAATTTTTAAAAATTTTGTATATTTGAAGCTGATTTCTCACATAACTTATCCTTTGTTTAAAAAAATACTTTATAATCCTCTTAAACAATGATCTAAATATCTAATCTCTTATTTAATAATAATTTAATTCAAACGATAAAGTATACGATACTCCTTTTTATAGAAATATTTTTATGAAAATTAATAAAAGAATTATATTAGCTAGTATTAATTAATAGTTTATACATTTGCTAATTTAGTACTTAAAAACTTTAAAATGTTGAATGTTAAAAATGTTAAATTATTTCCTTGTTCTGTTCAATTTATTATTAATTTTTAAAAAATTAAATTAATTTCGTATATTTTAAGCTGATTTCCCATATAACTTATCCCTTGCTTAAAAAAGTACTTTATAACCCTCTTAAATACTAAACTAAAGACTCTTATTTAATATTAATTTAATTCAAACGATAAAATATATAATACTCCTTTTAATAGACATATTTTTTATAGAAATAAATAAAAGGATTGAATAAGTACTTACTCATTATATTACTAAGCTAGTATTAATTAATAATTTATGCATTTGATAATTTAGTACTTAAAAACTTTAAAGTATTTTAAATGTTGAATGCTAATAATGTTAAATTATTTCCTTGTTCAATTTATTATTAATTTTGATAATTTTAAATTAATTTTGTATATTTTAAACTGATTTCTCACATAACATATAATTTGCTTAAAAAAGTACTTTATAATCCTCTTAAACAATGAACTAAATACCACTACTCTTATTTAATAATAATTTACTTCAAACAATAAAATATACGATACTCCTTTTTATAGAAATATTTTTTTATGAAAATAATAAAAGAATTGAGTAAGTACTTACTCATTATATTACTAATCTAGTATTAATTAATAATTTATACATTTGCTAATTTAGTACTTAAAAACTTTTAAGTATTCTAAACGTTGAATGTTAAAAATTTTAAATTAATTTTGTTTATTTTAAGCTAATTTCTCATATAACTTATCCTTTACTTAAAAAAGTACTTCATAATCTTATAAACATTGAACTAAATACAGCTATTTTATAATAATTTAATTCAAATTTTAAAATATATGATAATTCTTTTTATAAAAATATTTTTTTATGGAAATATATATATGAAACTTTTTTTGAAAAGGATAAAATAACGAAGAAGTACTTACTTAGTTTGTTATTAAACTGAAAGTTGTTTTTTACACAAATTTTCACATAACACAACCTTAATTTATGAAAACTACCTCATAAATAATATTAATAAACTGATAAGAATTTTAATTTCCTAATTTAGTATGTAGTTAATATTTTAAAATATTTCATTTATAATTTATGAATTAAACATTAAAATTCTAGTTACTAAATGCTGTTTGAAAACGTACATTTTTTGCTCTAATTAAGTAGCAATCGTACAAATTGAAATAAATCCATTCCAAAATATTTTAAAATTCATATGATGAAAACATGAATAAAACCGTTGGTTATATCAGAATCAGTGAAAGCACTATAATTTTTGCTGAAATTTAATCCGAAAATGCAACGATTCATACTAAACTTTTAGTAAATTTACACAATTTACAAAAAAAAAAAATATTGTATTTTGACTAATCACTATTCACGTGATTAAGTTCCACTAAAATCATAGTTGGAAAAATATAAACGGATTTAAATTAATGATTAATTAATTTTAGTTAATGAAATTATATTAATTTAGTAGTTGTAGCTAAACTATAAAGAATTCATTTCAGTGGTGCTTATATTAAAATCCCCGTCCATGACTAATAATTTAATTATTTTCGCTTTTGTACTCCTTCATTCAACTTCTGGCTAAATACACTATTATCTAATTACCAACGGTAAAAATAGCCATTGTATGAAACTATCTAAATGACAAGTGAATCGTGATGCGGTGCATCGTCCGTTTCTGATTGTAAGATAAAATGGATTTTGCATAGGAAATATTATGCATCCTGGATTCACTAGCCTGGTTCCAGTGATACTAATACAGTCCATTACTGGTTTCAACTGGCATATATCGACGTGGAAATTTCATATTAACATGTTTAATCTAGCGTGGTTTGGCTGGCGACACAAGCACTGGATTACCGCATGCAAATTAATGACTGATGAGATGAAGGCCTATGCATAGCAAGCAAACACATATTTTCCATAAAATATCTAACGTGTAGCCAACTCATTTTGAACTTTAAGTATCATAAGCTCGTTCAACCCGCCAAAGCACCGTGTCCTTTATAAATCTAAATAAACACTTCAATTCATTTCTACACTTATTCTGTCGAAATCTGGAACGAAAAAGTAATTTCTTAGAACTCAATACATAATTAATAAAAACACTAATTTATCACTTGATCAGACAAAAAGATAATGTGTAACATTGATTAATGATGCTTATTATAAAAATGACCAATATTTTTTTTTTATTGTTCAATCAATTCAAGAACGCCATTTAATAGTGACTATTAAAGTATTAGTTAAGTACTATATCACAGAGGAAACGATCAGTAAGAATATATATTATAAAAATGCCAAAAAAATATAATTATTAAATTATTTTTTGTACTAGAATTTAATATTATTGTAAACCTTGATGGTATACTTCAATCTGTATAAATGTTGAACAATAATGGCCTATGATTATTTTTAAACAAATCAATAACATAAACTAGTGTTTAATACTATATAGACACAGAAGTATAAATTTAGTACTATGTGATAATGATTAACTAATATAAAAACAATCAAATATGATACAAATCAGGTACTATTTAGTACTTTGTTTAATGGTAACTATTGAAGTATTACATACGTACTAGATTAAAATATTAAATACTAAATTATTAGTGTAGTACTACAATTATTGTAAACCTTGATCGTGTATTATTCAGCCAGTATAGGTTATTGAACAATCATGACCTAAACAAATAAGTAATAATTCGTAACTTATTGACATTATCAAATGTTTAGTACTATTTCAATATTAAGAATATTGAAATAAGTATAAATCAAGTACTAGTACTTTAGTGTAATGACAACTATTGAAGTATTAATTAAGTACCACATTAAAGAAAAGAAAGTTAATGAGCAAAACCAATTACTCAAATATAATACCAATAAAATATTAAATATTTAATTATTAATTTAGTACTACAATGTAGAATTATTATAAATCTTGATCGTATATTATTCAGCCAGTATTTTTAAACAAATGAATAATAATTAGTAATTTGTTATTATAAATCAGTGTACTGCTATTTCAATATTGAAATATAAATTTAGTACTACAAATAATGATCAACTATTAATATAAAAACAACCAAATATGATGTAAATCAAGTACTATTTAGTACTTAGTTTAATATCAACTGTTTAAGTATTAATTAGGTACTACATAACTGAAAGAGAAATTAAAGAATAAAATATAATACCAGTAAAACATTAATTATTAAATGATTAATTTAGTACTACAATGTAAAATGATTGTAAATATTGACCGTGTATTATTCAGCCAATACAGATATATTGAACAATAATGGCCTACCATTATTTTTAAACAAATCAATAATCATTAGTAAATTATTATTATAAATCAGTGTTTAGTACAATTTTAATATAGAAATATAAATTTAGTACTACAAATAATGATCATTTTTTAATAAAAAACAATCAAATATGATACAAATCTAGTACTATTTAGTACGCAGTTTAATGATAATGATTGAAGTATTAATTAAATACTATATCACAGAAAATAAAATGAATTAGCCAAACCAATTACTGAAATATAATACTAATAAAATATTAAATATTAAATTATTAATTTAGTAACACAATGTAGAATTATAGTACCTTACGATTATATTTAAACAATCATTAATAATTAGAAACATTTTAATTCTATTTGATTATTATTTTTAACTTTAATATAAATTTATTGTACACCTTGATCAATTTTGATTTTATAATTGATTATGCATTTATAATTAATTATAGATTTTCTTACTTGAGTACTAATACACGACTGTACATTAAAATGCAACATTACTCATACTAATCCAATAAAATGTTCGTGAAGTACTATTTTAAACTAAATTTAAGAAATTTTTAAATATTAGTCTTAATTTAGTACTACAGCTCAACGTTAATGTACTGTATTTTATAAAAACATAACATATTATTTAACTTTATGCAGTATTTATCACTCGAGTTAATTAATTCTCATTAATTATACATAATTTACTAATAAAGTACTAAAAAGTATACATTTTAGGTAAACCTAGTGAATATTAAGTTGCCAAAATAGAATTGCAATATTGATCTATCGCAGACTTATGCAAAATATTTACCTTAAAATTAATTTTCACAGGTGAAACGCAACGGAAGATTAAAATCAATTATAGTGATCATAAATTAAAACAGTTCACATTTCTTTTTTTTATTTCCTGTGACACGATAATTCCTGAAACACAAATCTATTTATTTACGGGTTTTTCCTCGGGATGAATTTATTTGCCATTTAATCGATAACCCCTTTTCAATTATGAAAAGTGATCTTAATTGGGGCTTGCATTTATTGCCGAGAATATTCCGATATTAAGAAATGCTCTTTAAATGATCCATAAATTGAATTATATGCAAAAAGTACGTTGTTCAATGCGATGGGAACTTCTACTGAAATGCGATACCGGTTCAATTAATTAGCATTAATTAACAGATTTCAATTTAGCTGGAATGGTTTATTTAAAATAAAAAAAACGTTACCAACTCTTTAATGTTCATTTTAGTATCAATTATTGATTTTTGTCTAGATAAAGTAATGTTCTATTGCAAACACATTTATAGTTAATTTTAATAGGGGGCATTATTATAATAGTGCATAATATTATTATATATTATATTATATTATATTATACGACTTGATTAAATAACATCGTTATAATTCAGTTTTTAATATTAATATAAGGATTAACAGATACTTTAGTGTATTCAAACTGCAGTTTTAGATGAGAATTAACTCGAGTATTTGTAATATAAAATATAAAAATCTCATTCTGAAAAACTTTAATTCTTCTAAAATTAATTAATTTAATGTATTTATTTTATTTTCTATTATATTTAACAGCTCTCTTTAATTATAAATTTATATATTTAAAATAGAATTTTATAGGAAAATTAATTATCATTATTATTTAAGATGTTTAAAAATCTTATGCTGCACAAATTTAACTGAAGTATCTGCCTATTTTCATATAGAGAACTTTCAATATTAAAAGACTGCTTTATTATATTTAACAGATATATTTTTCACTTATATAAAAAATAATATTATAAAATAATATAAAAATATGTGTATTTAAATTATAGTTTTAAAAGAAAATTAATTATTATCAATATTTAAAACATAAAGTGTAATAATTGTATTCTGAAAAATTGTAAATAAGCCTTAGATAAATAATGAACAATCACTATAAATTATCAAATATTATTGAATTAGTATCTCTTAGCTCCCCATATTGAGACAGAAAATGTTCAAAATTCAAAAACCATTTTCACTTAATTATAAATAGTACAGAAATTGTTGAAACATTTTTAAAATCAGCAGATCTGTGAATAAGCATAAAATAAATAATAAAAAGTGATATAAATGATTCAAATAATTATCAACATTTATGTTACATTAATAAATAAAATAAAAATTAAATGAAAAATTCAATTATAATTTTAATTATGTGTTACATGAAAATGAAGTTATGAAAAAGCAGATTTGTTAATTTTTGCGCCAATAAATTAAATATCCCTTTCAGAGAGAAAACGTACAAAATTCAAAATCTGTTTTATTAATTATAAAATAATACAGAAGTTTGTGTGTGTATGAATTTCATTTTTAACTAAAAAGTAATTAATTATCACCAATATTTAATAAAAATCTCTTAATTGCCCATTTTCAGACAGAAAACATTTAAAATTCATGAAACAGCTTAATTTAATTAATATTTTGTCTTATTTCACTTAATAATAAAGAAATTTGAAGTGTGTAAATTTATTTTAAAGTTGGTTTAAACGTTACAAAAGAAAGAAAAGGGGTAAAAGTAACACTAACCCACGTCTATTGATTTAAAATTTGCCGTTGTGAAGTGTCATTTAAAAGTTTCCGAAGATATTCGTTTGGTCCGTTTTGTGTATATTTTTTCAATAAATCGTTATGGAGAACGTTCCGCGTTTAGAAATATTTTCGTACGTAGTTGGCGCCCATTTAAATTCAATATGAAGAATAAACGAGGACGGGCCCAGAGTTCGCAGAAAGTTCTCGACGATCTGCCCGTGCACGTTGTACTGCACAAACGTGGATCAGTGTAAGAATGGAATTAGATTAAGGAAACACTTACCGAAAATAAGGGCTAGGGCGAGAAATATCATCCTCCAGTCCATTTAAGATACCGTTCACTCCAACATATCCAGTACCTGAAAATAACAAACAACAAAAGCTTCATCACTTCCAGGCCACACACCTTTCAACCCATATTAACGTTGTCTACCATACGCTTGTAACACAGATCCCCTTTCAACAAAATATTGGAAAATACTCATATTTATGAGACGCTGGGGAAGTTGATTTTAATAAACGCCATCGACATACGCCCACCGACACACTCGAACACACGGTACACACACCTACTGTTTATTAACGGGAAATCACAATAAATTCGGACAGAAGTTCGAAAACTTGATGTGATCGAATGCGTTAGTGTGTTTTTTTATTTTATTATTTTTGCACCCGGGGCTTTCGTATTGTTCGAGTGTGTAAGCAAATTGAAATGTTGTTTTACTTTGTACCTGATTTAAAACTTTCGAAATTGCACATGTTGGTATAATTTAATGAAAATCTGATGATAAGTTTATATATTTTGTAACTGTCATTTTGTTTTTCAAATGGTATTATAAAAATAGTTTTTTTACTTAAATGCACAAATTAAATTACAATAGTAACACAATAACTTTTTTTCTAGAACAAACAAGATATTGTAATTTGAGCATAACGTTTCTAATAAAAAAACAAAAACTTGCAAATATTTAGCTTCTTTAGTGCATATTTTTAACAGAGAAAAAGGATGAAACAATGAATTTTTCTTTTTAATTAAAAATTATACATATTTTTAAATTTTATTATCTTTATGTCAAATTACTTATATACAGAGTGTTATATTACTTCATCATTTTTTTAAATTCATAAAATTTATATAATTTCTTGTCGAATATTTTTTTGAGGAAATTTCAATTTGAATTATTTTTTTAGTTATTTTTTTAATTATTCCATAAAGAATGTTATATTACTGTTTTATTAAATTGAAATTGTAGAGAAAATGTTGAAATAAATACAAAAATGTTCTCAATTTTCTATTAAAATTATTTTCCAAATCTTTTCCTCTCCTAATTTATTTATCGTTATAAAATATAACAAATAAAAAAATAGTTTAGTTTTTTCTAGTAATAATAATATTGTTAAATCATTAAAAAAAGATTATAAAATACATTTATATTTAACCTACTTTTATACCTACTAAAATACATTTATATTTAACCTACTTTTTTAAAATTAATTTAAAAGGCCTTTGTATACAAATATTATGAAATTTACTGTAAATTGAAAAGATAATTAATAACATCAAAATTATTAGCTAAATTAATTAATTACTGTAAAGAGACCACTTTAAATTTTTAGTATAAACAAAATATAAATTTTGAAATTCTTGAGAAGGAATAAAATAAAAATATTAAAAAATAATTTAATTGTTTATAAAAAACACAAAAATTTTGAATTTATTATTAACAAATTTTTACTAGTAAAATGTATAAAATAATTAATTTTTCATGCCATATTTTAAAATCCCTTTTATTTTTTAGTCTATATACGAGAAAAATACTTTTAAATTTTTTCCAAAACCATATAGGACATTGGAAAATGTAGAATAAATATAAAAAATTAAAAATCAATATTTTTTTATAAAAATTATTTGTTAAAATATTTCTTGAAAAACCTGAAATTATATAAAAATTATAAAAAATAATAAAAAATAATTTAATTTAATTTATATTTTGCAATATTTGAAAATTAGAATTATTTTTGGCTTTTATTATGAAATTGTTGAAGAAATTTTAGAAAAATAAGAGTAATTTTTATTTATTAAAACATATTAATTAAAAAAAACAATTTTTTATATAAATATAACAGAAATTACATAATAGATGTAATTTCTTAAATTCAAATTATATAAAAATTATAAAAAATAATAAAAAATAATTTAATTTAATTTATATTTTTTATTATTGAAATAATGAATTATTATTTTGAAAATGTTGAAGAAATTTTGAAAAATAAGAGTAATTTTTATTTATTAAAACATGTTAATTTAAAAAAAAAAAACAATTTTTTATATAAATATAACACAAATTACATAATAGATGTAATTTCTTAAATTCAAATTATATTAAACTAAATAAATTTGGATTTTTTATCATAAAAATGTTGAAAAAATATAAAAAATAAGTAATTTTCAGTTTTTACAACAAAAACATTTACAATATTTTAGTTTTTTAACACCATGTCAAAAGGATATTATTATCCTTTTATGTATCATTTGTAATTTTTTTCTAAAAACAATTTTTTATATAAATTTAAACAAAACTATTTATGCAATGGATTTATTTTTGCCAAATCATTTAAAAATTATAATGAACTAAAAATTAATTTAATTTATTTCATATTCTGGAAAAAAATACATTTTTGAAAATTTGGTGGAATATTCTTAGTTTTTATCAAGAAAATGTTGAAAAAATATTAGAAAAATGAAAATAATTTTTAGCTTTTACCAGAAATACATTTAAAATATTTCAATTTTATACATATTAATTTTTTTTTTCTTAAAACACAATTTTTTATATATATTTAAATAAATTACAAAATTGATGTAATTTATTAATTTCAAATTATATAAAAATTACAATAAACTAAATAAATTTCAATTTTTTTTTATCATGAAAATGTTGAAAAAATATAAAAAAATAAGTAACATTTACAATATTTTAATTTTTTAGCACCATATTAAAAGGTCGAAGAAATATATAAAAAATATAATTCCAAATTTTTAGATTGAAAATTATAAAACGTTTTATAAAAATAATAACAAATTGAAAATAAAAGTAGTACAATTTATTTCTACTCTCAATTAAAAAAAAAATAAGTTTAAATCTTATTTAGATGTGGATGCCCATATGGTTATAAACACATTTATAAATCGTTTTAATATGTTTATTTATAAAGGGCTACGTAAAAATGTGGGTGAATTGTTTTTGCACAGTCTAATGCCAGGACATAACCTGTACTGATTAAAACAGAGCTCGCAACAAAAGCGTTCTCAGATAATCCATTTAAATTTGGTTTCGGGGGTGAATTATAGAGTAGGGTGGATAGAGTTTGACTCGTGAAGAGGATATTCGATCTAGCTGTTGAGACCACCCCAATTCTGTCACACAACTATGCGGACCAGATAATCTGATTATCTAAAAACTGGTCAAGCAGGCTTTTCCGATTAATTTCTTTTGTTTCAGCCCGGAATTTATTGTGGAACCTGTAGGTGGAATAACTGAATTGTACGTGTATGGTGTTCCGGTTCATACAGTTTACACAATATAATAAACCGTTGTTTTTACTATTTATTAGTCGGCAAATTTTGCTTTGAAAAATGTTACACTGTGAAAAAATTTAATCACCATAAAGAACGGTGGTTCAAAATGTTTAGGTTAAGCTGGAATTAATAGTAGTAAATTTCGTTTCATGTTCAAATAGAGAACTGGTAATTTGCTAATAGTACAGTTCGGCGAATTTCCAAAATTAAAAAGTAGTAAACAATGAATAATACTGACTACTGATTTGCAGAATTCATCATGAGTTTTACCGTGTTTCAAAACTGCCTACGGGACGTTGTCATTGCGAAAATTGAATAATTAACTGGAAAATCCCGTTTTTTTTTTGTAATCTGATATGTAATCAAAAAGGATTAATTAAATAATACGAATAATTAACACATCTTGGAAAGTTGTAATTACAACTGTTCAAATGGCGATTTTTATAAAATTCATCAGCACAATCCCGCTTCCTTTTTGGTCAACTTCGTAATGTGCCGGAGGGATTTAAATTAAATTTCAGAACTATTCTACTATCGTTACATTATTACGTAGTAAAATGAACGAGGTTCAAGTAAAAAGAAATTTATTCGCATTTACTAAATTAACAAGTTTCTGGTGGAACGCATTTGAAAACTTGTTTTAGCAATAACATGCTAACAACTTACTGAAAGTACCTTTTTTTAGAATTCGATTAGTAACCTCCTTTAGTGCATTTACTGACACAGTTTCAATTTATTTGCTTTACATTGGCCACAACCAATCAATGATACATAATTACGAAACCAATTAACTGCATTAACTTTTAGTTTACAAAATAAATGGAATTATATACATTTTATTATTTCGCCCTGTTTAATGTTATGTGCGATTTTAAGTAATTCCTGAAATAACATCATTTGAAACTAATAACACACTTTGGTAGTGCATTCATTTAACTCAAACCATGTTATAGTCTGTTTCACTTGTTAAAACATAAAATGTGTTTAATTAATTATTTTAGTCAAATTCCACTAATGAAATGAACATTATTGTTTTACATAAAAAATGCAAAATCGATAAATTATTTGCTCTTCATGAAATTACTATTTTTAATGCTTTTTCAGTTGTTTAAATAACTAAAGACTACAAACCAAAATTTGTAAATCAGTTTGTCATCATAACAAAATAATACAAGTAATTAATATGTCTTGTAAAGTGGTAATTACTGTTATTAAAAGTGCGATTTTTCTAAAATAAATCAGCACATTCCAACTTCCTTTTTGGCCAACTTTATACTGTGCCATAGGGATTTAAATTAAATTTCTGAACTATTCTACTATCGTTACATTATTACGTAGCAGAATGAGCGAGGTCCAACAAGTAAGAAATTTATCTGAATTTACTAAATTAACAAGTTTCTAGTGGAAGGCATTTGAAAAATTGTCTCATCAATAATTTGCTAACAATTTACTGAAAGTAACTTTCAGAATTCATTTAATATTCGTGTTTAGTACCTTTACTACAGTTTCAATATATTTAAATACTAAATTTAAAGTTTATAATATAAATTTTATTACTTCGCCCTATTTAATCTTATGTGTAACTTTAAGAAATTCCTGAAATAATTTAAAACTAATAAAATACTGTTGTAATACACTTACTTAACGAATCGTATTTATATTAATATTAATTATTTCACTCAAATTTCATTACTGAAATGAATATTAAAATTTTGAATTACACAAAATCGACAAATTATTTCTTCTTTATGAAATTACTATTTTTAATAGAGAACTTTCAGTTGTTGATTCTCACCAAATTCAAATTTTAAATCTCTAAATAACCAATAACAAACTAATATTTATTTACTTTGAATTTTTGAGACAATTTTATTACCTAAATCAACATGTTAATTCAATATAAAAATAAGATACTGTTAAATTATTTCTACTCAAAAAATTTACCATGTTAAATTACATCCAATTATCTATCATCTCAAAATAAACAAATTTGTTAAAAAAAAATGATCATCGTAACTAATAATAAACTTTTATTCATTGTTTTTAATAAAATTTACCATTTTTTTAGTATGTCATGAAAAGAAATCAATAAAAAGTCACAATTTTATGACATTGGACTGAAATGTCTGAAAAATTATGTTTTCTTTTAATCATCTGATGATTAAAAGGATGGATAAAATAGTAAGAGTAATTAATATGTCTAGGAAAGTTGTAATTACTGTTGTTCAAAGTGCGATTTTTATAAAATTCATCTGCACCTTCCTTCGTCCTTTTTGGCCACAGGGATTTAAATTAAATTTCTGAACTATTTTACTATCGTTTCACTATTAAGGAGTAAAATTAACAAGATCCAACTAGAAAGAAATTTATTCCCATTTACTTAATTAACAAATTTCTGGTGGATCACATTTGAATACTTGTTTTAGCAATAATTTGTTAACAATTTACGATAAGTAAATTTTCAAAAAATCATTTAGTGACTGATAGTTTCAATGCTACAATCAATCAATAACACATTATTATAAAGCCGATTAATTAAATATTAAATTTAAATCTTATAACATAATAAATTTAATTACATAAATGTTATTATTTCCCCGTATTAAATATTGTTTGTTATTTTAAGAATTGTCTAAAATAATATAATTTAAAACTAATATCCCATTCATTTAATATGAGTCATGTTTTTAATGTGTTTTAACTTGATAAAATATAAAATGTACTTTAATTAATTGTATCAGTCATTTCAAAATGAATAATAAAATTGTATATTAAAAATATAAAACAGTTATTTTATTTCCACTTTATTAAATTAATATTTATTAATGAACAACTCTCAGTTATTTATCATCAATTTTAAGTAATCAATTGTAGTAAATCATGAAACAATTGTAATCATTAGCAAACATATTTTTATTTCCTTAGATTTAAAAATACAATTTCTTTATCACTGAGTATTTGCTTAAATTAGTTGTAAAATCGTGTGTCATCTAATCTAATTAATTAAATAAACTGAGTAATTAATATATCTTGAAAGTTGTAATTACGGTTGTTCAGTGACTTTTATAAAATTAATCAGCACAATCCTGTCTCCTCTTTGGTTCACTTTGTAATGTGCATCAGATTTAAATTAAATTTCTAAACTATTCTACTATCATTACATTATTATGTAGTAAAATGAATGAGGTCCAACTGAAAAGAAAGTTATTCCCATTTGCTAAATTAACAAGTTTCTGGTGGAACGCATTTGAAACTTGTTTTAGCAATAATTTACCAACAATTTACTAAAAGTAACTTTTTCAGAATGCCTTTAGTGCATTTACTGATATATTTTCAATTTATTTGCTTTCCATATGCCACAGCCAATCAATAATACATTATTATAAAGCCGAATAATTGCATTAAATATTAAATTTAAAGTTTATATCACAATAAATGAAATTACATTAATTTTATTATTTCACCTTCCCAAATAACATTATTTAAACTAATAACCCACTTTTGTAGTGCCTTTTAACCCGAATCATGTTTTTACTTTATAATATATAGAATGTACCTAATTAATTATTTTCGTCAAATTCTACTACTGAAAATATCCTTTTTAATAAATAATTATTTTTAATGGACAACTATCAGTTATTTAATTTATTGGAATTTTTAGTCAATTTTAGTAAAATTAATAAATAAACTTAGTATTAAAAATGCAAATAACGTCCAATTGTTTATCATCTCAAAACCATCAAACATTGTTTAACCAATTAACCAATTAGTTAATAATGAAAAATTTTATTACTTGCTGTGAACTATTATAATATTACATTTAAAGATTATATCATAAATTAAATTACATACATTTTATTTCGCCTTATTTAATGTTGTTGTTATTTTAAGTAATTTCTGAAATAATATTATTTGAAACTAATAACAGAATTTGATAGTGCACTAATTTAACTAGAATTATGTTGATAAATTAATTATTTTAGTCAAATTCCATTACTGTAGTGAACATTTTATATTAGAAATACAAAATCGATAAATTGTAGAAATCAGTAACAAACTAATATTTATTTTATTGGAATTTTGGCGACAATTTTAGTAGCCAAATCAATTTAGAATTCTTCAAATCATACAGGAGCAGTGGCAACAAATTCCTATTGACACATTAAACAGCTTAATTTTTCAAAATAAAAAATATATTTTAATAATTTTTTTTTGACAAATTATGTGTTATGATTTTAGATAATACATATTTTAGATAATATATATTTTCCAAACTTAAAAATGTGGCCGCCAATTCAAGAACAAACAAAATAGTATAATACCCACGTAAATTAAAGTAAAATTTTAATTTACGTTCAATTTAAGTAATTGAAATACATAAATAGTTAATAAAGAGTGCGGCATTAAGTTAACGACCATTTAACAGCTATTAACGCCAGTTGTCGATGGTTCTCTCGAACTATGAAAACGCGAAAAAAAAACTCAATATCTATTATATCCTTTAAATGTGATAAAGCAGCAATTTTTATCGCCGGATCGCGGCATTTAAATGGGCACCGTGCCAATATACAGTTATTATTGCATTACAATTGGGAATATCAGTACCATCAAATATCCATAAAACATTCGCATTAACACATAAATAAAATTCGCAGCTATTTTTCACAGAGTTTCGGGATCAATGCACCGATAAATTTCGCATTCGCCCACGAACGGACTTATCAATATTCAAACTAAACGTTAATGCGTTGCAAAAAGTTGAGTGTCTGTACGATTTGAATCAGTTGGACCATCAGGGATTGCACTTTTGCCCCGCACCGACAAAACAAACTGTGTTATAGATACGTACGTAAATGAAACCCGGTTTATTTTAACTAATAAATTATTGACGCGCCATTTTTCTATGCAGAAATTCCTGATAATTGGCGACGAATAATTCACAAGGTTCAAATGCCAAAGGCGATATAAATTTCACACGGTGATAGTGAAATTGGGCCGTTCATTTCGATCAATGATATTCGGCGGTTGGTCCGGCGAAAAAGCCGTTTTTTTGTCGGGTGCAATTTGAATTAAAAAATTCGAATAACAACGTTAATCAGTACGGCGAAATAATGAGCAATTAATGTTTTCGGCACACCGATCACGGCCAGATAAATTTTTTACGGTCACAGGTTGAATTTAATCAAACGTGAAGAATAGTTTTTGGCTATATTAAATCTGTTGTTTCTTTTTTAAATTTTAATTACGTTGGAAAAACTATGTGAAATGGTTGACAAAGTTAATCCAATGTTATTATTATATTATTATATGAAATATTTTATGGGTCCTCCTTCTCAACATCAACGATAAGAATACCGAATCGGCCCCAGAAAAATATCGGGTTCATAATTTCAGGAAATGTTGGTACTCATAAGATACTTTGATGCTGAAGTTTCAGATCTTTATCTGTTACCGTTTCTGAATAAATCAAAAAATACTGAAAATCAGTAAAAATTGTTATTCTCAGCACACAAATCGTTTGATCTAAATACCGGATATGTTTTGGGCACGATGTTAGCTTCTATAAAAAAAATAAGAGCTATATCTGTTCATAAGAACCTTAAAAAAAAACGAGGTTATTTTCTTAATTTTGATTTTTAACCATGTTGCGATAACGATAAAAACACGAAACTACTTTTTTTTTAATTTCTCATTCAACTTTCGATGAAATTATGAGCTTCGGGAATTTTTTAAAACCGTACGTCACATTGAAAAAAATTAAAAATCAATTTTTTGCTCAAAAAACAATTTCTTTTTATGGTTTAACTCTTGAAATGATAAACTACAGAACTTTAAAGTTAAAGGAAAATTTAAATTCTCTAAAATGTTGTTGACTTATATAAACAATTTTAGTATTTTATGCTGATTTAATCATTATAGTTAGAAATAAAGTTTATAATAGTGATTAAATGAAAAGCAATTATTTTTATAATTGTCTGTATTTTATCATCTCAAGAGTTAAATCATAAAAAGAAATTGATTTTTGAAAAAACAAATCGATTTTTAATTTTTTTCAATGTGAAGATCTGTTTTAAAAAATTTCCGAAGCTCATAATTCCATCGAAAATTGAATGAGGAATTCAAAACAAAATAGTTTCATATTTTTATCGTTATCATAAATCAAAATTAAGAAAATAACCTCGTTTTTTTAAGGTTCTTTTGAACATATATAGCTGTTACTTTTTTTCCTAGAAGTGATCATCATACCCCAAAACATATCCGGTATTTAAATCAATCGATTCACAAAGTGCTGAGAATAACAATTTTTACTGATTTTCAGTTTTTTTTTTTTTAATTTATTCAGAAACGGTAACAGATAAAGATCTGAATCTTTCAGCATCGAAGTATCTTATAAGTACCAACATTTCCTGAAATTATGAGCCCGATACCTTTCTGGGTTGATTCGGAATTCTTATCGTCCCATGGCCTGTGTTCAGATTATCATAGAAGGATGTTAATTTTGAGATCTAATGATTTTCTCTATAACGCAGAAACTGCCTGAATGTTTCATTCATTGATGAATGTTAACCCACAAGTATTCCAGGAAAAAAGTCACAAAAAAAGTATAAACAGGAATACTGGTGAACTATATCATAGGACCAATATTTCTGAATATTTCAAGAAGTACTGAATGTCAAATTCGACGAGTTTAACATAGAAAATCATGTAATCGATAGATTGGTAGAAGAGGTCCTTTATACTAGCCGGTATGGTCTGCAGTGACTCTCCCACAACTTCTCCTGGACCCATTTTTTAGGGTTCCCAACTCCAGAAACCTTGAATAGGTTTTTTTCAGACAATAAAATTTGCGAAAATAAGTTCACTGCATTGCTATTATACATGGGAATAATGAAATTGGCACTGCAGGAACAAATCTTACCATGCATTTACATTTCTTTATCAAAAAACATTCACTTTTTTTCATGAAAACAATCCTTTCTTGTGAATACCGGATGATTCCATACAAATTTAGTTGTGGGTAATTCAAAATTTTATGCTTCAAGAAGTACATTATGTCAATTTCAACGAGTTCAACATTAAAATAGTTGTTTTTACCTAAATGGAGAGTGATTAAATAAAACTTCTTTTAATTGACAGACTCTTTAGAAATGTGAGAGCTGACTTTCAGGACAGAAAAGTGCAATAAATGGTGATCAAATAATCGATTAATTCAAATAAACCCAGTTAATTTACCTAATAGATTATTAGCGAGCCATTTTTCAGACAGGAACTCCTGATAATTGGCAACAAATAATTCACAAAGTTCAAATGCCAAAGGCGATATAAATTTCACACGGCGATACTGAAATTGGGCCAGCGAACATTCACGTTCATTTCGATCAATGTTATTCAGCAGTTTCCTCGGCGAAAACGCGACTTTGTGTCGAATGCATTTCGAATTAAAAATTTCGAACAACAACGTTAATCAGCACGGCGAAATAATGAGCAATTAACGTTTCCGACGGCACACCGATCGCAGGCAGATAAACTTTTAACGATAACAAATCCGTTTTTGCTATTTCAATTTTTAATAACATTAAAAAAAAATTACGAGGACCAGTTAACCGAGTTGAAGGGGCGTTGAAGCGTTTTATGGACGGCGAATGCAGATGTCCCCCCTTGCTGAAATGAAATTTTCCGTCATAGATCAAGGGAGGCGAGAAAATGTATAATTAGTTTATAAACTAGTCTCGTATTTCGGATCATACATTGAGACGGTTTGAATTACGGCGCAATTATTCATAAGACGATTATGGAGGCTCGGACGTGAAACAAGCAACACGAGGGGGATAAGAACTTGAAAACAACCCTGACGGTCGGTTTCTAAGGGCTGCCAAAGCAACAAGTGTTACCTTGTTAAAAGAGACCGACGAAATATGCATTGCTGAAATTTTCGCCGGATAAATTACTTTATGCAACTAGCTGTTGATTCCGCGTTAATTTAATGAGATAAACTCGCACAATTACACATAAAAAAGTGCTAGTTTGTCAACAATTATAATTCTAAACTTTAATTGACGTGTTATTTATATTTTTTTATTGTCATTAATTTCTCACTTATAAATTATGTTTGATATAAAAATTTCAATCTAGTTAAATATTTCAAAAAATATGACTACATTAAAATAAAAATTAATTATAATATGTTGACTTATTACTGGCATAGGAATATTATTTCAATAAAACTGTGATTTTGAATAAAATATTCAAAATTTATTATACTATATTTTATAAAATATATTTTAAAGAGTTATTCATTCAATTTTATTAAAATTAATAATAGTAATTTTCAGCTACATCATAATACATAAAAACTTTACAACTATAAATTAATGATTGTTACTATTTTTTTATCATTATAAGATAATATAATTAATAAGTTATAACAAAATATTCAAAAATGCTTATAGTATAATTTATATAATTTATTACCATTTTATCTAGTTATTATTAAAAAGAATTAAAGAAAGATATTCATGGAATTTTGTTAAAAAAAAATTATAATATCATTGAATAGTTACTTATGATTATTATTATTTACTCATATTATTATCATAATTAACATCTTATTAATCTTTTTATAAAATATACTAAAATTTATATAACACCTTTTATGGTTTCTAATTATTAATGGAAAATATTCTGTTAAAATTAGTAATATTTTTATTTATTTTTATAATTTTAAAATTTTAAGTATTATAAAAGTATTATAATTTTTTTTATTAATACAAAATACTTTAAAGATATCCAAAGAATATTCTTAATATTATAATTAATAAATAGAATTATAATTATTATTTATTATTAACAAATTGTTTAATAAAATATTCCAAAATTTTGATGTTATACATTATATTTTTTTATAGTTATTACTAGAAAATATTTTAAATATATTCAGAGAATTTTGTTAAAATTTGTAATACTTATTTTTATTATACCATAATTAATAGAGAGAAAAATTATAATTATGATTATTACTTTTTATTATTATTAATTCTAATTAACAAATTGTTATTTTTTTATAAATTATAAATTTGTGACAATATAATTTATAAAATACATCTTAATTTAATTTAGTAAATATTAAAAGATGTTTTAAAGAACGGAATATTGTTAAAATTAATAATAGTAATTTTTATTACACCATAACTGATAGAAATATTATATATATGATAATTAATATGTAATAATTAATAATGTTTTAAAGAAAAACATTCATGGAATTTTGTTAAAATTAAAATAGTAATTTTAATTATACCATAATTAACAGTTTGAAATATTATAATTATTTACTCATATTATTAATTAGCATAATTAATTGAACGCTTATTATAACTTTATCTAGTTATTATTGAAAAATATTTAAAGAAATATATTCATAAATTTTTTGTCAAAACTAGTAATACTTATTTTTTTATACCATAATTACTAAATAGGATATTTATAATTATGATTATTACTATTTATTATTATTACTTATTATAATTAACAAGTTTGTTAGATACAATACTAAAAAATTATGATGATGTAAATATAATAATACATGTTATTATCTAAACACATAATCATAAAAAAATAATTATAGTAATATTTTCAATACCATAATTAATTATTACATTTAGTAATATTATTATTTGACATATATTAATTAAAAATCACTTTGTAGACAGAACAATGTTTATAATACCATAACTAATAATTAAAAATACTATAATAATTATTAATTGACATAAATTCAATAAAATGTAAACAAAGAGTTAATAATTTATAATATTTTAAAGAAAAAATTACCTGGAAAATTTGTAAAAATTTAATAATGGAAATTATTACAATAATAAACTCTTCTAAAAGCAGCTTTTAAACTAGTTAATTCTGCTCTTTTTTAATTAGTTAAAATCACACAAAATTCTCTTTTGAATAACTCATAATAACTGGAACTTAATAGATGTACATTAATTTAATTGGAATTGTTTTGATAAAATATTTTGAGGAACATAATTTTTGTAATGCTGAAGGATGATTGATGATGATTATGATTGAAAATATAAATAGATTTTGTTACTACTTTCAAAAAAAAATATTCAAAAGTTGTAATATGAGTTATAGTTCCGTATATCACTTGATGTAAACTGAGAATATTTAATAAGTAGCTGTTGATTCCTCATAGGTTTACTGAGTCAGCTCTAAAGTCACATTGGATACGTGTAAATACAACTAAACTAAATTTAATTTACTTGCGTTAATCGAGTAGAGATTATTGAGTTAAACAATAAATTATATAATTATCTTAAATACTATAAATAATTTTGCTTATAAATCAATAAAAAAAAATAATTGACGTTTAATCACCCCAATCACGAAGCGAAATCCCATCGAAAGTCGAGATATTTTAATTGAATATAGATATTTCTTAAATTTATGTAAATGAATGTAAATCTCTAATAATTGAGCACGCTAGTGCCGAAACCTCAGTGGGCTAACCATTCTCTAATGCGAGTTACTTTTCTCGTTTCCCCCATTTCATTTTGTATTCCACTTTCATCTAAAATGCTATTTGCATTAGCAACTAACTGTTTTCATTCCATCTACTGTATAAGCGGCATAATTGTTACAAAAATGGAATTTATACTTTCATTAAACACGGTTGAAAAGCGCGACACACACAGAATAAATCCGCGATCGTTATTTATTTGTTTGTTTTCGATGCGGCTCTTTCGGCGATGACTTCAGCAGTTTTTTCTCATTTTTTCTTTTTTTTTTTGTGGAATAATTGGATCTGATAAATCGGGTGCTTTACAGAAGTGCGTGGAAGTGTTTTTTATACAAAGACAACGAGTGATGATTTATCAAAACGTTTATTTCGGATCAGTCGGAGATTATTTAATGCGTGAGTTTTCTGTAATGGCATTATACAGGGTGATCCACCCAACTGTGGAAGTGACAGTTATGAAAAATTGTGTCTGACTTCGAAAAACTTGAGAGAAAGTCGATAACTAGATAATTCGAATGTCAAAAAATAATCTTCGCGTCAACTGAAATTAAAGACAACCTGGAGAAAATGGGACCTATAGATTTTGATCGTATGGAAAAGATCGTATGGAATTTGATCCTATGGAAAATGATCGTATAGATTTTGATCGTATGGATTTTAATCGTATAGAAAATGATTGTATGGATTTTGATCGTATTGAAAATGATCGTATGTATTTTGATCGTATGGATTTGAATCGTATGGAAAATGATCGTATGGATTTTAATCGTATGGAAAATGATCGTACGGATTTTCATCGTATGGAAAATGATCGTACGGATTTTATCGTATGAAAAATGATCGTATGGAATATGATCGTATGAAATTAGGTCACTTTACGTTTTTAGTAATTTCTCACATTTTTAATAAAATTTGAGATTTTAGTAGTTTTTTACGTTTTTAGTAAATTTTTACGTTTTTCGTAACATCGTTATATACTGTATATATATATATATATATATATATATATATATATATATATATATATATATATATATTTCTTTAAGGAAATTTTTATAATTAAAAATTTGTTGGTTATAGAAGTGTTAACAGCTTGTACCATATAAAACAACAATAGTAAATTAATATTATTTTAACATTTCACATTAAATAAAAGAGATATGGCTAAAATACTTAACATTTTAAAAAGTTGCTATAATAATGGCCACTAGTGTATATATGTAAAATCGAAGGCAACATTAATAAATACAACACTTAGAGGGTGAATAAGCATAATAATAATAAAAGCTTCAAGAAACCCAGGCTGTGAATTGTACATTCATTTTTAGATCGGGCACATCAATAGAGAGAAAAAGGTGCCTCTTTTACAATACAATTTCAACACGGTCGAATTCACCTTTTTTCCCTCCTTTGTTTTATTTAAATTAAAAACGAACGCCGTTCAAAAAAATACACTTACAAAGTGCACAATCGACGTAAAGGCCACGTGAATTATTGCCGAAAAGTTGTGGCGAAAATCGACAAAAAAAAAAAGATTGGAAAGAACTATGCATCAAATGGAGTGTGTGGAAGTGGTGCACGTTTACGGACTTCACCTGAAATTAACGGCGTTTTAATTTGGAGTCCCAAAGCTTTTATTATTAAATCAGATTAGGTTATTTTTCAATTAAAATTCAAACCAATTATGTACTTTGACCTACTTCTGCCGCGTTCTCGCGAAAAATATATGAATTTTTCAAATCCCTTTCACCGCATTTCTATCCCACTTTCATTTCATTCAGTTTACCTTAATTGTTTTTTGCACTTAATACGTACAATACACCTCATTCAAGTTACATAACCAATTAACAATACATGGGAAAGAGGATTATACGGGGCTTAATTATTGTGTCCAGGTCCGATGAATGTGATAAATGGAATTTATGCAGCGTGGATTTCTAGTTTTCGTCTTCTATAGTTATTCACCTAACTGATTCGTTAGAGATTTATCGGGAGCTGAAAGAGATATCCGTTCTGGTTCCAGCCAAAGCGTAATGGTATCTATTTTTTGAAAATATTTTAATGCATTATCACTTCCGGTTCATCGGGTTTTATAGCTACCACAGAGCAACAATTTATGAAATTTAAATTTGGCCAGGAGAAAACTTTGAAAACAAATTTTATTGGGCCAAATTTTGAAAAACCACCTTGTACATTTACTTTTTTCTTGGCCCGTTTTGCATGCGTAGTATCGGAATTGTTCCATTGTGTTCCGTTTCGTGCTCCAGACGATGGCGGTTTTTTATCCTTTCCTTTTTCCTGTGTTTAATTTCGTCTAATTTGCATAACAAACAACTAAGCTACGAATAAGGATAATAAATTTTCAGGGGAAGCTCAAGCTAGTTGATTATATATCTATTTAATTTTATAATCTACACGCTGCAATTTTGAAATTCAAATCCAACATAAATAAATCGCAAAAGCAGTAAGACCTTAAAGTCCCTTTTTCAAACAGGTGTGTTCCAATTTACAATTTACAAAAGTTAACCATTTAACGGTGAATTAAAAACACGAAAATAATAGGACCACGGCCGCATTAAAGGCTCAAATTCAGCCAAACAATTATTTTCATTATCTCATAAACATCTGTCGGCAAATTTAATCAGATTAATTCGTTTCGCATTTAATGTTAATGGTGTATTATAAAATACAAATAATTCATATAAATTTCAGTTTAATATTATCATTAAACTTGTTTATTTAAAATTGGTTTTCATAGTATTGTGAAGGTGATGATATTTGAACTGTCACTGTCATATGTTAATTCTATTTCAGTTCACTTGAGACCATAAAATTTTTAATATAAATATATTTAAATGATTTTATGCGTAAAAACTGTGATAATTATTATAACATTATTAATATTACAGTTTGCTTAATTTTTTAATTTAATACCGTAATTAGTTAATATTAATGATTATAATTAAAGTTGTCACTGTACAAAGTAAAATTAGTAACTGTTGAATTAATAATAAAAAATTTGAAGCAATTATACCAACCCTAAAACTAATGAAAATTTAAAATTAAAATTTAATTTTGAATAAAATATCAACAATGAACCTCACTTGTAAATTCATATTAAATTATGCAATTGTTCCTTGTCGACTTTAGAGATGTTATTAAATATTTTAAGCCTGCTAAATATTTCTAATGTGTGTATCACACACACACAGTACATTATCTGGAATATTCGTGTAAACACAATTTTGTAATTTTTAATTATACAATCAACTAATTATTTAACACAATAAACCTGAGGATACGTAAAGCCAAACATCTGAATATGTAGAACAATAGCGGGATTATTGAAAACAATTAACACTAGTCACATAATTAGTTCTCTCTAATGACGTAAATTAATTCCCCTATCAACAGATCCAAAATTCTATGTAAATAATCCTGAATAACCTGAGGGTGTAATCATACAATAAGGGTGTATCTGTAATATTATACAAATATATCGATGTCACACAAATTAAATTTGATGTTACAATGATTTCTTAATGATTCCTTTATTTATTTATAACAATTTATGTTTAAAAAAATGTCTTTTTTACAATTCAAATAACGCATTCTTCTAATAGTTTATTCTGCTCAAGAAATAAGTAAATGATAAGTATAAGTAAAATCCCAATAATAAAATATTTTTATGTTTAAAACATAGACATTAAAATAATTATATTGTTTATTGTCAGCAGTAAATCAGGTAAACAATCTTCAATAACTACATGTAAAGTTACAATAACTACGGTTAAAGTTTTAAAGATTTTAAACAAATACATCGGTATTACACAAATTAAATATGATATTACCATATTTTGTTTGTGATTCTTTTAATCAGTTGTAACAATTTGGGGTTCGAAGACATTTTAAGGTTAAAACAACAAATTAATATAATAATTTTGTTTATTGTCAGCAGGAAATGAAGTAAATCCTCCCAATAACTATGCATAGAATCCAACCTATGATTAAAGTTCTTTGGTACCAATATGTTAAACAGACACACCGATAGTACACAAATTAAACGTAATTTTACCATATTTTCTTAGTGATTTATTTATCCAGTTGTAACAATTTTGGGTTTAAAAACATTTTTACGTTTAAGCAACAAATTAAAGTAATAATTTAGTTTATTGTCAGTAGGAAATCAGGTAAACCGTTCTCAGTAACTATAAGTAAAGTTCCATTAATCATGATTAAAGTTCTCGGGTATTAAGATATTTCAATTTAAGTTCTTTGATACCGATATATTAAACAGACACACCGATAGTACAAAAATTAAACGTAATTTTACCATATTTTCTTTGTGATTCATTTATTCAGTTGTAACAATTTTGGGTTTAAAAACATTTTTACGTTTAGCAACAAATTAAAATAATAATTTAGGTTATTGTCAGTAGGAAATCAGGTAAATCGTCCTCAATAACTATAAGTAAAGTTCCAATAATCATGATTGAAGTTCTCGGATACTAAGATATTTAAATTTAAGTTCTTTGGTACCGATATATTAAGCAGACACACCGATAGTACACAATTAAACGTAATTTTACCATATTTTCTTTGTGATTTATTTATTCAGTTGTAACAATTTGGGGTTTAAAAATATTTTTACGTTAAACCATCCTCAATAACTATAAGTAAAGTTCCAATAATCGTGATTAAAGTTCTCGGGTACAGAGATATTAAACATATACATGGATATTACTCCAATTAAATATCATATTACCATGTTTTGTTTGTGATTCATTTGTTCAGTTGTAACAATTTGGGGTTCCAAAACATTTTTACATTTAGGCAACAAATTAAAATAACAATTTTGTTTATTGTCAGCAGAATATCAGGTAAACCGTCCTCAATAACAATATGTAAAGTTCCAATAACTATGATTAAAGTTCTCGGGTACTGAGGTATTAAACAGATACATCAATATTACACGAATTAAATATGATATTACCATGTTTTGTTTGTGTGTCATTTGAATTTGAGATCCCAAAAGATTTTTAGCAATAAAAAGAAATAATAATTTAGTATATATTCAGCAGGAAATCAGGCAAATTGTCCTCAATAACAATACATAACCTCAATAACCATGACTAAAGTTAAGGAGTACTGAAATATTAATTAGATATACCTCTATTACATACCTATATTACATGAATTAAGTAATATATAATATGTAATTGTAACAATTTGAGTTTCAAAACACTTTTCGACTTAAACAACAAATGAAAATAATAATTTAGTTTATTGTCTGCCGGAAATAAGGTAAACCGACCACGATAACTACCCGTATATGTAAAGTCCCAATAACCATGATTAAAATTGTCGGGTCATGCAATAATCTTATAACAAGTGGATTAACACCGCAAAACCACTAACAATAACCGTGCCCGTTTATTGCGCAATAACGATCCTCGTATATTTTTTTCTATTAACCGAAGATAATTGAAAAAAATATATACGAGCATATCATATTTATAATGGGAATGGGAAAAAATAACGCCGGCCACAGGAAAACTGTAACGTGAGAGCGTCGACAGTGGCGTTTTGTGTGCATATTTCCATCCCCGTTCTCACGTTTTTATCACCCAATTTCGTGGTAGAAGTTAAGATTGTTTCATTAAACTCATTGGGGTAAATTGGCTATGTCGCATCCCAGTCATACACGCTGACAGAGACGAAAAACTGGAAACGGGGCGAATTTCCTCGTACACAACTTCCTAAAATATTCGCCTGCTTTAACTCGAATTCAATCCGACGAAATGCCGGAGACAATTGCACATGTTATTTTCAAAATGTTTAATGGCGAAATGGCCGTTTTTTACTGTTATTTTATGTGATGCACTTTACGAAAATTTAAAATTGTTGTTTGCCTGTCGAATTTCATTTTTTTTTAAAGAAATTACACACGTCGAAGACAATAAATTTATATTTTGTATAAAATTGACAGGATTATAACAAGAAGAACCTTTTATAAAAACCATAAATTTCACGTCGAAAAGCATATTGACGATAATAAACTACCCTCCAAAATGCAGAAAACGGCAAAATTTTCAAATATATTACTCGTATTTACTATTTGTGAAATGTGATAAATCGATATTTCATAAATTATGACAAACAGAGTTTGTGGAAGTTAAACCGTGTAAAATATGTAAAATAAGCAGATTTAACTATCAATTCGTGCCAGTTTATTGCTCGCGGTTTCACATTATTTATGTGTCATCTTAAGATTTACATTTTTCGGTATTACGAGTGAAACTTTCATTATTTAAGTTATTATTAAGTCGCGGAAACTTTTTGATTTATTCCACTTCATATTTTTCCAAATCATTTCCATTTTCCTTCATATAAAACGGTTGTGCAAAGATAAATTATCAAGATTATTAGATTTCAGATTGTATCAAAACGAAATATGATTACAAAGAATGGCGATATTGCAGAATTATTATATAATTCCTTTTTTATGTTTTTATCTAGATCAGTAAATATTTTCTTCGTCCAACAGAGCACACAGTAAATATATATTAAATTAACTTGTGAACCTATCATTAACTGGCATCATTTTTCAACTAAAATAAAAGGACCAGTGGTGAACATTTGTTTTTATTTAGAAAAATTGCTTGACCGTAGCCTTTTATCACGATAAATAATACATTTCTATGGTTTTAAAACGTCCAAAATGACACGTTTTGATTTATAGCGATAGATTATGGCCATATTTCAATTGTGGATATAACTTTTTACAGAAAAATCTATATAAAATGTATTTTACATGAAGTCGTTTCGTATTAATAATGAAATATTGTCTGTACACTCACCCCGACATGCTGAAAGAACTACAATTTAAATAAATTTACCCGCAAGAAATAAAATTTCTCAATTCACAACTACTATAATGGAATCCACTGTCGGCCATGGTAAACGTCAAAATACAGTTAATTAAATTTGAAAACATTTTGAGTAATTGCACTTGCTCATTTGAGCTGTAAGTTTAGCCTTCTTCGGGAGATGATATATTAAAAACGTAATGGATTTTACTAGTTTTATCGAGGATGCAATCGAGTTTTACATATGATTGCAAAACAGATTAAATTCTAATGCGACCCAGATAAATTTTAATCTGGCCCAAAAATTCGATCTTTCAGCTATCGTCGTGTGCGGCGCATCCGCCATTTATTTAAATTTCGTCTTTATGAGATTTTGTGCTTTAAAAATCACATTTTTACATATTTTTTGTTTTGATATTAAATTTAAATGTAAATTAACTAGGGGATGAAGTTTTACTGCAAAAAAATTAAATGAATGTTTAAAATAAGTTCTAATAATTATTTTAAATTGAAATTTTATGACGATAAAATCAGTAGTTAGTTCAACAATTATTCTGAAAGTTGGTGGCAATAAAGCAATTTCAATAATTTTACAGAAGATTCATAATCAAACTTATTTTTTAAAAAAGTTTAATCTTTCAGTGATCATGAAGCATATGCGCATTCACTATTTATTTAAAACTACAACATTGTTTCTATGACAATTTGTCGTTTAAAAATATTTTTTCATATTTATTTTGTCTATACAAAATTTAAAAGATAAATTAATTAGAAGAAAAAGTTGTACTTACTACAACAACAATGAAATGAAAATTTAAAATAAATCAAATCATTATTTTCCAATACAATTTTATGGTGATAAAACATTTAGTTATTTAAAATATTATATTGAAATTTCGTGGTGTTAAAGCAAAAAATAATTTCACAGATTATGCAGAAGATTAAATGAAATTAAATTAAATGAAAATTTAAATTATATTAATTAGTTCTAATAATTATAATTTTACAACAGTTATATAGTGATAAAACAATTAGTTATTTCAAAGATTATGCTGAAATTTAATGGCATTAAAGCAAAAACATGTTTCAAATATTATACTGAAGATTAAACTTTTATTCACATCAGATAAGCTTATTTTTTGAAAAGGTTGATCTTTCAGCTTTCATGAAACGCTGGTGCATCCGTCATTTATTCATGTGCAACAAAATTTATCTTTATGAGAATTTGTCGTTTGAGATTTACATTTTTTATATAAATTATTTTTATATTAAATTTAAAAGTCACATTTGTTAGAAGAGGAAGTTTCACTTCACAACAAAAATTAAATGAAAGTTTAGTTCTAATAATTATTTTTCAACAATTGTGGAGTAATACAAAGATAGTTATTTAAAAGATTATACTGAAATTTGGCATTAAAACAAAAAAATATCTCAAAAATTATGCAGAAGATTAAACTTTTTTACGCATCAGATAAGCATATTTTTTGAAAAGTTTGATTATTCAGTTTTCATGAAATACTGATGCACAAGTCATTTATTTGTGTGCAACAATATGTGAATTTACAGTGCAAAAAAAAAATAAAAATAATTATGTTTTGTAATAAAATTTGTTGACAATAAAAGTTGCCTCAAAGGTTATATAGAAAACTAAATTCAATTACGTGTTAGATGAAGTTAATTATTAAAAGAGCTCGATCTTTAAACTTTCATTGAACACCGCCATTAATTTAAAGGTAATAAAAATTCTCTTTATGGGAATCCTTCTTTATAAAATTATACGTTGACATCTTTATTAAGGTAAGTTTTGCTGCAATAAAAGTAAAAGTGAAATTTAAGAAGACAATTAAATTCTAGTACTGGTTAGATAAACCTAATCTGTTTAAAAATCTGAATCTTTC
This sequence comes from Aethina tumida, assembly GCF_024364675.1. Classification (NCBI taxonomy): domain Eukaryota; kingdom Metazoa; phylum Arthropoda; class Insecta; order Coleoptera; family Nitidulidae; genus Aethina; species Aethina tumida. The sequence continues at coordinate 5,038,231 of NC_065435.1, read as the reverse complement.
AGGTCTTATCGAACTTAATTCCTTTTTATTTGTTTGCTCGGTGGACTTTATTAGAAAATGCAACAAGTTGTACAAATTGCTGTGTCTTATAATAAAATTTAATGTCATTTACTTAAAGTTTTTAGATAAAACTATAGGAATGACTCAAGATTTGAGCATTCAAAGCATGCAACAATTTAGAAAAAACTATATCAAGTATTTCTGGCCTATATTTAGCCTATAAAACAGTACAAAAGAACATACGCATATGTATATATAGTGTGTTACATATACCACGTGGGGATATTGTTAATATAAACAATGGAGTTAATGTAGTTCTGAAAATGGATATACCTGATAGACTGATAGTGAATATATGTGCGTTACACTCTAAGCATACAGCTACAGTGATATAGTGCGGCTGTATCAATATAGCAAACATTGCTGTGTTAAACATGCCTATGCGGCCATAGATATATATTCGATTGCACTCTACGAAATGAACATATCGATTGCTCTCGGTAATCTACTGAAGTTACGTTCAGAATAAAGCCGAAATTTAAACCCGGCTAGGTTTTTCGTTTTTATTTAACTCACGTCGAACTAGTTGTTTCCCCGGCAATGTTAGACATACTGATCTCGATGCTGGTCTTCGCTGTGTTTTCCATTTGATCGATACCCAAACTAAATTAGTTTTACGACGCGGATATACTATTCGGTTATAGAAAATAGAACACGACTTCTTGCAATGCTTCCATTATTAACCATCCAGTTTTTCGACTGGCTGGGATACTGGCTATTTATTTTTTACGGTCTATTTATCTATGTATTTATAAACACACCATAGCCCGAAGACAACATCTTTCTTCAACGAGGAAAAATTAAAAATGATTTTTCATAAAAAATGGTTATACAGAAAATTGCATTTACGGCATAAATAAAATTTTTATTGTCTACCTTTTGAGTTAGTGTTCATTAAACTTGTGTTATAAATAAGTTACGAAGGTATTTTCATCTAAAATAAGTCACACTTTGTGATTGATGACTTAATACCCAGAATCGATTGTTTAATAATAGCAATGCGGAGTGACTGATGATTGTTACATCTCATTTATTTTCTAATACATTACTACAATCATTTGTTGTAAAATTTTAGTTATTCACTGTTCAATATTAAAATAATTTCTGGTTGATCTTTCAACTAGTATGAAAGGTTATGGTTATCTAATGAGTGGACACGTAAACGGTTGATGATTGTTACAATTCTTTTATTTTCTAGTACATAAGAAGAAAATCATAATAATAATTTCAGTTTTAAATAAAAATTGATTTTTCACTCTCCAATATCAATTAATATTTGATTAATCTTTCAGCTAAACTTCTGGCAGTTTACTCTGTGGTACTCACATAAACAATTGATAATTGTTACATCTCATTTATTTTGTAATATATCACTTAAGGATGAAACTATAACAATTCTATAACAATTTTCTAACAGTTTTAGATAAAATTTTAACTGTGGCTAATGTAATAAGGAGTAATTTTAGAAAAATCACAATTAATCATAAAATTAATTTAAATTAAAAAAATTGTTCTTTTAATAAAATGATTATGTATTTTAGTTATTTCTTACGTTTTTAGTAATTTTTTGGGAATCCAGGAAGAATTAGAATTATTTATTTTTAATTTTTTAATGATTTTTCAGGAAATTAGTATTAGTAAAAAAATAAAAGTCCAAGTTATTAAAGTGAACCTATGTAATTTAATCAGTATGAATTTAATCGTATGGATTTTATCCTATAGATTTTGAATTGATCGTATGGATTTTGATCGTATGGAATTTGATCGTATGGATTTTGATTCCATGGAAAATGATCGTATGAATTTTGATCGTGTGGAAAATGATCGTATGGATTTCGATCGTGTGAAAAATGATCGCATGGATTTTGATCATATGAAAAATGATCGTATGGATTTTGATCGTATGGATTTCGATCGTGTGAAAAATGATCGCATGGATTTTGATCGTATGAAAAGTAATCATATGGATTTTGATCGTACGGAAAATGATCGTAAGGAATTTGATCGTATGGAATTAGGTCAATTTCTCACATTTTAATTTAATGAATTTTTGAGATTTTAGTATATTTGATTAACCTTTCAGCTAGGATGAAAACTTCTGACAGTTTACTCTGTGGTACTCACATAAACGACTGATGATTGTTACAGCTTATTTATTTTCTAATACATCACTTAAGAATGAAACTATAACAATTTTTTAGCAGTTTTATATAAAATTTTAACTGTTTACTGTTCAATAAAAACTTGAAAGCTTCTAATTATTTACATTGTGAACAGATAAACGACTAATGATTGTTACAGCTCATTTATTTTCTAATATATAATTTAAGGATGAAACTATAACCATTTTTAACAGTTTTATATAAAATTTTAATTGTTCACTGTTCTATAAAAACTTAAATTGTTGGTTAAAGCTCAACTAGCATGAAAGCTTCTATTTATCTATTATGTGGACACAAACAACTGATGATTATTACAGCTTGTTGTACAGTATGTGATGTATGCATAGATTTGGTCAGTGATTATTACATTTCAAACCAGTTTAAAAAATTAGTTGTTTATTTAAAAGATATTTGATTGGTCCACAACTAATATTTAATCCCCTTGTTGTTTACTGTGTGGCATACACATAAACGAAACGTTAGAAAATAAATAAAGCCACAAAGGCCATTGTATAAAACTAACAATAAAATTCTAAAGCACTGGACTGATGTATGTGATGTATTTTAGTGATGTTCCGACAAACACTTCTCCATACCTGCTACAGTCAAAGGGATGGACTCAAAAAGTCAATATTCTAAGACTCTAAACAAATAAGAATATGTCCGGGTAAATATTTATCACACTGTAGTACAATAAGTCTGTTCCTGCATCAATTTCAATCATATTAAGCGTTGTAGAGTGACAGAAGAAAACGGTGACAATCTACTACATATGTAATTTTTATTAGAACTTGTTTAAATATTTACACACTAACTGATATGTCGTGTAACTTTTTGGATTGACCTCGTAAATTTAACGGTTATTGACCATGTGTTTAACATAATTTAGTGTAGCAGGAAAATCTGTGCAACACATCAATACAGTATTTATGAGTGAATCCAAAATTTATTAGTTTCGTGTTAAGTGAATTTCGCTGTTTTTAGATTTTACGAAATGCTGATTAATATCGCAAAATAAAAAACATGATCCTGAATTATTGTTGCAAAAACTCACATTTCGCCGTTAATGCCGTGTGATAAATGAATGGTAAAATAACGATTAAAAGTATTTCCTCAATGATACTCCGTCAGTCGAACAGTTCCGCGTTATTTATGATTTAATTTCGGATAAATTAAATACTTCAAAACATTTCTATCACTTTTTTAACTCGATTTATCACCACCACCGGGCTGCAATGTAAGGATAAGTGAATTATTTATTTTATTCTATGCTTATTTATTTCGCTACACCGAGTATCGTTTTATTGAGTTAAAACTTTGTTGGGAACTTTTCGATGGTCGAAAGCTCAAAGCTAAGTAATTGTTAATAAAATATTACGTTCTCATCATATCAGCCCGAAAATAAGTCGGACACCCCGACACATCCGCCGTCCTTCTATTTGGGAGGAGAATTTTCCATTTTGAACATATCTAATATTATTTATTGAATTTTATCAGTCAAATAAGGATATTTCTTTGATGTAGAGTATGCAGCTTTCAATTTGGCGCATGCGAGTATTCAAATATTACATGTTGTTACTATTACGAACACCTCCAGAGATTGAAATTGTTGCAGGAATAGTCATATTATATTCTAGTAAATATTTGCTCGGAACGTATTGAATATTCTTATTTGGTTTGAATCCTCCTTGAAAGATATTGACTTGCCGATCCCAGCGAGTGTTGTCGGTATACAGAAGTGTTTGCCAGGATATCATTAAAAATATATCACATATCAAGTCCACGAGTTTCACTGTGGGTTTTATACAATTTATTTCAGTATTATAATGAATATTTCAAATATAAATTTATTTTTATGAATGATACTTGTTAGTGAATTTTATTGTGTCTATTAATTGAATTTCAAATAACCAATTTAAAATATTAATTAATGAGTATTTGTATGTTTGAAATATGAAACTGAAAGTTTATCATTTCATCTTCTGTTACAAAATTACCTTTTAATTAATTTAGTAACCAAAATAAATTTAGAAAACAAGGAAAATTAATTAAATATTAACAAAATAAATGTTTCTTAGTTTTGGTAATTGACTAGATATAGACATACTGTTCTTATTACATTTTATATAACCGTTTAATTTATTTCAGTAATTATCGGTGGTAAAATATTTGATTTCCACATCCTTTTCACAAATTTGTCATATATAGTGACTACCTGTTAAAAATAAAACAATTTTTATATATTTATAATCCGCAATAACTTCTTTTCAAGTAACTAAAATTACAGTAGAAACATCAACCCAGAAAAAAGCTTATTACATTTTGATTTGTTTGGCCATCATTAAAAAAGTTCATGAGTTTATCTGTTCGTTTTAAATAATTCATTTTCAGTTTTTTTAAAAAATATCACCAATGTAACATTTTTTTCAAATAATTATTGATTAGAGAAATTTAATATCTTAATTAATTGAACTTCAAATATCAAATTTAAATTAATTAGGGTGTATTTGTATATTTGAAACCTGTAATTTAAAGTTTATCATTTTGTCTTCTGCTTTAAAATTATCCTTTGATTAATTTAGTAACAAAAATAAACTTCTCGGAGAACTTAATATTAATGTTTGTTAATTTTGATAATTGATTAGATATGGGTACACTCTTCTTATAACCAAAGTAACATTATACAAAACAATTTCACTTATTTCAATAAGTTATTGATGGTACAATATTTGATTTCCTCAAAAACTCATCATCCTTTTCATAAATTTGACATAAGTAGTTAACAAATAAAACAATTTTTATATATTTGTAATCCGCAATAACTTCTTTTCAAGTAACTAATATCACAGTAAAAACATCAACCTAGATAAAAACTTATTACATTTCTAAAATTGGGTTTTAAGGTATATGAAAGTATTTGTCTGGACATCATTGAAAATATATCATATAAAAAGTTCACGAGTTTCCCTGTTCGTTTTAAACAATTTATTTTACAGTTTTTAGGAAATATTTGTAATATTACAATTATAACATTTTTTACATTAATTACTAATTACTGATTGAATAAATTTAATAAAAATTCAAATATTACAAATATATACTTATTTCTATATATGGATAGTTGTTAGTTAAGTTTATTAATTAAATTTCAAATATTTAATTTAAAATATTAATTAGTAGGTATTTGTACATTTAAAATGTGAAATTGAGTGTTTATCATTTCGTCTCTTGTTTTGTAATTTCCCTTTAATTATATTAGTAACCGAAATAAACTTTGCAGACACCTGAAATTAATTAAATATTAACAAAATCAATGTTACTTAATTTTGGTAATTGATTAGGTACGGATACACTCTTCTTATTACGAAAATAACATTATACAGAACAATTTCACTTATTTCAATAAGTCATCAATGGTCCACAAAAACTCATCATACTTTTCATAAATTTGACATAAATAGTGACTATCTATCAACAAATAAAACAATTTTTATATATTTGTAATCCACAATAACTTCTTTTCAAGTAACTAAAATTACAGCAGAAACATCAATCCATATAAAAGCTTATTACATTTCGAAAGTTGAGCTTTAAGGTATATGAAAGTATTTGTCTGGGCATCATTGAAAATATATCATATAAAAAGTTCATGAGTTTCCTTGCTCATTTTACACAATTTATTTTACAATTTTTTAAATAAATATTTATAATATTACCAATATATTTTTTACAAACAATTATTGATTAGGGAATTTTAATACCTTTATTAATTGAACTTCAAATATCCAATTTAAAATATTTATTAGTGAGTATTTGTATTTTTGAACCCTTTAATTTAAAGTTTTTCATTGTGTCTTCTGTTGCAAAATTTCTCTTTAATTAATTTTGTAAACAAAACGTGTGGACATTATTGAATATATATCAAATATCAAGTCCATGAGTTTCAAACTACGCTTTACACAATTTATATCAATATTATAATGAACATTTCAAATATCACAAATATATATTTATTTTTAAGTATGATAATTATTAGTTTATTAATTAAATTTCAAATATCCAATTTAAAATATTAATTACTAACTAGTACATATAAAATATGAATTTGAAAGTTTATCATTTCGTCTCCTATTTTAAAAATATCCTTTAATTACTTTAGTAGCCGAAATGACTTAAAATTAATTTTTCTTAATTTTGGTAATTGATTAGATATGGGTTCATTCTTCTTATTACAAAAATAACATTCATTATATAGAACATTGTCACAATAAATTATCAATAGAATAATATTTAATTCCCACAAAAACTCATAAATTTGAATCAATTACTGTATCTGTTGATAACACATTTCTTATATTATATATTTGCGTAACAATTTATTTTCAAGTAACTAAAGTAACAGAATAAACATAAACCAGGACAAAGGCTTGTTTGCATCTCAAAAATTGAGTTTTAAGGTATACGGAAGTATTTGCTTGAGAATCATTGAAAATATATCGTATATAAACTTCACGAGTTTTATAGTTCGTTTTACATAATTTATTTTACAATATTATAAAAATTTATTTGCAATAGAACAAATATAATATTTTTACAATTACTTATTAGAGAAATTTATATTTATTCAATTTCAAGTATACATGATAAAAAACTAGTGTGTGAGTATACCCTTAATGTGAAATTGAAAGTTTATCATTTCAATTTCTGTTTCGAAATTAACCTTTAATTAATTTGATAAAGGAGTTAATCTAATATTTTCTAAAGAAAAGTTCCTTAATTTTGGTAATTGGAAAGATGTATATACACTCTTCTAATTACCAAAATAGAATAAAACGAAATTATGAAATCACCTAATAATTTAATTTTTAAATTTGGATTCAGAAGGAACTAAAAAATAAAAACCTGTTGATAAATCAAACTTTTCTTTGATATATTTGTAATAAATAAGACAAATAATAATATAAACATAAATCAGAACAACATCTTGTTTACATCTCGAAGATTGAGTTCTAAGAGTAACAGGTATGTGAAAGTGCTTACAAGGCATTATTGAAAATATATCATATATCCATGAGTTGCACTGTTCATTTTAGATAATTTGATACAATGTTACAAATACAATATTTTTAACAACTAAATAATATCGTATAATAAGGACATTCATTACATTTTTGATTGAATTTTAAATATTCATTACAAAAAAATTAATTAATGAGGGCTGGTGTATGTAAAATATGGAGTTGTAAGTTTATTATCTCATTTTCTATTTATAAATTATACCTTAATCAGTTTAGTAAACGAAGTAAAGATCCCAGACGAATCAAATGAATTTGTTAGTAAATCATAGTCATCATTCATAAAATAATTTCCTTAATTCTAGTAACTGAAGAGATTACCAAAATAAAATCTATCATTTGATACTAAAATGTTACATAATTCAGAAACATTTAATTCACAATAAAATATTCGCTGCCCACAAAAAACTCTTTAAATTTGAGTGCAACCAATCAAAAAATAATCTCGATAAATCAAACACTTTATACACTTCTGATTAGCAACAAAGTATCTGAAATAATGATGTAAACATAAACCACGACAAAATTTTATTACATCTCGAAGATTGAGTTTTAAGAGTAAAAGATGTATGGAAGTATTTGCTGAGACATCGTTAAAATATATAAGGTATCAAGTTCACGACTATTACAATAAATGTTTGAAATATGGCAACTCCTAGATCTTAGGGAATTTAACAATACAATCCACAACGAATTCTTGTTAGCATCTGCACTGAATTTTAAGAGTAACAGATGTACAGAAGGATTTGCTGAGACATTATCGAAATACGTAGGATGTCTACTATAAGAAGGCTTCTTAAATGTCTAAATTTATATTTGCATCATTATTTCAGTTACTTCAAAATAAATTGTTACTAATTGTAAATATATTTGTATAAATTTATATGATTTATTAAGATTATTTTTTGATTTTTGTGAGAAGTGACTAATTTTGTCGGAATATTAATTAAGTATCATTATGTTATTTGATTATTTCATATAACATATTTGTTAGATTATATTTTATTTTAGTTATTAGAAGATCGCCAAAATTAAATCAATTACCAAAAATTAATTAAAAAATTAATTTGATTATTCTGAGATATTTTTTAATACGTTTTCAATAGCTCAATAACAAAAATACATTAAAGAGGCCTTATATTAAATGATCTGTATAACATATTAAGACTATTATAACAAATAACTAAGATATGTTTCTACAAATGATAAATTACTTATTAGGAAGATTTATTATGTTTAATCCTAAAATTCCAAATATCCATCATTTTTGTTTCCAAATTATCCTTCAATTAATTTCGTCCCACAGATACCAGATTATTATTATCAATTACTAATAAATTAAACAATTTTTTATACATGTATTAAATGCAAGGACTTCTATTTTAGTAAATAAACCAGCAGTGCAAATAAAAAGGAGAAAAAACCTTGTTTACATCTCGAAGATTGAGTTTTAAATGTGTCAGGTATGTGGAAGTATTTGCCGGGACATCATTAAAAATATATCACATATCAGGTCCGGCGCTTCGCTATTTTATTGTTAGTTTTGCACAATGGCCATTGTGGCTTGATTTATTTTACTGCGTCTCGCTTATGTATATACAATAGATGTCACATAGTAAACAGCGAAATAGAATTTCATATTAGCCATGAAAAATACGACCGCACGATTCAAACTGGAATAAAATTTATTTATTTTTTTTTTCCGACCCGAAGGGAGCGTTTATTCATTTATCAAATGCGAACACGAATGTCGAGTTTTACAGATCAATTGTAAAACTTTACGTCGAACACCGCCGTTACTAATTTAAAGGCAACCCATACTCTCTATATATATATATTCTCAATTACGTCCGTTTTTTTTTTTTTGTTTTATTTAAGTAAACTTAACACGTAACACATTTACGGCCAGCCACAGCAAAATTTTCATTCATATTTAATGTATGCTAATTAAACGGGCTCAATTTTTATTGAGGGATTCGTAAAACGACATTAGAGAAGTTGCACAATGTATTTAACCGACCTATGCCAACCAACCACCCCCCAACCCATTTTCCTCGCCTACATAAAATAAAAGTCCAGAACGTTTTGCCAACGACAACTAAATTCAACGTGATAGAAAATTGAAGAAGTTCCTACATGATATGAGATGAGCTAGAAACAAAATCCATTACTGGATGTATTTTTAACACAAAACTATTTTATAACATCGTCACAAGTGGTTTTGACAAGGAAATATCCCCGTGAACTTTATCCAATGAATACACAAAACGTCCGATCCCGAAGTTTCGTTGTTTTTATTAATATTTGTCAAGGGGTTCCACTTTTAAATAAATGGTGGATGCGTCTGTGGTTGAAATAATGGTGGATGCGCTGTTGAATACAAGTGCGGTATAAAAGTTAAAATTATGTCTACTTTCATTTAATACGCAAAAGTAAATTGACGTAAATTATTTTTTTAATTATTGATATTTTGTATCGATTTTACAACAAATATAAAAAAATAATAGTAACAAGTAATTTATATAAAATTTCAACCAATGTAATATCTCAAAAAAAATAATATTTAATTTTTTAAGTATTAAGGTAATAATTGTTTTGTTTTTACAACGTAAAAAAATTAAATATTTTATAAATTATAAAATATATAAAATATTCCATAATACCAATAATAATATAATACTTACTTAAAAAAATAATTATTAAAGAAAATATACAAAACATTTCAACCAAATTTTAAATAGACCTTAATATTAATACAAAAAAAATTAAAATTATAAAATAAAATATATAGATTAAGTGATTTAATAATAATAATAATTTAATACATTTTATTTTACAATAAATTTCAACGAATCTTAAATATATCTCGACAAAAAATTCATATTATTTTATTTTATTTTTTAATTGTTTATATTAAATGTTATTTTTAAATTTACAATTAAAATCATACATGTTATTAAATTTTCAAAAAAATATTAGATTTTTATTATAAAAAAAATAAAATTAGGAAAAATAAAAAAATTTCAGCTAATCTTAAATAAATCTTGATTTTTTAACTTTTATGTAAAATTGTGTTATTTAATAATTAAGTATAACAATTAACTATAACAAAAATAATAAAATATATTATATATATTATTATATTATTATTATATTATATTATATTATATTATATTATTATATTAATATAAGTCACAAAAAGAATCATATTTTTCGAGTTTTTTTTTGTAAAATTTTATGTCATTTATGCTATAAAATAATAAATTGTATAAAAAAATATAAAATCATATTTGTTAGTTTTTTAACTTTGTACTATTATGTAAAATTTGGTATCAAAATAAAATATTTTAAATATTATTAAATTTACAAAATATATCAAACATTAAATTTATTAATTCTTGTTAAATTTAATATAAAAAACTATATAATTACTGTAAACTTACAAGAAGAATTATAGAATATATAAAATGTTTTCCTTAAATTTAAAAAAAATTGATAATTTTTAATTTTTTAACTATTAATGTAAAATTTTCAAAATTCATATTATTTTCTTTTCTATAAATGTAAAATTTCTATTTTTATAATAATTTCAACCAATCTCAAAAATTCATGTTATTTCACTTTTACTACTAAATCAAATAAAATGATAAAAAAATTTAAAATACGTTCCTTGATTTACAAAATCAATCATTTTTATTTAAATCTCAAAAAATTCACATATTATTCAATTAATTAATTATTAATGTATGCCATTATATAGTTAAATATATGGCGAATGCGCCCGCTGTTGCAATTATAGTGGATACGCAAATAAATTGTGATTCAATCTTAATTAAAATTCATATTATTAATTTGTATTTAAAAAATATATATAATAATATTAAAAAAATATTAATTTTGAGACACAAAATATATTTTTTATATTTATATATATATATATATTGTATAATAATACTAATTAAAATCATTGAATAGAAAAAAATTGAATGAATGTTAATTAACTCTCGACAAAAATTATTGTTATTTAATTTTTTTAATTGTTGTGTAAAAAATTATCGTTTTCACTTCACTTTTATTACCAAAAATATATATATATATATATTACAATTATGAATCAAATTTTTAGTTGAGATTTATTTGAGATTTGTTTAAATTAATTATATTTTATAATTTTAATTTTTGTGTTAAAAGTACTACAAAAAGTACAATTATAAAAAAATATAAAATATACTAATTATGGTGAAATTTATAAAATAATTCAATTGCTAAACAAATGTTGATGATGATAAAATCATTATTTTTATTAATACATTTAAATAAATAAATCTCAATAAAAAATCCATGTTAATTTTTTAACTATTAATATAATAATGTGTCATAATCATAAAATAAGTATGTTTATAAAAAATTCTAAAATAATTAGATTTATAAATAAATTAGGGCATTATTAATTAAATTTTAAAATAAAAATTCACATTACTTAATATATTCATTAATTAATTTTTATTTGAATTTTATAAAAAAAAAAACTAAAATATGTTAATTATTCACTCAAATGAATTTTAACAAAATATTCAGTATTTAATTTTTTACCAATATAATATATTTTTCGTGTCGTTTATACTACAAAAAGTAAAATTTACAAAATAATTTACTACACAAAAAAAAATTAAAATACATTCTTATACATTTAAATAATTGGCGAATGCACCACAAGTTGCAATAATGGTGGATGCGCCATAGAATAAATTACGAACGTAATATAAAAGCCAACAAATTTACGACGTGTTCTTCTAAAAGCATAATTACATTAATTCAAATTTATTTTGACAGTGAAATATCCATGTAGAGATACAATTCCATCAAATGAATACGCAAACGGCCGATTCACAAAGTTTTCTTTTCAACACTCGGAAAGAATTGTTAAATTCACATAAATTTCGCCGAGTCGCCGTCTCACTTAATGCCGTAAATTATAGAATGTCGGAATTAAGGTTCATCTGCTCACACTTAATGCAGAAATATTATTTAATCTCTGCGGGCAATTATGTTTAAAATGTTAATATCGCTATCTGTCACCGGCTACGCTGAAAAGTGCGGCGATCCACTTAAATTTCAGCACGTCCGATGCGTCACTGTCGGTGTCGATATAAAAGTGCGACGGCAAAAAAAAAACTATTTCGAAACGGAGACGATTAAAAAATTTGATTCGGCACAAAGTGAAGTGATGCGGTTGTTTATTAAAAACGACAGAGTGCGAGGCGTAAAAAAAATTAAGTAAAAGTTAAAATGACGCAGACAAACGATGGCCGCAAAGTTTAACCGGCAATATTAAAAATTCAGAACAATCAGAAGTTCAAAAGAATGGGTAATCCGGGCAACGAAATTTTTATATAAAACTTGGCCAGAAACTCATTATAAACTTTTGTAAAATTAAACACAACACTTGTTTGTTATAATATTCATGCGTAATTGAAATGTATGACAGTTGGGCTGCAGTTACTAATAATATCGTGATGTGTGTGTGTTTCGGTGCGCCCGTGGAAAAATTGCACGCGATATTTTACGGTTTACTATGGTTTCGGTGAATAGTGCAAAATTCATATTGTTACTATGCGACCGAAACGTAAATTATTGGCACTAAAATTAATCTTTGTTTGTCGCCCGGCACACAAAGGCCAGTGGGCTCCGGAATATGATAATTAAAAAGGTGATGTTTATAATCGATGCGTGAGAAACGTTTATTATACATTTTTTTTTTTATAAATAAAAATATTGTGAATTTTGACTCGTAAATTTGAATGAAAAAAACGCTATTTTAAATTGATCAAATATTTATTTGGGCGCGTTGAAATTCGTTTAGGTATAATAATATTTTGAAAATTTATCGGTAACTGGATAAAATTTTGTGTTAAAAAATTTAAAAATTGTTTTTATAATTATTTTCAACTGTTTTTTACTGCGTTGTAACATTTAATTGTTCAAATTTACAACAAAAATGTTGTTTTAGCATAAATGTATCCTCCACAGTAAAACATAATTTTAATAAAACAATAATAATTAGTTTCTATTCAATTTTTTTAATGAAAGTTGTTAATAATTACTTAACGGAATAATAGTTTCAAACATTTTAAATTAATAATTTAACTATCTTTGACATAGTATTAATAAATTCATATTATTTTTTAACAATTAATATATATTATGTAGTTTTTACTATAAAAATAAAACTAATTAAACATACTAATAAGTTTGACAAACTTCTGAAAAATTTATTAATCAAATTTTAATGGAACGTTTTTACTATTAATATAATATTTTAGGACATTTTTATTTTTTTACTGAAATAAAATATAATTATAAAAGATATTGTTAAATTTACAAAAATTACAATCACTTTTAAATAATTAAAATGAAATTATAAAAAACATATAATGTATATTAATTGTTGTTTAATTAAAAAATCCTCCCATTCTCAACTAAATATCAAAAAAATATTCATATTATTCAATTTTTTTACTATTATGTACAATTCTGAGCCATTTTTACTGCAAAAATTAAAAAAGGATTATAAAAAATTTATAAAATATATTAATTGTTGTTAAATCAACAAAAAAATTCAACCAATTTTAAATAAATATCAACAAAAAAAATCATATTATTTAATTTTTTAATTATTAATTAATTAAAATTCTGAGTCGTTTAGCCTACAAAAATAAAAAAATATAGATAAAATATATCAATTATTGTTAAATTTGTAAAAAAATTGAACTATTTTGAAATAAATATCAACAAAAAAATCATATTGATTAATTTTTTAACTATTAGTGTAATTTCTGTGTTGTTTTTATTACAAAAAAATTAAATTATAAAAAATATATATTAATTGCTGTTAAATTAACAAAAAAAATTAACAAATATTGAATAAATATCAAAAAAAAATCATATTATTGAATTATTAATGTTATTGATATTATTAATGACTATTATTGTTATTATTAATTAGACTTATTTACTTTAAGAAAATGATAAAATATACAAATTGTTGCTAAATTTTCAAGAAAATCAACCAGTGTCAAATAAATATCAACAAAAGAAAACATATTATTTAATATTTTAACTATTAGTGTAAAATTCTGGGTCGTTTTCACTACAAAAAATTAAATTATAAAAAATATTCTTGAAATATATTAATCCTAAAGTTAACAAAAAATTCAACAAATCTTAAATAAATATCAACAAAAAAAAATCATGTTATTTAATTTTTTTTACTATTAATTTGAAATTTTTAGTAATTTATATTATTAAAATAAAATGGAATTATATTAAAAATTATAAAATATATTAATTTTTGCTAAATTTACAACAAAATCAACCAGTGTCAAATAAATATAAACAAAAAAATCATACTATTTAATTTTTTAACTAAGAGTGTAAAATTCTGGGTAGTTGTTACTATAAAAATAAAATGTAATTATCTAAAAAATTATAATATATATTAATTGTTGCTAAATTTACAAAAAAATTAAGTAGTGTCACATAAATATTAACAAAGCAGTCATATTATTTAATTTTTTAACAATCAGTTTCTCAATTCTGGGTCATTTTTACTAGAAAAATAAAATGAAATTATATAAAAAATTATAAAATATATTAATTGTTGAAAAATTTAAAAAAATCTGAAATAAATATCAACAGATATTAATGTAATACTCTGGGCTGTTTTTACTACAAAATTAAAATAAAATTATATATAATATATCGATGATAAATTAATTTTATTATATTATATTATAAGTAAAATTATAAAAATACGTAAAATGTATTAAGCCTTGTTAAATTTCCAAAAAAAAAAAAACAAAAATTAACCAATTTTAAACCAATTTTAGCAAAAATTGGTATTAAACATTTACTATAAATTAATTATATAATATAACAATTTTATCTAATTTTTCAATAATTATTTTTGCCACACACATTCTAATATTTCTAAGATTACAAACTACAAATTTTAAAATAAAAATATTAATAAGAATATAAAATAAAATATTTTTCATGCTATATATTTAATTATGACAAATTTAAAAAATAAAATCAACTAGCTATTCTATTTATTGTATTTTTATTCAAAAAATTATAAAATTATTAGAAAATATTATCAAATTTTTCTTGAATTTAAAAAATTAAATTATTGTTTCTAATAAATTGATCAAATATTTGATAAAAAATTGATTGATTTTTTTTTAATCTAATATTTAAAAATTACGTTAAATTTTATAATTTAATTTTAATAATAAATAAAACTGTGAATTATAAATTTTAAGATTATTAAATTGATGAAAAATGACAGTATACAAAATATATTATTAATTTTTTGTCAGTTTTTAGGGAACATTTTCTATAGATAACTACTACAAAAAACAAATAAATAAATAAATAACATTAAATTTTCAAAAAAATTTATTTTTGAAAGTTAAAAAAATTAAATTTAAATATTAAATAAAATTACTCTTTTTCAAAATTTGGGAAAATCTTGTTAAACTAAATTGGTTGACAAATAAAATGGATGTAACAACAAAAACAAATTTTAGTTTTAAAACCAGCACGTTCGATAAAAAATTTCTAGACAAATGTAAAAAGAAAAAAGTTAACCAAAATCAAGTTAGCCGAGTAGTTTTGCGAGAACGCCGGGACGGGGAAGTAGTAACGTGGTTGTACTTACCGCGTGGGCACGGTCTAGGGTGCGCAGTGGGGTACGTGCGATCGCGCGCGAGTCCCGACCACTACTAAACAGGACCAAACAGTCGGGAGTCGAACAGGACGCGGTATCTGATTAGGTCCTCTCGGCTGCGCTCCCGCTCCGAACTCCGCAACAACGGCGACCGCCGCTCTCGCGCTCACCCAGTCACCAAAACTGACGCCAACTTTTAATTGTGGAGGGGAATTTGACGAACGCATCACCGTCATTATCCGGCCCCCCAACGCCTCCATCCACCCTCCCCCCGACGCGGCCGTAACTGAACTACCTTACGGCGATTTTTTGTGGAGACGACGACGGCGACGGCGACGTAGACGAATAAGGAAATCACCCGGCTGGATGATCATTCCCGACCCTGTTGATTCCTTTACGGCCACTGAAACAAAACATTGGGGTGGGATGAGGGAAAAAAAAGGGATGCGAGCGCATTTCGCGTGTTTTAACAGCACCGGTTCCATTGTGGTGCATCGCGACGTTGTAATCGCAAAAATGACGAGGGATCATCTCACGACAATCTCCGACATGATTTATTAGCTTCAAAGAAAGGCAGCCTTTTATACAGTTACATTGTTAATATTTTTGTTGCTTTAATTTTATCAGTAATAATTAATAAAGGCACTGAACAAACTAAATTAATTAATTAATTTTTTATTCTCAAATTATTTGTATAAATGTTTATATTATATTTTAACATGTTTGTATTAAAATATACATATAATTTCAATATGCTCTTTTATTTATTTATTTATTTATTTATTTTTTTCTTTTCGAAAACATCTTTCTCCGTTTCCCCTTTTGAGGTATTACTGGTTTATGATATTTATGTTTTATCTGTCTTTCGAAAATTTCATAGAATATTCAATTTTAACTGTTCAAAATTCAAAGAAAATTTTAAAATTACGAAATATTTTAAGTGAAGCTATTTCATGAGAATTCGTATAATAAAAATTTCATAGAAAACTCAATTTTAAGTGTTTAATAACATTATTAAGAAAATTTTTAAATTACAAAATATTTTACATCATTACTGATCATTTTTGTAAGATAAATTTAGAATATACGTAAAATATTCAATCTCTGATCAATAATAAAACAAATGAATTTGATAGCTCAACTAATTCTGCAAATGTAATTTTTTTCAGACAAGAAAAAGATCATTCTTCGTTTCCCCTTTTGAGGTATTAATGATTTATGATACTGACGTTTTATACTTCTTTCAAAAATTTCATAAAATACCCAATTTTAAGTGTTTAAGTTTAAAATCGTAATTAATAAAATTTTAAAATTACGAAATATTTTAATTGAAATTATTTCAACAGAATTTATGTAATAAATGTCAAATAAATAATTAAAATTTAGAATATACGTAAAATATTCAATCTCTGATCAATAATAAAACAAATAAATTCGATAATTTAATGAATAAACATGTTTACTTTTATAAGATAAATTTACAGTATACGTAAAATATTTAGTGTCTAGTAAATAATAAAATAAATTCTTTGTTTCCTCTTTTGAGGTATTACTGGTTCATGATGCTGACGTTTTATACTTCTTTCGAAAAATTCATAGTATACTCAATTTTAAGTGTTTAAAACTATAATTAAAAAAAATTTAAAATGACGAAAAATTTTAATTGGTTTTAGTTTTAGTTAGATTAGTTTTTTCAGAACATCAAAAAATATTTCTTCATTTCCCCTTTGGAGGTATTAATGCTTTGTTATATTGACGTCTTATGCTTCTTTCGAGAATTTCATAAAATACTCAATTTTAAGTGTTTAAAATCATAATTGAGAAAATTTTAAAATTACGAAATATTTTAATTAAAATTATTTCAACAGAATTTGCATAATAAAAATGTCAAATAAATAATTTAATGAACATCTTTACTGAATATGTTTGTAAGATAAATTTAGAAGATACGTAAAATACTGAATCTCTGATCAATGACAAAAGAAATTAATTCAATAGTTTGACTAATGCTGTAAATATAGTTTTTCAGGACAAGCAAAAGATCTTTCTTCGTTTCCTCTTTTGAGGTATTACTGTTTCAAGATACTGACGTTTTATACTTCTTTCGGAAATTTCATAAAATACTCAATTTTAAGTGTTTAAAATCATAATTAAGAGAATTTTAAAATTACGAAATATTTTAATTAAAATTATTTCAACACAATTTGTGTAATAAAAATATCAAATAAATAATTTAATAAATAAACATCTTTACTGAATATTTTTGTAAGATAAATTTAGAAGATACGTAAAATATTCAATGTCTGATCAATGACAAAAGAAATGAATCGATAGCTTAACTAATGCTGTAAATATAGTTTTTTTTCAGAACAATCAAAAGATCTTTCTTCATTTGAGATATTACAACTTTATGATATCGACGTTTTACTCTTTTTTCGAAGATTTCATAGAATATTTCATTTTAAGTGTTTAGTTTAATAAATAAACATCTTTGTTGAATATTTTTATAAGGTAAATATAGAATATACGTAAAATATTCAATCTTTGATCAATGACGAAAGAAATGAATTTGATAACTCAATTATTGGTGCAAAAATAGTTTTTTCAGAACAAGCAAAACATCTTTTTCCGTTTCCCCTTTTAACATATTATTAGTTTATAACATAGATCTTTTACCCTTCTTTCAAAAATTTCATACATTCAATTTTAAGTCCTTAAAACCATAATTAAGAAAATTTCAAAATTACAAAATATTCTAATTGAAGTTATTTCAACAGAATTTGTATGTATAATAAAATCGTCAAATAAATAATTTAATAAATAAACATCTTTATTAAATATTTTTTAAGGTAAATATAAGATGTACGTAAATATTCAATCTCTGAACAATGACCTAAGAAATTAATTCGATAGCTCAATTATTGCTGCAAATATAGTTGTTTCAGGACAATCGAAACATCTCAACATCATTACTGGTTAATGAGATTGACATTTTACCTTTCCTTTAAAAATTTCAATGAATATCCAAATACCTGAAAAAAATTCTTTGTTTCATTTATTTTTTATTAAAACCGTTTAGTTCTGCGTTTGAAATCACATGAATCATTAAAATTCAAAAATAATTTCACTTTTATTTATTGTATAAACTTGAATTTTCTCAAAATTTTAGAAATACAAACCTATACCTTTATGTTTTTTAATGTACAAAACTAAACATTTACATTTCAAGAAATTTCTCCACACAGACACATCTCAACGTTTCAAGATAACTAATGTAATTCACTTATTTCATAAAATAAAATAAACTTTCGTTCTAACACAAAAGTGCTATTTCTCAGACTTTAAAATTACATTAACTATTATTAATTTAATATACCGTTTAAAAGAATAAATTTAAATTCCTTTTCGAGCTAACATAAACCGTCGTATAAGTGAACAAGTTAATAATTCCATATTATTTTATCCAATTTGATCCCTCCATGTCAAGGAAAGTAAATTATCCGAAACGAAAGTAACTTCTGAGGCAAATCAAAAAGTTTTAACAAGTTGCGATTCTTAAAAAATTATTCGGCTTACATTAAAGTACATTTACCGCCGGTTAATAATAAATCGTGGCTGAAATATGAGATCATCCCTTGTCAGTTTTATCACAGCGGCGTTGTTGTGCACGATAATAGAAACTGCGTGGCAAAAACACGCGAACTCTCCGTTCGTACCCCCTTTTTCCAACCCGCTACGTGTTTTGTTTTAGTGCTTTGAAAAGGAATCGACGCGGTTTGAAATAGACATCCAATAGGAAGGACAATATTATAACTCATAACGGTGTTACGTCGATTATTTTTATTTGCTTCAGATGAGAATTGATCACTGTATTTGTGTTTTTTGCTGGCACGCTTCGAAACGCAGGAAACAAACGATTGTTTATTCTGTTTTAATTAGACACGAAGGGCTTTGATGATTTGTCTAACAACGGCACGAGTACATGCACGGTCCAGTGAAATAGTATATGTAAAAACTTATTTTCAACGTGTTTTGTTTCGCTGCAGCCGTATTCATACAAATTCTATTGTTTCCTATAATCGTTTATTTTTATGACACGAAAAATTTATTAACCATGACCGCCATTTTTGGCTTCCGATTTCAAAACACATACGAACGAACAAAACGGGACGGTTTTCTTCTATTTTTCGACCATAAATAAAACGTCCATCATTCACTTGGATTAGCCGACAAAGATACAGCGAATGTAGTGTAAAATAATAATAAAAAAATTGCATCAACTGGGGTATAATATAAATAGACAAGGAAGTTGAAAAAAACATTTTCAAACGGAACGCTGTTTCTATATAACAGTGGCTGTATGTTAAATGGGAACCGTGCTTTAAAATAAATACATAAAAGACAATTTAATTTCAGTTCAGAATAAAAATAAAAATAGCTAACTTTATTTATGGTATAAAATAGATCTTAAAAATATTATTAAACTTCACTACAGTAACTTTAAAAATTTGGACAAATGGATTCCACATAAGTTAAGGGATGATAACTAAATTAGACGTCAGACAATAGACAATTCTCTCCTTGCACTCAACTCAAATGACCCTTTTACTGATAGTATTGTTACATGAGATGAAAATGGGTTGATTATGTTATGACAATTCTGGTTGCTTTTGATAATGGTTTGAAACTGGTAAACCTGATGGAACAGTCCTCAAAAAAAGAAAGATTCCATACGACGAATTTTACATATTTACATCCTGTCAAGAGACCAAACATTCAATATATCTATTTACTAATTGTAAATCGACCTAGTTCATCAAAAACATACTCAAAAAAGAGCTTTTGTAGTAATATAAATGACATTATGCTTCTTCTTAAACTTCAATATGGTAAATGGGTTCTCCCACATGTATTATGTATGTGATTTAATTATAAAAACTCGAAAACTGTAAGAAATGATTCAACAAATATTTTAATTAAATTATTTAAATACTTTTTATATAATTTAATTACTATATGTTTTTATCTAAATATGAATATTACAATATAAAAATTTTACCAACATTTAATTTCTTTGTTTTATTAAACAATATGTTAAAGAATTCATAATTTTAAAGTCCCAACATATATACATATATAATAATTAAATCATTTGAAAATTGTAAAAAATTATAAAAGAAACATTTTAGTTAAATTTAATTTCTGAATTTAAATAGCAATATCCTAACAATTTTTAGATTACAAGCATTTAATTTTAGAAATTTTTAGTTTTATTAAACAATATGTTATACATATATATATATATATATATATATATATATATATATATATACATAAATAATATTCGAATTGTTAGAAATTGATAAAAAATTAATAAACTATATCATATTTTAATTAAATTATATTTTAATCATAAAATTAAATTAATTATTTAATTAAAAAAACATGTTTTATAATTTTTAAGTTCAATATAAATATGTAATACTCTAATTGTTAGAAAATTGTAAAAAATTATTAAAATATTCAATATTTTATTTAAATTCTATTTAATCATATATTTTGAGTTTAAATAACAATATTCTAATAATTTTAGAGAAACAATGATTTAATTTTAGAAATTTTTAATTTTATTAAACAATATGTTATAAATTATATAATTAAAAAATCCTGTTTTATAGTTTTAACATATATACATAAATAATACACGAATTGTTAGAAAATTATAAAAAAATTAATAAAAAATATAATATTTCAATTAAATTATATTTTAATAATAAATTTTTTAGTTTAAATAAAAATATTCTAATAATTTTAAGGATACAAGCATTTAATTCTCGAAATTTGTAGTTTTATTAAACAATATGTTATAAAATATATAATTAAAAAATCATGTTTTATAGTTTTAAAGTTTTATAAACATAAATAATATTGGAATTGTTAGAAAATTATACAAAATTAATAAAGCATGTGATAATTTAATTAAATTAATATATTTTTGAGTTTAAAGAACAATATCTTAATAATTTTAAGTACATAAGCATTTAATTTTAGAAATATTTTATTAAATAATATTTAAAAAATGAAATAATTTAAAAAATATTTTCAATATTTTTAATATTATGTGTATATTTCATATTAAAAAAATAATTAAAACAAACATTTTTTTATTTTTTTACTACTGTATATTAAAATCACAACTATTTAGTAATTAATTAATTTTATAAAAATAATTTTATAGTTTATTTCAATTTTTTAATTTCAAAACAAAAATAATCAAAAATATCTACGTATTATTAAACACACCAAATTAATATAATATGTATATATTTGTGTATTTAATATCAATGAACACAATTTATCGAATACTTTAACTCATGCCCTACTTTGTTTATTGGTTTGTAATCGGTTTGCTTTTATACTATTCTGACATGCGATATAATTATGTTAATGGTAAATAATTTATATTCCATTCTGAAACTACTTTAGAACTTTTAGTAAATATTTATCATTCATTTGTTTATATTTGAAATTTTGAATAATTCAACAATTTTTAAAATTTTCCTCTATAACATATTCTTATTTTATTGATTTTTATTAAGTCCTCAATAATTTATAAACAAAAAAAACAATAAATTTCAAAATTTTGACCCTAAAATTTAAAATAATTAAAAAACATCACAGTTTCAAATACATATTAACATATAATTATTATAAAAAATTATACGTACACATTTTTCCAAGCAGAATAAGCAGACTTAAATTCATATTATTTAAACAAGACAAACTGAAAAAAAAAACAATTAAATAAAACTATCGCGCAAAATAATTTTCCGTATGCGGCTTAAGGGTATTATAAAAATAAATACAAAAACACAAACGGACGGAATGAAACGGATAGGAAGTGATAACGAAAGCGTAGAGTTCTGAATGTAATTGCTCGTCTCAGAGCCAAGCTGTGGAATTTTGTTTTTACCACTCAATATTATATTTATGGTTTCTGACTTATTGCGGCATTCTCAATTTATATCTCATCGGTCTCGGAATTATTATCTATTAGTTCGTAATTAGTTCTTTTTCGAACGGGAAATGTGTTTTAAAAAATTCAATATGGATCATAATTAAAGTGCTGAGTGGGGAATATACAAAAATGGAAGAAAATAAATTGACGTTCATTGGTCGTCGATGCGCTTATAATACGT
The DNA here is from genome assembly GCF_024364675.1 of Aethina tumida. Taxonomy (NCBI): domain Eukaryota; kingdom Metazoa; phylum Arthropoda; class Insecta; order Coleoptera; family Nitidulidae; genus Aethina; species Aethina tumida. The sequence goes on along the minus strand of NC_065435.1, from coordinate 5,015,004 downwards.
TTAGGTTGCTCTAAGTGCATTTTGTTGTTACATTGCTCTGCGGCGACGCTACAGCTTCTAGTAACCCGTTAAAAATATTGAGGCTTTCATTTGTCATACACTATAAAAAATTATTATAACTAATTATAATTATACTTATTTAAATTAAAATTTATATGAAATTTATGGAAACCACTTATCAATAAATGTTGTCTTCTATATAATTATTTCTTATATATACTAAGAAAAAGATTAACTAATAAATTCATCAGTTTTAAGATTTATTTTTTTATATGTCATAATTTTATATCGACTAAATTAATTATAATTTCGGGTAATTCACCAAAAAGGATTTAATTTCTACATCTAGTGTCTTTCTTTAGAATCTCTTAAATCTCTGTACAGAAAACTGCAATTTATAACGGACATCTATGAGAAATATATCTAAGTTACATTTGTAGCGGGAAATTTGAAAAAAAAGGATAGCGAGAAATAGATGTTATTAGCTTTATTAGTGGTTTAGATTGTTTATTAAAACTTATTTTTATAATATATTTGCTGAAATGTTATGCCATTGGTATTTTTAAAATAATTGAAATTATCCACTTCTACTTCTAATTTGACTAAATAATTCATTTAAACACAACAAATATGAGTATAAATATTTTATTTGTATGTAAAATACAGGTATACTTTTTTTTTTATAACGATATTTGGGAACAAACGCCTAATTGTCAGAAAATATAATATTTTAAGATCAACAAGTCAACCAGAATATTACTTCTTTTTCTTTGGAGCATTTTCTAAGCCTTTGATATATTTTTTCGGAATCTTGTATTTTTCTACAACAAATCTCAAATCAGTCGCAACAGTATATATAAATGATAATAGTAACTAACCAGTTAAGAGATTATATACAAAAATAACTTGATTCCCTTGCACCAACAACTGATCAGACTTCTTTCCTGGAGGTCTACTAATACTGGTGCTAGCTGCAACTCCATGCTGACATTCTTTAGCAAATTCTGGTATTTTAATTCCAAACAATTCCAAATTATCAATAAGTGTGACCTTTTTGTTGCCAGATCTCATGGCAACAGTCAACGTAATTGGCGATACTTTCCCTTTATTCACCAACTCTTCACCCTGAGTCGAAACCTTAAAGCAGTTCTTCATGCTGTCACATACTTTTTCTATTAATTCTTCCCAAGTTATCGACGTTTCCGTTTTGCACACGTTTTTCAAATCCGCATTCGGCTTAATCAACCTAAAATCAACCAGTTTTCATTAAATTCAAACACATAATAAAAATCATCACTTCGGATTCGTTTCGTCCTGACAATTCTTATCTTTAACGTATTTAGTAACAAACTTTCTTACGTCCGTGCCATGAATTGTGTCTCCCTTTCTAAAATAAGCCTGTAAATTTGTCCGGACCTTTATACTAATTTAAACTTACTGATAACCCTCGCTTATAAAAATTGGAAGTACTGAAGGGGTGATTATGTAAGATTCAACTATATTTGTAGCGTGAGGATTACTTTCTTCATTTTCGTTCTTAGGACGACTTTGAGGATTTATATAGAATTCGCAGAAAGTGGGACTGTCCTTGTTTATTGAAGTAATTGCTTCAACACCTTTCTTTATTTCTTTCACTGTAATTACTCCTAACTAAAATGTCTCATTTGTTACACAAGTATTTACAGAAGTGTATTATTTAATAGTTAAATTGACAGAATTACAAAAAAACTACCTAAAAGCGTTCTTATTGTTTGTGTAGTAAATTAGACCAAAGTTACTGAGACAAAACGTAAACTTATTAAATATTTTAAATTCTAAATTAAAATAATAAAATAGGAATGTTTAGAAGCAGAAGAGGAAGTGTGATTTTATAGAACAAGCTTTATTACTTACCTGAGACATTTTTTCAAGGAACGGCTTTAATTTTTTATATGAGGACTTCTTAATATCCAAAGTTTTGTCTTCAGGACAGGCAGGCATCATATGCAGTTTAAAGAAATTGGATGTCAAACAAGGCAAAGTCAATGTCTTAGAATACTTTACAGCTACCAAAAAACAATACTGTAATCTCTCATCCATGCTCTCTACAGTGTCTACTTCCTCCTTAGCATCAGCCACATCTGATTCAGGCTCTTCGGGACTTTGAATATTATCTTCTTGATTTGTATCACATAGTGCACCAGTAAGTTCTATTGTTATTTCTGGTTCTTCTACATCAACGTTCGGGTCGGGTTTAATTCTTTCACCCAGAGCAGGAAAATCATCCTCAAAACTCTTCAGAACAAGCCACTCAGGCTTTCCCATGTTCGGTATTGGCAAATTGGACTGACCCTCAATACCACACAACTTGTCCCCATAAAAATGTAAAACGTTCACGCATTTACCCCTCCCGTTGGCCAGTACCATATACCTAGAACTTTGTGCAGCAACACCGACGGCGACAGCCGCCAGATTGTTGGACAGGTTCACGTAGCACAAATCGTTCTCATTTAATGACCCATATTTTGGCAAACCAGTGTTGTGGGGTGGTGTACACACACCAGGTAACATTAAATCTGCCCCAGACGATAAATACTGCATGACCTGTGGGTGTGTCGTGAAAGCGTAGGCCAGATTTGGAAATTTCCAAAGGAAATACACTGTCGGGTACCATTTGCCTCTGACATCAAAAATCATGGGTCGTTTTTGTACAGTGTAAACTTGTACAGTTTCCTCCTCCCAAGTGAGGACTTTTATGGTATTGAGCACCTCCTTTTTGGGCAGGAACTCGTTAAATTCGACCTCCGTTATGCTCGGGAAGGATTTCAGTAATGTTTCTTTGAACGACTTGCTGAAATGCTGCGATTAATATGCGTCGTGACGGATTTTATGTCACTCACCGTTCGGATCCTTTTACTTGGGAGTTACTTTTAATTTTGAAAGGTTTTTTGAACATCTTGAAAGTTTTTTAATGTTTAGTGTGACTTAAGGTTATGTTGACAATTGAGGTTAGGGTGACACCGTCAAGTTGACAGTTGTTTTCCGACAAACAAAAAGTTTAATTTTTATTATTTCTTTTTTTTTAAACACAATAACATTATTCTTAACTTTATAATAAGGTAATGTTGTGTTTGCGGTTGATAAGTATGAACCTATGCAGAACGTACGTCGCTATCTGCCCGCTTTACTTCTAATTTGCGGGCGGTGTTGCCAATTTGTGTTATAAGTCGTATTTGGAGAAATTATAATTTATTTTTATTTGACATTATATCATGCCTTTGTTGTGGCAAATAATACGAAAGAAATGAAACGAAACAATAAATACGGAATTAAAGTTTATTGTAAGAGAGGATATTGTTGTCTAATGCACATAAGTATGGCATTGAAATGGTCCCCGTTATATATATGAGAGAAATAAATCTTCTATAGTTCCAAATTGGTGACGAAGTTTCCTTTTGCATCGCATCCACATGTTCTCAACATTTTGAGTATGAACCATATTATTTTCAAGATGAACGAAATTTTGCTGGTGGATATTTTCAAAAAAAAAAAAAGAAATGGAAACCTAATGTAACCTAACCTGACCTATTTTTTTCAGAAAGTTCATCAAAAATAGAATATAAAAAAATTGTCAATAATGTAATTTGTCAATTTTTGTTGAATTTTTGAAAACTTTGTAATTTTTATTAAATTTAATATTGACAATTTTTTTTGATGAACTTTCTGAAAAAAATATAGGTCAGGTTAGGTTATATTAGGTTTTTATTTATTTTTTTTTTATATATTCTATTTTTGTTGAACTTATTGAGAAAAATAGGCACATAATATAAAAAAAAATTGTTCATAAAAATTTCAATGAAAAATCTCATTAGTCAATATTTTTCAACTTAAAATTGAAATTTCTATAAGAAAATCTTAATTTTTTACTTGTTGAAAACATACTCTTCGGCGCGAGTACAATATTTTGAAAAAAATAATAGGAAGAATGTCTTTCTTTCTATTTTTTTCAGCCGAAATTAGGAGCTGCGAGTCTAAACAATTAACAAAAGTTTTATATGAAACATAAATGTAAAGCTAAACATTACATATAATCTCCAATTTGAATGAAAAGTATACTAACCTAAATAACAAAATACCTAAATAATTAAATACTTATATTTATTTTATTATTATTTATATACCCAAATAATTAAATATACGTAGTATATAGTATAGTATTTAATTATTTAGGTATTATTAAAAAATGCTGTGATTAAAGAAAAACTAGTTAGGAATTTTATATAAAATTTGGTACTTCATTTGAGACTCCAATTACCTCAAAAAATAACTTGTTTAAAATTTAAGAACGAAATAACAATGCTGAAAATAAACAAATAATAATAAGTACATTTTAAAAGAATAGACATATGAAAATACCATTAACAAATAAAACTATGTAAAAATACAAATACACAAAACGAGGCACAAGACACAAAAGCGCAAAGACTAATAAGAAAATAATGAAATGAAATGTGAATGGCAACACAGCGTATGAAGCTCACGCCGGTTGTCGGTGACGTACGTTGGGGATATACCCATACTTATCAACCGCAAACACAACATTACCTATAATAATAATAAAATGCAATTTAAAATATGTCATAAATTTAGCGCGTTAAATTTTAATAGTAAATATACAGGGTGTCTAAAATTGACTTTGGCTGTACAGAGATATACAGACTAGGTAAAAAAAAAAAACTAATTTAAGTGTTGGTTGCTGCGAACTACCTTGTGATATATTTGCCGGTTTCAGAAATATCTTTTGGGAAATTTATCGTTATATCTTATATCGAATTTTTAAGGAGATATATTTATTTTAAAATAATTCATATTACGTAATATTAAATATTTTTTCATTTGTCAAAAAAAATAGGAAAAAGAATTACACATTTTATATAAACAGTGGAGGTCATTATACCAGGTACTCTTTAAAATGCTAAATCTCTTAGCCATTACTTTTTTATTTAATATGAATATGTTGAAGTAATATTAATTTACTATTGTTATGTTTCACAGTACTATAAAAACATTCTATAAAATGTTTATATATTTTTCCGAATTGAGCTGGACATAAACATAGCCAATTTAATTTTTAAAGAGATTTTAAATGTCATCCCCTATGGTGTCTACAGGGTTGATGTCTGGAGATTGTGTATTGAAAAATAAACAAGTTCGCAGTTTTTGAAAGAATAAAATTTGATTGACCAGTTGCATAGTACACTCAATAATAACAGAAAAAACAATAAACATATCCAATTCTATATTTTAATAATAAATAAATTTAGTAGTCTAATTTTTTATCAGTTTATACTATTTTACTATATTATAAATTTCATATTTAATTATTTTTATACCAAAATTTAAATCATCCTTGTATTATTGTAAAAATTAATTAACAATAACAGTCATTTTATAGTGTTAACAGAAAAAATCAATTTCAAAGCCAATCAATATTTTCCAATCAAAATATTTGTTTTCCACCAGTTTATTTTTAGAATATTAATTACAAAAACATTATTTGTTTTTAATAAAACTTTTATGATTGTAATATGATTTCATGAACAAAGAAGCAATAAAATTAAATTGAATATCACAATTTATATACAGATGTACATTAATTAAATTCTCATTCTTGAAAAATGAGTGTAATAGTAAAGATGTTTTATCAAATATTTCTTGTACTTTTAACGTCTTACCTTAGCGGTATGTATATATTTATTTGTATATATGTTTTTTACAGAATGTTGTGCTTTTAGAGTCGGACAAAATTGAACCCAGAGTTATATGTAAGATTATTTAATGTTATAAGTTGTAAATGTGTCTTTAGTTGAAAATATTTTTAGCTCAAGAAGTTATTATTTGCGAAGGTAACCGTAATAAAATTGAATGTCCTAAAGACTTGTTAATTGAATTAACATCGGTATTTTATGGAAATTCTGGTTCAAATACATGTGGTAGTAGAAAAAATCCACACTGTTATGAACCAACAGCTTTAAGTGTCGTGCATGATAAGTAAGGCGATACATTTTAAAAAACAAAATTAATACTTAAATGTATATTATTTTTATTGTAGATGTAATGGTAAAAACTCTTGTATGTTATACGCACATTACAGTGAGTTTGGGGATCCCTGTCCACGTGTAAAGAAGCACTTGAAAGTGGGATACGATTGTCAAGGTTAACAAAAATTTTATATTAATAATATAGTTCTATAATAATATATAATAATACAATTTTTCAGTAAGTAAATTAAATGATACCACTACACAAGAAGCCTGACATAAAATTCGATATCCTTGTATGTACATATTTACTTTTGTTAAATAAATTTAAATATGTAAGCAATCATTTTATTTTATCCCAAAGAAAAATTATTTTCAATTTAGTTATACTTAACAAGTTGAATTATTGTATTTTTTAAAATTTCTGTTCACCACTGTATTTCTAGTACATTTGTAGTTATAGTTATTCAACTAAAATTTGTAAGCAAATAAGATGAACTGTAAATACTACTAAACTCAGTGATTTCCTGGATTAATAAAAAAAAAGAAACGGGGCTAGTGGTATCTACAAAAAATATTAGGAGTTAGAACAAGTTTGAATCGATAAATGGATAATTAAAATATAAAGATTATACAAATTTAATCTATACATAGAGTTTCATTCAAGATGCTTGGAGGAATATAGACATGTCATATATTCGGAAATTGGTCGAGTCTATGCCATAAGACGGGCCAAAATTATAAAACAAGAGGGACACACAGATTTAATTAGTAAATATGCCTTTCAAAAATACAATATATTAAGGTGGGCCAAAACAATCGATTATTTTTTTTAACTTCTGACACTGAAAAATTGGTTCCTAGACACCCTTAAAAAATGCTCTCCAAAGTTGAGCTCTTAATTTTAATAGGAAAGTCCTCATCTCAGTTTTTCATTTTTTCTTCACCTCCTTATGGCAAAATTCATATCTCGCCATTACTTGATCCTATAGAAAATTTCTATTTACATTTTTAGTAGGAAATTGAACGATCTACAAAGAAGATATCTTACCATTTAGAAGATATCGGAGGTTAATGTTTGAAGAATTTAACGAAAATTTCTTTTTTACTTCTAAATTTTATAATTCGTAGATAAGTAAATGTTATAAAATGCCCACCACAAAAAAAGTCTCAATGCGTACAGATTTTAATAGATTTTTAATAAATATTTTAAATTTATCCATACAATAACTGAAAAAACAATAAATGTATATATACAGATACTGGCATCCAATTTATTTATATATTTTAATAATAATTAAATTTCGGTGTGTAACTTTTCTTCAGTTTATAATTTTTACTATATTAAAAGGTTCACATTTAAATATTTGAATATTTTTATTCAAAAACTTAAATCATCTTTGTATTGTTCTAAAAATTAATGAAAATAAATAACACCCATTGTTTAGAATTAATAGAAAAAAATAATTTCAAAGCCAATCAATTTTTCCAATCAAAATATTTGTTTTCCTCCAGTTTATTTTTAGAATATTAATTATAAAAACATTATTTGTTTTTAATAAAACTTTTTATGATTGTAATATCAATTCATAAACAAAGAAGCAGTAAAATTAAATTGAATATCACCTTTTAAATACAGAGGTATATCAACTAAATTCTCATTCTCGAAAAATGAGTGTAATAGTAAATATGTTCTGTCTAATATTTCTTGTGCTTTTAACGTCTTACATGATAGGTATGTATATATTTATTTATATAAATGTTTATTTCATAATGTTGTGCTTTTAGTGTCGGACGAAATTGAGCCCAGAGTTATATGTAAGATTATTTAATGATATAAGTTATAAACGTGTCTTTATTTGAGAATATTTTTAGCTCAAGAAGTTATTATTTGCGAAGGTTCCCGTAATAAAATTGAATGTCCGAAAGACTTGAAAATTGCAATAACATCGGTATTTTATGGAAATTCTGGTTCAAATACATGTGGTAGTAGAAAAAATCCTCACTGTTATGAACCAACAGCTTTAAGTGTCGTGCATGATAAGTAAGGCGATACGTTTTAAAAACCAAATTTCATACTTAAATGTACATTGTTTTTATTGTAGATGTAATAAACAAACATCTTGTATATTATATGCACATTACAGCGAGTTTGGGGATCCCTGTCCACGTGTAACGAAACACTTGAAAGTGGGATACGATTGTCTAGGTTAACAAAAATTTTGTAATACAATTTTTCAGCTCCTAAAAAAGAAAACTAAGTTTCGGGATAAATTTCGATATCCCTGTATGTATGTATATTTACTTTTATTAAATAAATTTAAATATGTCAAAACAACAAGTTTTTTTTAATTTTCATCATCATTTTTGTAATTTCGTATTCTATCGTAATTTTCATATTCTATTTTACCCCAAAATCATCCCGTACAAGTAAATTGATTTTGTATTTTTTTTTTTTAATTTCTGTTCCCCATATATTTAGTATGTGTATTTTTTTATGAATGCAATAGAAAAAATTGATTACGTGTTGCCTTTGGAGATATTTATTTTGGTGTAATAAAATACTTGGAGGTGGCATTTAATTTATTAACACATTTAAAATTGAAATTAAATCAAATACATAAAAACATTGCAATAAAGTTCAAAATCGTATTTACGTTCATGCAGTGTGCCCCACTCAAAATTGTCAATTACCTATGTGTTTACAAGGATAGTTGATAATTAAAATTTGTTTCGAGGGTTATAAGAAGGAACTAAAACAGTGCACTTTTCAACTTCCTCGATTTACCCCAACGGGAGTAACAATGGCGATGAATTGTTATTAGTGATGTACAGGGATATATTAAACAACATTTTGCTTTAACATATTGAAGAAATGATATCGTAAAGTAATTTATTTCAATAAGATAACAATTTCAAAGACAAATCAAAAATTGTTTCAATATTTTGCCTAGTCCGACGCAAGCTCCTGATATCAATCCTACAAAAACAACATGAAGATTATACAAATTTAATCTCTTCACAAAGCTTCATTCGAGAAGCTTAGAGAGGAAATATAGGCATGTCCAATTTATCCATATAATAACATAATAGATAATAATATAATATATAATAACATATATATATATATATATATATATATATATATATATATATATATATATATATATATATATATATATATATATAATATAATATATAATATATATATATATATTAAATTTAGTTGTGTAACTTTTCTTTAGTTTATAATATTTTACTATATTATAAATTTCATATTTAAATATTTAAATATTTTTATACAAAAACTCTTTGTATTGTTGTAAAAATTAATTAACAATAACAGTCGTTGTTTAGAGTTAATATAAAAAATTAATTTCAAAGCCAATCAATTTTTCCAATTAAAATATTTGTTTTCTATCAGGTTATTTTTAGAATATTAATTACAAAAACATTATTTGTTTTTAATAAAACTTTTTATGATTGTAATATCAATTTATGAACAAAGAAGCAGTAAAATTAAATTGAATATCACCTTTTATATACAGATGTATATCAATTAAATTCTCATTCTCAAAAAATGAGTGTAATAGTAAAGATGTTCTGTCTAATATTTCTTGTGCTTTTAACGTCTTACATGATAGGTATGTATATGTTTATTTACATAAATGTTTATTGCAGAATGTTGTGCTTTCAGTGTCGGATGAAATTGAGCCCAGAGTTATATGTAAGATTATTTAATGTTATAAGTTATAAACGTGTCTTTATTTGAGAATATTTTTAGCTCAAGAAGTTATTATTTGCGAAGGTTCACGTAATAAAATTGAATGTCCGAAAGACATGTTAATTGCACTAACATCGGTATTTTATGGAAATTCTGGTTCAAATACATGTGGTAGTAGAAGGAATCCACACTGTTATGAACCAACAGCTTTAAGTGTCGTACATGATAAGTAAGGCGATACATTTAAAAAAAAAAAAACAAAATGCATACTATGTATATTGTTTTTATTGTAGGTGTGATAAGAAAAACTCTTGTATGTTATATGCACATAGCAGTGTGTTTGGGGATCCCTGTCCACGTGTGACAAAACACTTGAAAGTGGGATACGATTGTCTAGGTTAACAAAAATTTTATATTAATAATATAGTATTTGTAATATACAATTTTTCAGCTCCTTAAAAATAGAACTAAGTTTCGGGATCAATTTGGATATCCCTGTATGTATGTATATTTACTTTTATCAAATAAATTTGAATATGTAAGTAATCAATAAGTTTTTTTTTTAATTTTCATCATTTTACCCCAAAGGGAAATTATTTTCAATTTAGTCGTCCCGTACAAGTAAATTGATTTGTATTTTTTTTTTTTTAATCTCTGTTCACCATATATTTAGTAAATTGCCTACAGGCATTTTAAAAATCAAAATTTATTATTTATAATATGTATGAGTATTTTTTTATGGATGCAATAGAAAGAATTGATTACGTATTGTTTTTGGAGATATTTATTCTGGTGTAATAAAACACTTGGAGGTGGCAATTACGTGTTAGTAGAAGTAACAAAAGCCTAATGTTCATAACATATTGTTGTTACGAATAAGTAAATAAGTTTATTTTCGTCAAACAAATCTAAATTGTACCAAATTCTCAAACATATTGTTAAAACACACATTTCTTAAATGTGAATTGCATTTGTCATTTGTTTTTAAACTTCATAGCAGTCACGTTAAAAAATTCACAAATATAATTATTTTTATTTTAATGTTATCCTTAACAACGAAATTAAACATTTAAAAATGAAATTAAATCAAATCAAATACACAAATACATTGCAATAAAAAATTGTCAATTACTTATGTGTTTACAAGTATAGTTAAATAAAATTTGTTTCGAGGTTTATAAGAAGGAACTAAAACAGTGCACTTAATTTTAATAGGATAGTCCTCCTCATCTCAGTTTTCCATTTTTTCTTCACCCCGTATTTGTTGGAAATTGAACGCTCTATAAAGAAGATATCTTACAATTTTTTCATAACTTTTACCATTTAGAGGATATCGAAGGTCAATGTTTGTTTGAATAATTTAACGAAAATTTCTTTTTTACTTCTAAATTTTATAACTCATAGATAAGTAAATATTAATTCAATAAATATATATATGTAGCTACTCAATTCGTTCATATATTTTAATAATAAATAAATTTAGTTGTGTAACTATTATAAAATTCTCAACATATATTTTTGTAGGAAATGCTCCACGAACACATACGATTTTATTTTAATAAATATTTTAAATTTATCCATACAATAACAAAAAAACAATAAACATATATAGGTACTCAATTCATTCATATATTTTAATAATAAATAAATTTAGTTGTGTAACTTTTCTTTAGTTTATAATATTTTACTGTATTATAAATTTCATATATAAATATTTGAATATTTTTATGCAAAAACTTAATCATCTTTGTATTTTTCTTCAGTTTATAATATTTTACTATATTATAAATTTCATATTTAAATATTTGAATATTTTTATACAAAACTTAAATCATCTTAGTATTGTTGTAAAAATTAATTAACAATAACAGTCATTGTTTAGAGTTACTAGAAAAAAATTAATTTCAAAGCCAATCAATTTTTTCCAATCAAAATATTTGTTTTTCACCAGTTTATTCTTAGAATATTAATTACAAAAACATTATTTGTTTTTAATAAAACATTTTATGATTGTAATATCATTTCATGAACAAAAAAGCAATAAAATTAAATTGAATATCACCTTTTATATACAGATGATATCAATTAAATTCTCATTATTCAAAAATGAGTGTAATAATAAAGATGTTCTGTCTAATATTTCTTGTGCTTTTAACGTCTTACATGATAGGTATGTATATGTTTATTTACATAAATGTTTATTGCAGAATGTTGTGCTTTTAGTGTCGGACGAAATTGAGCCCAGAGTTATATGTAAGATTATTTAATGTTACAAGTTATAAGGGTGTTTTTATTTGAGAATATTTTTAGCTCAAGAAGTTATTATTTGCGAAGGTTATCGTAATAAACTCAAATGTCCGACAAACTTGACAATTGCATTAACATCGGTATTTTATGGAAATTCTGGTTCAAATACATGTGGTAGTAGAAGAAATCCACACTGTTATGAACCAACAGCTTTAAGTGTCGTGCATGATAAGTAAGGCGATACGTTTTAAAAACCAAAATTCATACTTAAATGTACAATGTTTTTATTGTAGATGTAATAATCAAACATCTTGTATGTTATACGCACATTACAGCGAGTTTGGGGATCCCTGTCCACATGTAACAAAACACTTGAAAGTGGGATACGATTGTCTAGGTTAACAAAAAAATTATATTAATAATATAGTTTTTATAATACAATTTTGCAGAGCCTAAAAAGGATGGCGGGAGATAAATTTCGAAAACTCTGTATTTCGAAATATATGTATGTATATTTACTTTTGTCAAATAAATTTAAATATGTAAGCAAGTTTTTTTTTTAATTTTCATCATTTTTGTTGGCAAATTTTTATTTTATTTTACCCCAAAGGGAAAATATTTTCAATTTACTTAACATTAGTAAATTGATTTTGTATTTTTTTAAATTTCTATTCACCATATTTCTAGCAAATTATCTACATACATTTTAAAAATCAAAATTTGTATTTATATGTGTATTATTTTTTTTATGAATGCAATAGAAAAAATTGATTGCGTATTGTATTTATTTTGGTGTAATAAAACACTTGAAGGTGGCATTTTACGTGTCAGTAGAAGTAACAAAAACCCAATGTTATTAACATATTTTTGTTATGAATAAGTAGAATTTTTATTCATTTTATTGATATTTATATTTGTCAAAGAAATCTAAATTGTATCAAATTGTTAAAACACATATTCCTTAAATGTGAATTGCATTTTTCCTTTGCTTTTAAACTCCATACCAGTCAAGTTGAAAAATTATTACTTATTGTTTATTAGTGGATTTAGTTAGATATTTATTAATATTTGTAAAAATTTCAAGGGTCAAAAGTAGGGCAACCATAAAATAAAACAACTTTATGTACATTTAGCCTTTATTTAGAATCTAGTAGCATATACATTATTAAACTTCTAAACACTATTTTTTCATTGATTTCAATAGCTTTTCAATATAATCGTTCGATATTTCTTTCCACTGATTTTCATCCCAAAGGTTTTCAATTGGATTTAGATATGGGCTTTGTGCTGGCCAAGACATTACATGTACTCTCTGAGAAGCTAACCACTCTTTAACTCACTTAGACGTGTGTTTCGAATCGTTGTCGTGCTGGAAAGTTCACTTTAAACTCATGTTATCTTCGTCAAATGGAAACATACGATTCTCCATCATCATTCATCCATCTCCAAACCATAATACCTCCTCCACCATGCTTCACAGTGAGTCCCATGAAATGCCATCAGATTTGAATAATTGGAACGAACTTTATTATTTTCTATTGCCCGTCTGACCAGGTCTCATGTTCTGTTGAAAAAAGTGGCTCTATTGTTTGTAGAAACGAAGAAATGCTTTGCTGACATTCTACCTTAGAGGCCAGACACATAAAAATACATATTTATAATTCTGAGAAAAAATTAAAAATCATATTCTTCTTACAAATTTATTTTACTTTTCAACAAATTATTATAATATTCCAAATTTATTAATAAGAAAAAGATAAGATAAATGCATTGAATTGAACGACTGATAGAAGAAGAAAAAGTTTAAGTATTCAACAACTTGAACAAACAATTTGAAAATCAATTAATTTTTCTATTTAAAATATATATTTTTTTCAATCACTTTATTATTAAAATATCAATTACAAAAATATTATTTATTGTTTTATATAAAAAATTATATAGATGTAATATTATTTCATAAAAAAACAATAAAACTAAATTGAACACTGCTTTTTATACCCACAAGTATATCAATTAAATTCTCATTCTCGAAAAATAAGTGAACCAGCAAACATGTTCTACCAACCATTTCTTGCACTTTTTCTAATGTCTTACATTAGTGGTATGTATAAATTTATTTATTTGCATGTTTAATTAAAACGTTTTACTTTTAGTGACAACCCAAACACCAACACTTATATGTAAGATAAGTTAAAGTTATATTTATTGGAATTTCTCTTAATTGTAGTCTATTTTAGCCCAGGAAATTGTAATTTGCGAAGGTAAATACAATAAAATCGAATGTCCTGATAGACTGAGGATCAGGATATCATCAGCATTTTACGGAAATGCTGGTTATAGCGTTTGTGGTAGTAAGGGAAATATAGAATGTTATAACCCCAAGACACTGGTTAATGTGCATGAGATGTAGGGACACATATTTTAGGTAACTAAATTATACAAAATATATTATTTTTATTGTAGGTGTGAGGGAAAATATGAGTGTATTTTGATGGCAGATAACGACAGTTTTGGAAATAAGTGTCCAGCCGGAAATAATCACTTGAAGGTCGGATTCACTTGTGAAAGATTTTGAGGATCCAATGTTTAATAATATAATTCACATATAAAAATATTACAAATATGTTTATATTTGTCAAATAAATTTAAATATGTGACCAATAAAAAAGCTTCCTTAATTTTTATTGCATTTATTATTATTATTTATTTATTTATTGCATTTATTATTATAGATAAATTAAAAAATACATTTATAGATAAAATAAATTCAATAATAAATATGTTTCAGTATCCATTTATTGAATTTCTGCTGCTTTGACTTTCTGATAAATCTTACGTTTTTATGTTGATAATAATTTTAACATTCTACAAGGCTTTAACTGCAGGTGACACAAAAATAGCTTCATAGATAGGAATAATTAACGTGACAACCCAAAATTTCCTTTCACCAAAAACGACTTTCTAGCACAAGAATGAAAATCAATTATTTGGTTCAGAAGGCTTTTGAGCTGTGGGTCATTGTGCCTCGTCTTCATTGCCTATTGTTTATCAAATAAGTGGCATATAATTTATAAAAGATAATTTATATTTCCATAAATTTTATCTTTATCATAGATATGATAAAATAAATTAAATTAAATCAAATTGAATATTGCTTTTTATATATACATGTATATCATTTAAATTCTCATTCCTAAGAAAGAAGTGAACAAGTAAATATGTTTAACCAACCATTACTTGTACTTTTTCTGATTTCTTGCATTATTGGTATGTACATATTTATTTATTTGAATGTTTAACTTGAAACATTATACTTTTAGTGGCAGCTCAATGTCAACCTAGGCTTATATGTAAGAATATTTAAAGTTATAACTTTGAACTTTCTCTGAATTGCGGTATATTTTAGCCCAAGAGGTTATAATTTGCGAGGGTAAATACAATAAAATCGAATGTCCAGATAGAATGAAGATTAAAATAACATCGGCATTTTACGGAAATTCTGGCTATAGCGTTTGTGGTAGTGACAAAAATATAGAGTGTTTCAACCACAGCACTCTGGTTAAAGTGCATAACATGTAAGGGACACACATTTTATAAAACTAAATATACAATGTGTATGTATATTATTTTTGTCGTAGATGTTATGGAAAATATGATTGTGTTTTGATGGCAGACAACGAGGGTTTTGGAAATAGGTGTCCAGCTGGACACAATCACCTGAAGGTCGGATTCACTTGTGAAAGATTTTAAGGATCCAATGTTTAATAATGTAATTCACATAAATAATTATACAAATATGTTTATAATTGCCAAATAAATTTAAAAGTTTGACCACTTAAAAAGCTTTTTATTGAATTGACTGTTCATTTTTTGAAATGCCCCAAAAAAAAGTTAAGTAAATGTGATAACCCAAAATGTGTGTTCATCGAAGCACTTTGTAGCATAAGAAGTTGAAATTTGTTAAATTGGAAATTAACCTTATGGTTAATCTGGTGCAGAAAGCTTTTGAGGTGATGAGGAAAAATATTGAGCGTTATGCCTCATGTTCATTGCCAAATGTGGGGCATGTAATTTATAAAAGTTAATTTATATTTACATTAATTTTATTTTAATCATAGATACGGTGGAAAAAATAGAATAAAACTAAATTGGACAGTTAAATGTTGAAGCGTTTTATATCCACAACTATATTAATTAAATTCTCATTCTGAAGAAATAAGTGAACTAATAAATATGTTTTACCAACCATTTCTTGTACTTTTTCTGATGTCTTACATTAAGGGTATGTAGCATTTATATATTTGCATGTTTATTTTAAAACATTATTCTTTTAGTGGCAACTCCTGCTAGTGATACTATATGTAAGATTCATTAAAGGTATATCTTGGAATTTCTCTGAATTCTAGTCTATTTTAGCTCAAGAGGTTATAATTTGCGAGGGTAAATACAATAAAATCGTATGTCCAGAAAAAATGAAGATGAGAATATTATCAGCATTTTACGGAAATGTTGGCTATAGTGTTTGTGGTAGTATGAGAAATATAGAGTGTTACAACCCCAAAGCACTGGCTAAAGTGCATAAAACGTAGGGATATACATTTTAGAAAACTAAATATACAATCTGTATGTATTTTCATTGCAGATGTCACAAAAAACAAGAATGTATTTTGGTGGCAGATAACGGCATTCTTGGGGATAATTGTCCAGCTGGAAATAATCACCTAAGGGTCGGATTCACTTGTAAAAAATAATACACATAATGTAATTCACATAGAAACAATATAAATATGTTTATATTTGGCAAATAAATTTAAATATGTGACCAATCAAGAAGATTTTTTAATTTTTATTTCGTTTGTCCTTCATTTTTAAGTGCTCCAAGGAAAATTATTTCCATTTTAGTCTTATGGTTAAGAAATAAATATGACAACCAATAATTTCTGTTCACCAAAATATTTTCTAGCGTACGATTGGATGTCCGACTAAAATGGTTCAGAAAAGCTTTGAGATGATGGGGAAAACATTAAATGTTATCCTTCGTCTGCTGTACAGCAAATAATTTATAAAAAAAATTTATATTTAACTTTATCATAGAGGCGATGGAAAAAAAACTAATGCCTACTGTACACATACAACAGTGAGTTTGGAGATCCTCGTTCTTGTGTAAGGAAACACCTGAGGGTGCTATCAATCGAATTAATAAAAACTCATTTTAATTTAATGAAATTTTATTAGTTTGATTGTGAATAACTATAAATTTTGCAGTAATATATCAAAAATATGCGAATATACAAGAATAATTAAATAAAATTAAATATATCATATTTAATCAAAAATCATTTTTTTTATATAAATTGGTGTAGCTTATCATATTTTCATTAATTTTTTATTGCATTTACCGTTTATTTTCAACCTTGGCACAATCAAAACTGATTGGTTATTTTTTTTAATTTCTGGCGTACTCCAAATAATATTATTTTAAGATTCATTCCACGTTAAAACAGTAAATTAGACAGTAAATATGTTTCACCATTATTATATTTTATGTACATTGTTTTGCCTGACTGGTAAGTTTTTGTAAATGTTGTAATGATTTTAATGTTCCAGCATAAACTTTAGTTGCAGGTGGAACACAAAGTAGTCTTATTTGTAAGTAAAATAAAATAACCTAAGATTACTGTTCACCAATAATTATTTCCAGCACAAGACATTACAATTTGCGAACATGATACTAATTACATTAAATGTCCAAAAAATATGATAATTAGAATAATATCAGCAGCTTATGGTAAATCCCGTAATGACAACTCTTGTGGTGATAGCACTATCGTAGAATGTTATGCTTCATCATCCCTAGCGAAAGTGTTTAAAAAGTAAGTGAATACATTGTAAAATTAAAATTTTATTTATATGTATTTTATTTTTATTGTAGATGCGATGGAAAAAATCAATGTAAATTGCGTGCACACAACCGTGTCTTTGGGGATCCTTGCAGCTATGTAAAGAAAAATTTGAAAGTATCATTTGCCTGCGAAAAAAAGCAACAAGTGACCACTGAATTAGATATATTATATTAGAAGGGTTTAGTCTATACTTTAACATGAATGATATTAGTAATAGCATTTTAGGAATAGTTTTCAAGTTATGAAATGATTTACACCCAATAATAATTTTACTAGAAAAAAATCCAATTAAATATCCTTATTTATAGTTATAAGTATATGTTTTTGTCAAATAAATTTAAATATATAACCAGTTAATCAGCCTTCTTAATTTTTATTACTTTTATCATTTATTTTTAACTCTAATACTATTTATGTTGTTCTACCTTCGTAAATCGTAGTCCTTATTTTTTTCTCTCATTAACTTTATTATTATTATTGTATTAAGATTATTATGACAGTCTCAGATTAATTCAAAAAATAGTTTATAAATAAGATCCAATAAATCAATAACTAAGATTTCTGTTCACCACACGATGTTCTTAGCATAAGAACAAATTTGTGAATTACACATAAATAGAATAAAAAAACCAGGATCTGTTTGAAAATTGGTGGATGCGTCCTGGAGTAACACTTGAGGGTGGCATTCACTTTTCGATAGAACTATTAATGTTTATAAAACTATACGTATACACAAACACATTAAAAAATTTGAGTATATTTAATTCAACCTTGATATTAATCCGGTTGAAAGGTTATTATTTTATCTTCTGCCGTACTCCGAATAAAATTATATATTTATTTCGTTTCACACTTAACCAGCAAATTGCACAGTAATAATTATGTTTCGCCACACGTTTATTTTATTTTCGTTGTTTTGCCTTATTGGTAAGTCTTATTTTTTTTTAAACGTAACAATTTTAATATTCTGTTATGCTTCAGCTGCAGGAGAACACAAACATAGTTTTATTGGTAAGTTTAATTAAAGCAACAACCCAAAACTTCTATTCACCAAATATTTCTAGAACAAGAGCTTAAAATTTGCGAATTTGAAAGTAATAAAATCAGATGTCCAGCAAATATGGTAATTAGAATAATATCTGCTGCTTATGGTAAATCTGGAAACGGAAACGTTTGTGATGAAAAAAAAAACATAGAATGTTATGCCTCATCATCTCTACCTATTGTGCATCAACAGTAACTGGATACATTATAAAAATTAAAATTTATATTTATCTATATATATTATTTGTAGATGCGATGGAAAAAATGAATGCGGATTGGATGCAGGTAACAGTGTTTTTGGTGATCCTTGTTTCGGTATAAGGAAACATTTAAGAGTGGCATTCACCTGCCAACCGGAAGTACCAGTACCCAAATATGTTAAATAGAAGGGTTTAGTCCAAACTTTTACGATATAAGACGTTTGAAATATCATTTTAAGAATAGTTTTCAATTAATACAATTAAACGTTATGGTTTACATCGAACAAGAGAATCCTATTATTATTATAAAAGTAATTTAGTAACTCAATATTTATCTAAACATTTTGAAAATAAGGTAAAAATGTTATTTTAAACTTGAGAAAAAATGTGATTCGTTTGTAAATCGAAGTAAAGTAAATGTTTATAATATATTTTATATAATCGTATTTTAAAGTAACTTTGTTCTTATTTCATCATTTTACTAAAAAATAAAAATATAAATATGCAATGGAATATAATTAAATACAGTTGTTTATATTTTTATTGATAATTTAATTAATTATTAAGTTTTATTACATTTATTGTTTATTATTATACATGTATCATTAATTTATAATCCTTAATACCAATCAATTGTTTATTTCATCTTTTATCACGCTTTGAAGAAAATTATTTTCATTTTAGTCTTATGTTTATCAGTAAATTAGATTAGATATTATGTTTCAATCTTCGTTTGTTGTATTTTTTTTTTTTGGTTTTTCTTAAGAGGTAAGTACTTTTTTTCCTATTTTTCATAATATATAATCATATGTATTATTTATTAAATATCCTCTCAGTGAAAATATTAAACCCACAATATAATTTTTATATTGGTATTTACTAAAACTAAACTACTAAAACAAAAAAAAAAATATTGATATACGTTTGGGTCACCCTGTACACTGTTACAGATTTGTATCATAGTATTTTTCATATAATTAATATTTTGTTAAAATCCTTAGAATTATTGGAAACATAAATTAAATAAAAACACATTAAATTTTAATACGTTTTTGATTTGTATTTTTATTATTACTGAAATATCTTTACATCAAAGTTGAAAGGTTATATTTTAAATATGTATATATAACTGATATTGTTTATATTTTCATTACTAATAAAACTAAGACAAAAATATGTTTTACAAACATTTTGTTATATTTATGGCATGTTACATAATTGGTAAGCCTCACATTTATTTATTTGTACATATTTATTAATTATTTTACTTCCCTTAGCCACCAATGGATATCAGGATAATTTTATATGTAAGTGTATCCATTTTTAAATAAGGTATAAACGTAAATAAAATCATTAATAAAACATTTATTTGTATACAATTACTAATTATTTTATATCCCTTAGCTACCAATGGTTATCAGCACAATTTAAAAAGTAAGAATAACAATTTTACAAATAAGAAAAATAAATAAAATTGTTTGTAGCCAAAGAATTGATAGTTTGTGAAAACGATTCCAACTTAATACAGTGTCCTCCAAGAACGACAATCAAAATTATATCAACAAATTACGGCCGATCTGGCTCAAGGAATGTCTGTGGTATCTCAAAAGATGTGCAATGCTTTGCCCCTTCTTCTATATCAATCGTTTTTCAAAAGTAAGAAGGCAAAACAAAACAAAAAGGTAACAAATTATATGTTGTTTGTAGATGTGATGGGAAAAAGGGATGTTATTTAGAGGCCAACAATGGAATTTTCGGCGACCCGTGTCCCAATGTTGGTAAATACTTAAGGGTTGCGTACATTTGTCAATGTGAGTAATAATATGACTTTCTTTTCTTCACACTTTTATAAATTGAATTTTGTTTTACAGCAAAGTCACATCTTGATAAATTTTAGTGAATTTTTTGGGACATTAAGTAACTTTATATTAAATTGTATTTAATTTAATAAAAATCAATTTTGTAATTATAAAATGTTGTTTAATTTTCAAAAAGAAAGTATGTATTTGTGTATTATGCAAAGTGTTTCTAAAATAGGTGGTCAAAATTAGGAATCAGGTGGGACAGGTCCAATAATGAAGAAAATCTAAAGAATTCAGCTTATTATAAATAAAGTAACTTTAATTTTGAAAGGGATTCTACTGATTAAATATGTGTCATTTAATTTAACATTAACCCTTTGTGTAATACTCTTTTTGTTTTATAATTCAGTTTTTATAATTAGAGCCACAAATTTTAATAAAAGTATTAAAAGTCTTTAAAAACTTCAACAGGACACTTATTATAGAAAGCTTCAAAATATTCTACCTCATCTACCATATAATCCAGATTCAACCTCACGTGATAATATATGTATATTGAATATTGATTTCACTTGACATGTGTGAACCTCTGATGTACTGTGTTCTTATTAATTTACACTATTGGTAAGTTATATTATTATTGTGTCTACTTATTAACATATTTTAAAACGTTGTAGTCACAGATCAATACCAACCCCATTTTATAGGTAAGGCATTTTCACATTCGAAAGGTAAAAAGGACATTTTGTATATAAAAAATTTAAAATTTCTTATTGTAGTTGTGATGGAAAAAATGAATGTGTTTTTTTAGTAAATATTAGTTTTGTGAAGCAAAACACTTTACGCCTGTCAAAGTATTTAAACATTGCTGATTTTTTATTATTTTAATTCTTCAAAATTCAAAAAGTAATTTATTTTTATTATTCCATGAAATATATAATGTAAATATAGTTTCCAATATTAACTGATTAAATAATATTAAAATAATTTCTAGGAACCATACATGTTGTTTTATTTATACAGATGAGCTGACGTATAATGTTTATAACAGTAATTGTAAAAAATCTAATTACATTCAGGCTACACTGCTCCAAAAAATTACTGCTCTACAAAAATAATAATTGATTATTATTCATTGTTATCTAAAATTGGAAATATAAGGTACATAAAAATGTTTTTCCTTTTGAATTAAAGAAAAAATAAAAATAATTTAATTATAAAAAATGGCTTTTAATGTTTATTTTTATTGAATATTTATTATTAGCATTAAGGGAACCGGAAAGTATTGTCGTTTTGTTACACTAAATTCAAACGAATAAAATTTCACGTATTATTTTTAATCAATTATATAATCATCCTCGTTATCAACAACCTTTTGCCATCTAATGTGTGAAGTTTTCAATCCCGGACCAATAAAAATCAATTGATTTTTGAGTAAAATATGTTGAGGTGGCATATTTGGAGAAAGAAACTGTCTTTTGTGTTTTAGATTATCATATAGGACCCATTTTTCGTCTCTAGTGGAACAATTCGTTGCATGTGACGGCTTTGTTCTAGATTATAGGCGACCCAAACACCTCCAATGTGCTGTAAATGTTTCTGGATGGTCGACCAAGATTGGTTAAGGGTGTTTGACAGTTCTTCGATTGTTTGACATGAATTTGCTTCCACTTCTGCCCTTGGTATGCCATTGTGTAATGTCGTTGATCTTCCTGATAGATAAGTGTCAGAAAGATCAAAATTACCGGAGCTTTACTTGAAAAACCATCAGTGGTATTTACTAACGTATAATGAACTAGAATAAATATCGCTTAATTTCTTAGATCAGTGTATTTAATTAACAAGAACACCTCCCTTTATAATTTTATTCAATATATACAGTGTTGGTATTTTCCTCCTACTTAATATTATTAAGCTGAAAGGTTAAGTTTTTTCAACACATTTCTTCATATACCAATAATAGTTTGTAATTCCCAACGCATCAGTAAACACGCCGAGGAGAAGATGCTTTACCAAATCATTGTTGTGTTTATGTTAATCCACATCCTGGGTAAGTCCCGAATTAATCCGTCAAAGTTAATTTTAAACATTCATGTGTTTTCAGCCGCAGACGATGGGAAACACAGTTTTATTGGTAAGTTGTTTTTTGTCGTCCAAATTTACAACCTCACACTAGCTAAAACTTTCAATTTTTAAGCCCAAGAAATGAAGATCTGCGAAAATCAAAAAAATGCAATACTCTGCCCGACGAACATGATCATCAAAATTGTGTCGGCCGTTTACGGGAAGTCCGGCCCCGATGAGATCTGCGGCAGCAAAGCAAATGTGCAGTGCTTCGCTGCGGAGGCCCTTCCTATAGTATTCGAAATGTACTAACGTAATTTGTTGTTAAAAAACAAATTGTAACTTATTAATTGTTGTAGATGCGACGGAAAGAACAGATGCGAGTTGGAGGCCAGCAACAAAATTTTCGGTGACCCCTGCGAAGGCATACCGAAGCACTTGAGGGTGTCTTACACCTGCCAATGTGAGTAACCACTGATATTATTCTATAATATAATGTTAATAATAATTAATAGTTTTATTTTGCAGTTTTATGGTTAGACCAGAGATTTAAGTCAGATAAGGAAAATTTTTGAATTCGTCAATAAACTATATGCATTTTTACCATCACGTTTTATTGACCAACCCAAAAAAATAGATTTCAGGCGGTATCTCAAGATTGCTTGACCCCGATACGATGTTTGACCTAATTAAGAAATCGTGAGAAATGCGATTTTCTTCTGTGACAAGATCCGTTTTACGGGAGCGTCGAAAAATTAAACATAAATTTCGAAGGTGTGCCATCACGCAAGTTACTTTTTTCTTTTTTAGTAAGTAATATTCGTTAATTATGTTGAAGCTTTATACGCCCTTTATGCATATTTAAAACATACCAACTTTATTTATAATTTAAAATAATTCTCTGATAATTTTTGAAATTATTTTAGTCACCCTAGTTTGCACATAAAACAAGTATTAAATTACTATACTGATACTAATTTCATTTTTTTAATTTTAACCAATATTTTAATTCAAATTATAATTATGATATTTCACTCAATTCTTCATTTTAAATCAAACCTTTCCTTCCAATTTTGTTTTTTATTGTCAAGTTTTTAATTGTAATTAACGTAGTTTTATTTAAATAATCGTTTTTAAATTTTATTTTTAATATTTTAATGTTAATTTTAATTTTAATTTTTGTAAATTCCCATTCAAATTCAAATTCTTATTTTAAATTTGACTTATAACTGTAATTATAGTTTTAATTATATGAATATAATTCTAATTCTATATTTTTAATTTCAACTTCAATATTTTAATTTTAATTATAATTATAATATTCTCATTCTAATTTTAATACATATTTTACTTTTTTAATTTTATTTTTTTTTTTAATTTAACTAATATTTTTGTTTTAATAGGCATAGCTCAATTGAAATTAATTAATTTAATTTTTTTAAATATTTTAATTATAATAATTTAAATTTAATAATTTCAATTCAAATACCAAATTCCAAAATAATTCCAAGATTCCAAAATAATTCCTAAATCCAAAATTAATTCCAAAATAACTACAAAATTTCAAAATATTTCCAAAATTCCAAATTAAATTTCAAAATTCTAAAATTATTCCAAATTAATTCTAAAATTCCAAAATAATTCCAAAATAATTCTCAAATTCTAAAATAATTTCAAATTTCCAAAATTATTCTAAAGTTCCAAAATAATTCCAAAATTCCAAAATAATTGTAAAATTTCAAAATAATTCCAATATTCCAAAATAATTCCTAAATTCCAAAATAACCACAAAATTTCATAATATTTCCAAAATTCCAAATTAAATTTCAAAATTCTAAAATTATTCCAAATTAATTCTAAAATTCTGAAATAATTCCAAAATTACAAAATAATTCTCAAATTCTAAAATAAATCCAAAATTTCAGAATAATTCCAATATTCCAAATTAATTCCTAAATTCCAAATTAATTCCAAAATAACCACAAAATTTCATAATATTTCCAAAATTCCAAAATAAATTTCAAAATTCTAAAATTATTCCAAATTGATTCTAAAATTCCAAAATAATTCTAAAATAATTCCAAAATTACAAAATAATTCTCAAATTCTAAAATAATTTCAAATTTCCAAAATAATTCTAAAATTCCAAAATAATTCCAAATTAATTTCGAAATTCAAAAAATAATTATAAAATAATCCCAATATGTCAAAAATCAAAAATTCTAAATTAATTCTAATATTCCAAAATAATTCCAAAATTCCAAAATAATTCCAAATTAAATTCCAAAATAACTCAAAAATTTTATAAATTAATATAATTGTAATATTTTAATTCTAGAAATTTAATTCTAATTCTATTTCAACTTTTAATTTCAATTATAATATTCTAATTTTAATTGTAATTCAAATAATTTTATTTCTAATAGTTTTATTTTACTGTTTTTAATTTTAACTGATTGTTTTAATTTCAACTTTAATATTTTTATTCTAATTACAATGTTTTTGTTTTAAAGTACATTTTAAATATAAATCATTTTTTTTAAATTCTAATTATAATTTTAGTTCTGATTAATTGTAATTCAAATAGTTTCATTTTAATATTTATTTTGTAATTTTAAATTTATTTTTTGATTTAATTCTCATTTGATTATTAATTGTATTTTAATTCGAATTGTTTTATGTACTATGCGTAAAATTCTTCAAAATCTATAAATCTGATGTTACACCTGAATGAAACAAATTGCACCCAACATTTGTTTAATGTGTCGCAATAACGTGTTTGTCCTTTTTATGACTAATCCAATAGTGTCCTAATTTCATTTTCCTGAAAACAATACGGCTGTCACCTTTATCCATTTAATCGCCGCCCGTACTGTTTACATTCCAGTATGAATGTCAGCATAAAAATCTGACCCATTTAACTAAAAATCCCTAAATTGATCGCAGTTAAACCTAAAAGGCAGGGGAGAGAAGGCCATCACGCAATATTTCGCTCTAAACAAAATCACAGCCGTAGACTCGTGCAGTTTGTTCCTTAGTTCACCCCAAGAAACGACTCCGCACGGAACGAAGCTCAAACATTCACGACATGACGCGATTTATTTTTGTTTTCCTTTCGACGTTTTGTACATGTTACGCCGCCAAGGATCCGCCAACGGTTAACATACCGAACCAAGGCACGATCGTCGGCAGGGAGGTGTCCAAATTGAGGATACAGAGGATCACAGGCTATTACGGCATACCCTATGCACAACCGCCGATCGCCAATTTGAGGTTCGCACCGCCGGTGACCGATCCTTTGCCGTTCTGGGAAGGGGAGAGGAACTCGACGGACTATTATCCTTCGTGTCTTCAGACCAAGGAAGATTTTAAGCAGTCCGAGATTCCGTTCCTTCAGTTGCTCTCCAAGGACCTGGAGTTCGGGCAATTGGACGAGGATTGCCTTTATTTGAACGTGTTCGTGCCTCAAGGTGAGTTTCTGGCATGTTTCTCATGTTTTGCGTTCGGTTTTGTTTATACAATTCTCACGCAGAAGAACTCAATTAAATTATGTTCATGTACAACTGGAGTTTGTTTCACACCACTTTCTGGTTTCAGTGAAATTTTACTTTAATATTTAGCCACTTTCATGACTCATTGGTAAATATAGCAAGAATTTAATTTATTCTATATTTTTAATACGAAAAACAGTTATAATTTACATGCAAGGAGAAAATATGCGTGTTTATTTAAATAAATATTTTAAATACATAATTTTAAGGACAATTAAACAGTTATTATTTTATCATTGTGATATATGATAATTAGGCTTATTATTGTTATGATATTCAATTAAAATTTAATTTATTGTATAATTTAAATACAAGAAAATTGCTACAACACATATGCAAGTAGAAAATAAAATTAATTATTATTAAGTCTAATGTTAGCTTCGATAAAGTACATTATGTTGGTAAATTCTTTATTTAAATGTATATATAAATTACATATTTGTAAAGACAAATTACTACAAGTTAGTATTTTATACTGGTGATATTCATTTGAAAATTTGATTTACTCAGTAATTTAAATACGAAGTAACTCAGTTATTGAAATTAAAATATTTATCTAAAAATGTATTTTAAATGAATATTTTTAAGGAAAAGCTGTAACAAATAATTTTTGTCGATGATTTTCAGTTAAAATTTAGTTTATTGCATACTTTAACTACAAGAAAATTTATACAACTCACCTTTAAGTACAAAAAAATAATAATTATTGTTAAGTTCAGTGTTAACTTTGATAAAAGTTCATTATGCTTGCTAAATTCTTTATTTAAATGTATGTATAAATTACATATTTGTAAAAACAAATTACTAAAAGTTAGTATTTTATACTGGTGATATTCAATTGAAAATTTGATTTACTCAGTAATTTAAATACGAAGTAACTCAGTTATTAAAATTAAAATCTTTATATAAAAATATATTTTAAATGCATATTTTTAAGGAAAAACAGCAACAAATAATTCTTTGTCGACGATATTCAGTTAAAATTTAATTTATTGCATACTTTAAATACTAGAAAATTTGTACACCTCACCTTTAAGTACAAATAAATAATAATTATTGTTAAGTTCAGTGTTAACTTTGATAAAAGTTCATTATGGTTGCTAAATTCTTTATTTAAATGTATATATAAATTACATATTTGTAAAGACAAATTACTACAAGTTAGTATTTTATACTGGTGATATTCATTTGAAAATTTGATTTACTCAGTAATTTAAATACGAAGTAACTCAGTTATTGAAATTAAAATATTTATCTAAAAATATATTTTAAATGAATATTTTTAAGGAAAAGCTGTAACAAATAATTTTTGTCGATGATTTTCAGTTAAAATTTAGTTTATTGCATACTTTAACTACAAGAAAATTTATACAACTCACCTTTAAGTACAAAAAAATAATAATTATTGTTAAGTTCAGTGTTAACTTTGATAAAAGTTCATTATGCTTGCTAAATTCTTTATTTAAATGTATGTATAAATTACATATTTGTAAAAACAAATTGCTAAAAGTTAGTATTTTATACTGGTGATATTCAATTGAAAATTTGATTTACTCAGTAATTTAAATACGAAGTAACTCAGTTATTAAAATTAAAATCTTTATATAAAAATATATTTTAAATGCATATTTTTAAGGAAAAACAGCAACAAATAATTCTTTGTCGACGATATTCAGTTAAAATTTAATTTATTGCATACTTTAAATACTAGAAAATTTGTACACCTCACCTTTAAGTACAAATAAATAATAATTATTGTTAAGTTCAGTGTTAACTTTGATAAAAGTTCATTATGGTTGCTAAATTCTTTATTTAAATGTATATATAAATTACATATTTGTAAAGACAAATTACTACAAGTTAGTATTTTATACTGGTGATATTCATTTGAAAATTTGATTTACTCAGTAATTTAAATACGAAGTAACTCAGTTATTGAAATTAAAATATTTATCTAAAAATGTATTTTAAATGAATATTTTTAAGGAAAAGCTGTAACAAATAATTTTTGTCGATGATTTTCAGTTAAAATTTAGTTTATTGCATACTTTAACTACAAGAAAATTTATACAACTCACCTTTAAGTACAAAAAAATAATAATTATTGTTAAGTTCAGTGTTAACTTTGATAAAAGTTCATTATGCTTGCTAAATTCTTTATTTAAATGTATGTATAAATTACATATTTGTAAAAACAAATTGCTAAAAGTTAGTATTTTATACTGGTGATATTCAATTGAAAATTTGATTTACTCAGTAATTTAAATACGAAGTAACTCAGTTATTAAAATTAAAATCTTTATATAAAAATATATTTTAAATGCATATTTTTAAGGAAAAACAGCAACAAATAATTCTTTGTCGACGATATTCAGTTAAAATTTAATTTATTGCATACTTTAAATACTAGAAAATTTGTACACCTCACCTTTAAGTACAAATAAATAATAATTATTGTTAAGTTCAGTGTTAACTTTGATAAAAGTTCATTATGCTTGCTAAATTCTTTATTTAAATGTATATATATAAATTACATATTTGTAAAGACAAATTACTACAAGTTAGTATTTTATACTGGTGATATTCAATTGAAAATTTGATTTACTTAGTAATTTAAATACGAAGTAACTCAATTATTAAAATTAAAATCTTTATCTAAAAATATATTTTACATACATATTTTTAAGGAAAAACTGCAACAAATAATTTTTTGTCGATGATTTTCGGTTAAAATTTAATTAGTAAGTATGCAACTTTAAATACAAGAAAATGTATACAACTCACGTTTAAGTACAAAAGAATAATAATTATATAAATTACATATTTGTAAAGACAAATTAGTACAAATTAATATTTTAAAGTAATGATATTCAATTAAAAAAAATTGATTTATTCTGTAATTTAAATACGATATAACTCAATTATGAGAGTTAAAATCTTTATATAAACATAAATTTTAAATAAAACTACGACAAAAAATTATTTATTGACGATATTCAGTTAAAATTTAATTTATTGCATACTTTAAATACAAAAAAATTGCTACAACTCACACGCATGTAGAAAAAAATAATAATTGTTATTAAGTTCAGTGTTAACTCTGATAAAAAATTCATTATGCTTGCTAAAATCCATATCAAAAAACAAATTACTACAAGTTAATACGTTATATTGATGATCTGATTAATTTATTCCATAATTTAAATATAAAAAACTGTTACAACTCACATGCAAGTAATAATAATTATTTTTTTCTGCTTGTATAATTAATAATCCTTATTTTTTCAGTGTTAACTATGATAAAAGTTAATTAGACAAATTCCATACAATTTGAAAAATATTATAATTTTTCACTACACCATTTATTGAGTTTCACAGATAAAAATAAAGAAAATAAATTGATAAATATAAAAAATATTTTTAAACATTCTCTTTTAACATGAATTTTTACCTATGATATTCATCAATATTGATTTAGTTGACCTTTACATGATTAAAAATTATTTTTGTATTAGAACAAAACAATTAGCTTAATATTGACATGGATTTTAAACCGGAAACAGAAACATTAATTCCATAATTCCAAGTATACTTTTTTACATTTTTAAAATTTAAATTTTGAAACAAACAATTTAATTTCAAAAACTGACACTTCCAAGAGAATACTTTAAATTAATTATTAAATTATCCGTCATGAAACACACCAAATTATTGTTTTCTTTTATTAAATTAATAAAACAAGTAAGACCCCTTTATATAGAGCACATCAATTATTTTTGAGCGACACCCACTCTGAAGAAAATCACTTCATCAGTCAACAGGTGTTATATTGTTTAATTCGGCGTTTCCTTTCTCTACTTTGGGCTGTTTTATTATTTTACATAACAAAACGCACGTTGCCGTAATAAATATTAGAATTATTCAACACATCGTTTATCATTTAACGTTTTCGCAATAATAGTATGTAACTGTGTTCACTTCAAGATTTACAGACGATTTAAATCAGGAGTAGTAGTCAGACATACGTATACGTCAGTAAGAAATCCATATTTACTGAATAAATTTTCTCCATCTAACTGTTAAACTGTATATGTTTAAGCTAATTTATGTGCCAGTACCGACTGTTCCCGTTCTAATAAACGCAAACGTTTTTATTCCTATAACTTACTGTCCATCCAAATAATCCAGTTTTATTGCACTGTTAAGATGTCCAATAAAGATAAGGACAACGTAATACTTTTTACAGTTCCTAAAAGTGTTAAATATTCAGAGATTTGTCGCGATAGAAATTCGCAATTAACACCAAATTAAGACCACGCAAAAATTAGTTTATTTAGAATTTTTGAGCAGTGCGGTAGAGTGTTTGTGTATTAATTTTTATAATTGTATGCGTATTTTTTCAGTTTTTGCACGTATACCTCCAAAAGTATGTCATCTACTTGCTATCTGTGAAAAAAGCCTCAACTATGATTCAAATATTCAAATTTATATCCATCTAATTAGCTGTTACTGAAATATTTTTAATATGTCACCATCTACATGAGAGATAAAATTTTCAAATTAGTCTCTATCTGTGAAAAAAATTAATCAACCATGCTTCAAAATTATTGAAATTGTCAACATCTGTATAAAAATAGTTCAACTATTATTAAAAATTTTCAAATTTATCGCCCTCTGTACAGGAATAGCTCAACTATGATTCTAAATTTTCAAATTCATCACTGTCTAACTTAACTGTCACTAAAAATTGTCTAATATGTCACCATCTACATAAAATAAAATTTTCAAATTAATCTCTACCTGTGAATTAATCAACCGTGGTTCAAAATAATTAAAATTGTCATCATTTTTGTGAAAATAGTTCAACTATTATTCAAAATTTTCAAATTCGTTACCATCTAAAATTAACTTAATTATCACTAAAATGTTTCTGATATGTCACCATCTATATGACAGATAAAATTTTCAAATTAGCTTAGAATTAATCAACCATGTGAATATAACTTAACTATTATTCAAAATTTTCAAATTATACGCCCTCTGTACGAGAATAGCTCAACTCTTATTCAAAATTTTCAAAATTGATCTCTATATTAGTTCAAAATTATTAAAATTCTCATCATCTATGTGAAAATAGCTAAACCATTATTGAAAATTTTCAAATTCGTAGACGTCTAATTAATTAACTGTTATTAAAAATGTTCTGTTTACATCTATATAAGAGATAAAATCTCTATCTATGAGAAGGATTAATATGGTTCAAAATTATTAAAATTGCCATGATCTGTGTAAAAATGGCTCAACTACTTTTCAAAAATTTTCAAATTTGTCGCCATCTGTTCGACAATAGCACAACTATAATTCAAAATTTCCAATTTGTCTAATTAAACAGAAATTAAAATATTTTAAACCGTCATATTTCCTACAGTAAAGCACTTTTTCCGATTAGTTATTTTATTTCACAGTTTATAAAAACAGAAATTAATTTGTCACGCTTGAAATTCCATCTAATTATGAATGACACAGTTTAAAGCATTGTCGCATGTCTCTGAAGCGTATAAAACGTTGCGATGCATCGTGAGGTTGTGTGCTATTGACACTTCCAGCAGGAATTTGCATTTCAATTAATAATCATTAGCAGCAATGATATTTGCATATCCTTATTGTCTGTCTGTTTTAAATATCTTCACATATGTTATAGCAAAATTGTTCGCGGGGGAGTAATAAAATCCTGTGCAACACGAATTGGAGTATGTGGGCGTGAAAATGTCGGGCGTGATTGGACCACCTTACTTTTCCCATGTCATTTTATTTTATATTCCAATTAGTGGGGGCAAGTTTTATTGCAGTTATGCTTTCTGGGTCGAAGGTTTTACATAATGAATTGCACTCTTTTTATTGCTTCAATTATATTTTTACAAAGAAAATCATAAAAATGTAATATAATACTGATGGTTTCAAAAGACTTATTTGAGAATATCTTTTAGATCTTTGTTGAAAAGCGTTGGTATTTGGTTGTTTGACCGATATAACAGTGACGTGGAGTATTTTTATGAAGCCCTAAACCAGATAGCATCTACTTTCCACACTCATATAGTTTATTTAAAGATATCAGACCGATTTCCATATATTATTTTCAATGTCAGCATGAAGTTTTGTTGAACCAATCGCAAAATCGATATGTAGTTACTGTTGGGTTTTGCGAATGACATAAGCACGAAATCAATAAAGCAATTTTGATCCTGCTTGCAGGATACAGGAAATGTAAAATAACCTAATAACCCAAATAAACTTTTTATGATTTAATTACCCCCCTTTTTAAAATGGGGCAATTCGAAATTGTGATAAAGCCATGAATATAACATTTAACTACCCCAATTCCCATAATGTCAAGTCCTGATATTTGACATAAACTCGTCTGCTGAAGGTTAATTGTATTTGCAGGAAAAACGTAAATGTAAGGTCAATGTTCTGTGCAAAAACAGAATAAAGAAAAAGTTTTAGGTAATGTTTGCGGAGAAATTATATTATAATGGTGGTTGGGGGCATTTTTAATCTGCTTTAATTATTCACAACGTTTGCACTTTACGGTTTATTGTTCAGAATATGGCATTTCATGCTTCCAGCACGGCTGTGAATATTTAAAGTTTGCATGCGAAAAATCACATCGTAATAAATTGATTTGTGTGACATGTATGAGAAAATTCACAAGGCAAGTCGCAGTTGTTGGAAAACATTGTTGTGGGTGGTTTATCTTAAAGGAGTTTTAAATGAATGGATTGAATGTTTCATTGTAAAATATGAGGAAAATCAATATGTTATGCATAAAGGACAATGTCCGAGGGAAATTGCACCAGCCAAGGAACTCATTATTATTCTTTATATTAACATAAGACTGTAAACTTATGCGCCACATTTGGTCAGGCACTTTGTTAACAAGATCATTTTTAAATGAAATTAATTTTACATTCAGGGGTGGCCAGAGAAGTTATTTAAAGTTAAACATTTCGTTAGATATTCCATAAAAGGATTTAATTCGAATTTTGTTTGATGGTAGTTCAATTATGTCATAGGGATTTAACAAATTTTTGGCTAAAATATTTAATAAATAAATAAAATTTTAAAAATAACAATAACAACTACTGTCTATTTTTAAAAAATGTGCACCTCTGAAATTTATGACAGTAAATCTTTTAAAGAGAAACTGTAGACACTGGAATAGCATATTTTTCGTGTAAAACTAAAAAATCAATCGTCTTAATCTGGTCTAAATTATTGAACAAAAGGAAAGGAAACCGTCCAGTTCACGTAACCCCTTAACCGGAAAAATAACCGACATTAAACCCCAACAATAGTAAATCAGTGTTCGACGAAAATTTATTATCGCACGATCCGACCCCCGGTCATTAACAGCGGCTTCAAATTAGTTAACCTTGAGGCCCCACAATGCAGCAATAGTTTTTCCAGTAATTTTTGCTGCAAGGTATGCGATTGCAGGATTAGATTCCGTAATCGGTTTATGAACGACGCCAGTCGCATGTATATAAAGCAAATGTACCCGAACAGGACCGGACGTCACTAGCGTTAAACGCCGGTTTATAGCGTGTCTCTCCCTCATTACAATTCCCTACAGCCCTCGATGCACGCACAGGCCGACTCAAAAATTACCGCCCATCCAAATCAGTAGCGTAACAAATCCAAACCCTCCCCAAAAACAAATTATTAGTTTTAGTCAATTTCAATAAACGAGTGTATATTTTTAAGCAACCAACGAATAGAGGGCGACACATTCAATGCGATAACATTAGACAACCATTGTAACACCTACGTAATCAGCTCTGTCGCACGAAACAAATTAGACTATTTAAAACTACTGTAAGTTCATGTATTTTTTATCGTCCGGTTCAAAGGGAGGTTTTATTGTCGTTATCTGTCATTGTCAACCGATAAAATAAGATGACACGGAAAGGAAATGTAATACAATGTAGTAACGAAAATCAGTTAATTTATTTTACTTATCTAAATAATCTTAATGAAAATACTTTTGCCGTTGGCGTAATTAATACAAACGAAGTTAGCAATGCAATTACTTTGATTTGTTTGCTTTCATGATGCATTCTTATAACAAATTAGTTATTTTAAATTGATTTTACGTCATGCACTTCTTTAAAAGGAAAATAAGTCATGCAATCATGCACCAATATTTATTTATTGGAGGTGCAATAACCTACAATATGAATCACCACACCCTTGAGTCAAAAAATATTTGGCACTGACATGAACGTTAATTTGTCTGGGGTATTATTAATACAATTTTCACCTTGTAATTTTTGGGACTAAGGGATGACCTTAGCGTGCCAAAGGCATATTTAATCCAACCAAAAAAAATATCAAACCGTTAAAGTTGCAATTCCAACCGTTAATGAGGAAAAAATAAGTCAGGCCAGTCAGACCAACAAAAAGTCGTAGTAAGGTCATTATATAATGGCTCTATGAAAATCAACAGGTAATATTCAAATTATCATATCTAAAACGCTAACTAAGCAACACGTAAAGATTGGAATGTTTCGTTCGCATTTGTGTTAATCCTTACTCAGTTACAATTTGTGTTATAGTTGAATTGTTGTTTGTCTGCAGGAACACCTCCAAAACAAGGTTTTGCAACAATAGTATGGATTCACCCGGGCAATTTCACAACGGGCACCCCTGCGATTTGGAATCCCCACACTTTAGTCTACAGACAGAGAGTAATTGTGGTGACTGTAGCCTACAGGATGAACATCTTAGGATTCTTGACAACGATGGACGGCGAGGCTCCCGGCAATTACGGACTACTGGACCAACAAGCGGCGATGTTGTGGGTGAAGAACAACATCAAAATCTTCAACGGGAATCCCGACAACATTTGCCTGATGGGTTACGGATCAGGAGCCACGAGCATTGGCCTCCACATGATCAACCAGGATTCACGTCAGCTCTTCCACAAGGCCATAGCCATGAGCGGCGACTTTTTAGGTAACAACGTGGTGAAATACCCCCAAGAAGACAAAACCATCCTCGACCGACTCGCCTCGAGTTTCGGTTGCATCAGAACTCCCACTTCGCAACTCATGGACTGCCTTCGAAGAGCAGATGCGGAGGCTTTGGTGCAGCAGACTTCCAACATAGACTGGAGACCGCTTATCGATTTCGGCCTGAGCAACAATTCCAAACCGTTCCTGGCCGAGGTGCCTAGGACTTACTTCGAAAGGGGGGACTTCCATAAAATACCGTTCCTGACGGGCTACACTAACATGGAGCTGGTTCTGGAACTGAACGGTTTGGAGGAGAAAAACACGGCGCAGCAAAACGTCTCCGTTGAATACCTCCAAGCACTGCTTGCTGACATCGTTAACAATGACGTACCTCAAATAAACGACACTGAAAATTCATGCCTTTACAACTACGACCACATTCTCGATGCTGTGATGTTTTTTTATTCACCCACCACAACCATTAAAGATTCCGACGAACTGAAGAAAATAGTAGCCAACTTTGCTACCGACAAAACCTACGCCTCTTCCGTATTTTTACAAGCCTCGTACATTAGCAAATCCCAACCAACCTACGTCTACAGATTTGACATGAAGCCGAGCAGCGCGGCCGCCATCGAAGAGTTGCCACTTTGGGTCGGTGTGCCACATCTCTACGATCTTCTGTACGTTTGGGGCGTACCCTATTGGAGGACCGATCAAGACTGGGACATCAGAGACAAAAGAATTTCTGACACGATAATGTCGTTCTGGACCAATTTTGCTAAATATTCGGATCCCACCGAAAAAAGCATCTACCCCATTAAGTGGGAACCTTTCACTAAAGACAATCCTGGAATTTTGATGATTGATGCTACCTTCAACATGAGCAACCCCGGAAATCTCAACTACAAGACGTTTGAATTCTGGAACGATTATTATCCGAAAGTCCTTGAAATTGCGACGCAATGTTGCAACGTAGCTGATTCAGGATCTTCCATTTATCTAGACAAACTTGTTTCAACTTTGATAATGACAGTTCTAGTATTTAAAATATGTATGAGAAATTTTAACTACTAAATTAGTGCCTTTAGATTTAACAGCCTTTTATAAATATGGACTAAGTTGCTTGTAATATATTATACACTGATAATTGAATTATTATACTATACAGAATTTTAAAAAATGTACAAATGTACTTTTATTAATTATGTAATTAAATATTATTGTAACTAAGCTTTTGTTTAACTTATACCCATATATTTTTATATATTTATACATATATAATAAAAATTTTAAATCGTTCATTCAAAAATTTATTCATAATGAAAAAGCAATTTAAAAATAGTTTAATTTTATATAAATTTACGTTTCGTTTTTGTTAACATTATTTCTTTATTGTCATAAAGTCAATCAATACAGAATAATCATCATCCGTCTCCCACTTCCCCACTTCTCCAGTGCCACTTCCCCTCGTCTACCAATACTTCTTCCACTTCCCCACTTCTCTTCCCCTTCTTCCCCTCTTCTACCACTCTTCTCTACTTCCCCACTTCTCGTCTCTTACTTCCCCCTCTTCTACCATCCTTCTTCTTCTTCCACTTCCCCTCTTCTACCATCCTTCTTCTTCCACTTCCCCTCTTTTACCATCCGTCTTCCTCTTCCACTTCCCCTCTTTTAACATCCTTCTTCCACTTCCACTTCCCCTCTCCCACTTCTCCTCTCTCACTTCGCCTCTCTCAATTCCCCTCTCCCACATCCCCCTCACACTTTCCCTCTCTCAATTCCCCTCTCCCACTTCTCCTCTTCCACTTCTCCTCTCTCACTTCTCCTCTCTAACTTCTCCTCTCTCACTTCCCCTTTCTCACTTCCCCTCTCTCACTTCCACTCTCTCACTTCCCCTCTCCAACTTTCCTCTGCCACTTCCCCTCTCTCATTTCCCCTCAACCACTTCTCCACTCCCATTTCCCCCTAACACTTCCCCTCTCTTACTTCCCCTTAACCACTTCCCCTCTCTTACTTCCCCTCAACCACTTCTCCACTCCCATTTCCCCCTAACACTTCCCCTCTCCCACTTCTCCTCTCTTACTTCCCCTCTCCCACTTCCTCTCTCACTTCCCCTCTCCAACTTCCCCTCTGCCACTTCCCCTCTCTTACTACCCTACTTACCCTTTCCAACTTTCCTTCTTCCACTTCTCCTCTTCCACTTACCCACTTCCCATCTCCCACTTCTCCTCTTCCACTTCTCCTCTTCCACTTCTCCTCTTCCACTTCTCCTCTTCCACTTCTCCTCTACCACTTCTCCTCTACCACTTCTCCTCTACCACTTCTCATCTACCACTTCTCCTCTCCCACTTCTCCTCTCCCACTTCTCCTCTCCCACTTCTCCTCTCCCACTTCCTCTCTCTTACTACCCCACTTACCCTTTCCAACTTCCCATCTCCCACTTCTCCTCTTCCACTTTTCCTCTTCCACTTCTCTACCACTTCTTCTCTACCACTTCTCCTCTACCACTTCTCCTCTACCACTTCTCATCTACCACTTCTCCTCTCCCACTTCTCCTCTCCCACTTCTCCTCTCCCACTTCTCCTCTCCCACTTCTCCTCTCCCACTTCTCCTCTCCCACTCCCCCTCTATCAATAATTTTTTATGTTAAATAATGGTGCTAATAATAAACGCATTTCTGGCATCAAAAAATAATCTGTGTATTTATTGTTTGTTCTCTGAATGTTATTCAATTTTACAAATGAAATAAATAATTAAAAAAACAGGTAAGCTGTATAAATATATTTACACAACAAATTTGAATTTTGTGCAAGTTATATGCAACCCAAATTACACGTCATTAATTTTTACAAGTAAATTGTATCAACTATAAATACACATTATTTTTAACTTGTATTATTCTGCTTGTTGATACGCATTTAGCATTAATCCAAAGACCAACACAAATCGATGTGCAAATTTTAAAATCATTAAGATCATGCGCATTTGACGTTAGGTGTCACATTTATAAATATATACATCGGTGAGTTTAACGCAATAAAATTAACTTGTGACAATAGAAAACCCGAGACTTTTAACAAGTAATAATAAGTTTACGTGATATGCCCGTTAAGAAGGCAAAGGAAGATCTGAACAAAGAAATTATCAGCATGGCTGACGTAAATAAAGAGGCGAAGTCATTTATAGAAAAGATCTTGGGTGATGTCAGTAAAACTTCCGCATCAAAGCAAATCGTCTTGGGAGCTTCCACCGGCTGGTAAATGTTTAACCGTTATTATTGTTTCAATTGTACAAACGTTTCTTGTAGGGTTACTGGTTTTCTGGCAATGCGAGTAGGCAAAACTGCAGCTTTAGCTTTGGGAGGAGGCATTATATTGTTGCAAGTCGCTAACGAAAAGGGCTACATTAACATAAACTGGGACAAAGTCAACAGGAATCTGGATAAAGTAGCCGACAAGGTAGAACAACAAGTGACAGGACAAGGGCCGTCATGGGTTGACAAGGTGAGTTGAATGGCATTACAGCATTACCAAGGGACCAAACCAAATGACTGTTCTATGTACCAGCTGTAATTCAATATGCTTTACCCTGTACTGTTTTTCATTTTAACCTTAATTTTAGGTCTTGAATTTTGCTAGACATAATACACCATTTTCTGCTGGTTATGTTGGTGGTTTTCTCATTGGTTTGGCATCCCATTAACAGCAAATTAACAACCAGTTCTCATTTTATGTATAGGTATTCTTTTTATGTAAATAAATAAGTATTTATAACAGCGACTCTTTTATTTCAAACAAGCTATTACTAGCTTTTGTATTGTTAAACATGTGTCATCGTCTTTTGATAACATTGTTTATTTATTGTTTTGTAGGCGGAGCGTTTTGTAGATAGGAAACTAGACCAAGCTGAAGATAAATTAAAGAAAGGCAAAGGAAAGGCCAAAAACTGGTACAATAGTCTTCTGGGCGAACAGTCCTGCTGTAAAGTTACTGAAATTCACATTTTCTTAGTCTCATTTGTGGCTGGCGTTGCCATTGGCATTGGGACTTCGTAAATATTTAATAGCAGACTTTTTCAGTTAACAAAAAAATTTAGTCATATTAGGAAGTCTGAAAATCTAAACTAAGTATTGTTTTTAATCTCATTGAGCGTATGAAATATCGTTTTATTCGTCAGTATTTATATGTATTTGCACAACTTGTGTATTGTATGTATTAAATTATACTAATTATATAAATTACTCGTTTTTTTTTACCAGGCATATGAGAGATTTTAATACTATACTTATCCTTTTTATTAACACAAGATTGTTTGTTAATATTTAGCAAATATAGCATCAAAAATTTTTAATTGACATATCTTAATATTATAAAACAATATTCAACCAAACAAAAATTAATTATAACTTTTAGCTCAAAAATTTTAAAAAATTGTACAGTAACTTTCAACCACCAGCCTTATCAGGCAACATATTTTCTGTAACTGGTGTTAATATTGATAATGGAACTTCAGCAACAAATAATATTTAATAACAGACTTTAGATTTAGTTAACAAATAATTATAGTCAAGTAAGCTCTTTAGCATAATCATAGCTACTTTTTAAAATATTTAATATTTTAGCTGTACCTCTTAATTTAATATGAATTGATAATATATCACTATTATTGTTTTATACAATATTATATCTACTATATTCTTATTCTATAAAATGTTATTAATAATTTTCTGAATTGAGCTGGCCATAAATATAGCAACTTTAATTTTGAAAGGGAGTTTTAATGATTGAATCTGTGTTATTTAATTTAACATTAACACTTTGTATAATATGCTTTTTGTTTCATAACTATGGCCCATCCCCGTGGCATAGACTCGACCATTTTCAATGAGTTCATTTAAATTTGTCGAATTTTGATATAAACGTGATCCCACATGTTTTCTAAAGGGTTTATATCTGGAGATTGTTTTATATATCCCTGCCCATGCCAGAAAAATTGAAGCATCCTCATAACATAACTATCTTTTTTATAAATTAAATTTAGACTAGTCACTAAAAATACACGTTCCCACTGTTCTGTGGTCCAGTAAATGTGATCCTAAGAATTCAAAATTGGACTTTTTAGTCTTTATTTTTAATTATTACATATATTATTAAATAAGATAATTTTGTGCTGACAGTTTATTCTAAAAAATTAAATTCGTAAGAATATTTGATTTTCAATTTTTCCACAGATTTTAAAAGGTAATTAATCCAGCCTCGAAGTGGGAGACTTTTACTGTCTCTCTCAAAATTCAGTCGGAACAAACGCTTTTCGATAGGAAATTCAAGTAAATACCATAAAAATAAAATGTTTTTGTTTTTTTTATTGTTCTATATAAGATATGCCTCACCAGGCTCGAACCTCTGGAACCTCTGGAGCCGCCACTGGTGTGCTATTTTTTGGTACATGAAATGTACTTTAATTTTCTTTAAATACTTTTACATTACAAAAATTATTTATAACGAGCAAGGCATACGAAAAGCATAAATGACCGAATAAATAAATAATAAAACTTGAATTCATTTTGGACTGTGGTTCAATTATTTTATTATTTGAGTCAATAGACTAAATAAATATTATTATTAAATATTAGTTAAATTTTTCGACAAAAATATTTACGTTTAATAATGTATTGTTAATGTTGTTATTGTTATTATATAAAAAAAAAACTGTTTAGCTCTTGTGCGCATATGCACATAAACAACCACAGTACAATATCAGAGCCGGACTTACACCACGTAGCACCGTAACCGTTTTACCGTTGAAAAACGTGCTTCGTAACCGGAGAGCGGGTTGTGTTTGTGGCCGTGCTACGTACCCCGCGCAAAATTCAATTTTTTAGTTGGCCAAACTGCTACGAAAGCAAGAGGGGTGTGAAAAGTCAGTCCGTGTGTGTGTTGCCGTTCAAAATTAATAAATAACCCGTCGAAAATCAACGCCAAATCAAAACATGTGCAAAAACTAAATTCGACTGTGTACCACGCACGCGATATAACCTAAAAAAAATTAGTCCGCCCGCACCACGGTGTGCGCCAGTGAAGGTTCGGTGTGCACGTTTGACGCCATACATTCAGTGTGCTATCAACAAAGCGCGTGTCCCTATTTCAAATTGTTATAAATGAAAATCGACGTATAGGCAAAGGTTTTCGATTGAGTTACCCGCAATGTCCGCCAAAAAGTCGAAGAAGGACAAAATTAAGTTCGAAACGGACGCAAATCATCACGACGATATGACTGTTTTGGTCAAAAAGTCTAAGAAAAAGGCGGTCGTGGATGAAAGTGATAACGTAACGAACAGTAATGATAAACAGAGCAAGAAGAGGAAGAAATCTGTGGAGAACAACAACACCGAGATGGATGTGCTGAATGGTGAACTGGTTAAAAAGAAAAAGAAGGACAAAAAGGCCAAGAAACGGGACGAGTCTCCCGCGGAAAACAATAACGACCGCGAAAATGGTGTGGTACATGTTGAAAAGGACATTAAGAAGGAGCAACTGTATGAAAATGAGGACTTGGATACAGAAGAGGATAATAAATCTGAAGCTGGTAAACTTATATACTAATTTTGTGTTTGTTACTGTTCTTAATCCTTTTAAACACAGTGGAAAAAGGAATTAGGTAAAAAATAATTAATTTGTACTTACTTCTTTTTCAACTGATTGTTTTATTTTCTCATATGTATCCCAGATATTGGTGTATTTATTATTTTTGCCAACCTTTGTTGTGGCTTTTTATCTGCTGAAAAAAAATAAACACATTCATTGCACACCAAACATCAACAAACTTTCACA
Organism: Aethina tumida; assembly: GCF_024364675.1. NCBI lineage: Eukaryota > Metazoa > Arthropoda > Insecta > Coleoptera > Nitidulidae > Aethina > Aethina tumida. The sequence goes on along the minus strand of NC_065435.1, from coordinate 4,972,599 downwards.
AACTTAATTTTTATGTTATTATATAATCCTTAATTAAATCAAAACCCTTATTTTGTTCGTTAGTTACCTATTCCTTCAATAATTGTATTTGCAGATAAGAAAAAGGAAGAACCCATGTGGTCGAATGATGACCTGATGCAGTTAGTTGAGAAAATGGAAAAAGTGATACCAGACCAAGATTCGATGGCATTTTCGACGAGAGCCGAAAAATTACCTTGGGAAAAGGTCAGTTGACTACATTAATAAATACGTAACCACTAATTCCGTTAATTTTCAGATTGCCTTCAAAGATTATTCGATAGAAGAGTGCAAAAGAACTTGGAACTTATTGTCGAAGAAAATTAGGAAGTATCGACTGTTAAATGAGGTGTTAAGTGATGCCAGACAACTGATACTCCATCCCCCATCTACAACAACAAGAGGCAAAACCAAAGCTCACCCAGACATGCCCAAACGTCCCCTGTCGTCGTACATGTTGTTTTACCTAAAGAAGAAGGACGAGTACATGGCTGAGCATCCAGGCATTGAACTGGTAATGTGGTGGTAAAATTGTTCTTTGCAACCCCCTACACTGTATTATATTTTAGACTGAAATATCCAAGGGACTCGCATTAATTTTCAAGAACCTCCCACCAGAAACGAAGGCGGAGTACGAGCAGTTAGCCGCCAAGGGCAGGGAGGAATACGACATTAAACTTAAGGAGTTTTAGTAAGTACCCAAGCTTAACCGCTTGACACAGTTCGTTGTTATGCTCCAGTATTTTATTTACATTAAAATTGTACAGTAGGACTCACCCAGAGTTTGAGCAGAAGGTGAACCAGCAGAAATTGGCCAAACAACGGGTACCAAAGAAGCCGCCCGCGCCGTTCGGCCTATACCTCCAGTCGGAAATGGAAAAGGAAAAGGTGACGGAAGCCGAGAAGACTCAGTTCAAAGAAGTGTGCAAGGAGCGATGGAAAAGCTTGTCAGATAAGAAGAAAATGCACTGGATCAGTTTGGCAGAGGCTCAGCAGATCGTCTACCAGAACGAGCTGAAGAACTACAAGGAGTCGCACCCGGACTACGAGGGCACCCACGGCCTAGTGCTGACCAAGCAGGAGAAACAGATTAAAGAACGGATTGCTGGGAAACCCACCAAGCCGCCGAACAGCGCCTACTCCCTGTTCGTGCGGGAGATCCTGCAATCGGAGAACGCCAAACAACTGCCGGCGAAGGAACGTTTGAACTTCGTGTCGGTGCAGTGGAAGACCTGCACCGAGGAGGACAAGCAGCGCTACAAGGATGAACACACCCAGATGATGGAGCGCTACAAGTTGGACTACGACGAGTACTTGAAGTCGTTGCCGGAAGACCAGCGCGACAAGGAATTACAGAAGACCACGCCGAAGCGGCGCAAGATCGAAGAGCATTCGGAGGCGCCGAAGCGGAAAAAGCGGAAGTCGGAAGAGCTGACCGCGTCGCCAGGCGAAATGTCCAAATTTCAAGAACCAGTACAACCTCCCATGTAAGTATATATGAATCTCCGACTTGTTGTGATTTAAGCACGTCTTTTCGTTATAGAACTGCTTTTAAATACTTCGCCCAAAACTACACGGGACCCTTGAATCCCACCCAAGCTTGGAAGAAGCTAAGCTCCGCGGAGAAGGAGAAGTACGAAGAGGAGCTACTGAAGGCGAAGCACGGTTACATTGCCGCGTTCGAGAAGTTCCTCAAGAGTCTTACGAAGGAGCAGTTGGAAGTCTTCTCGCGCACCAGGAACGAGGCCAAGCAACGGGAAGCCGCAATGATTAAGGAGGAAGAGGAGGCAGAAGATGATAGCAGCGAAGATGTAAGATCAATTTATCATTAACTTAACAGTTGGTTGATTTTAAAAAATTTACAGGAAAGCTCCGATTCAGAGAGTGATTCGGAGGACGACGATGATGATGATGATGATGATGATGATGGAGAAGAAAATGATTGAATACTGTTTCTTTTTTAAAATTTCGAAAGCCAATCAACATAATCACTGGAGTCTAGGTTTTGTTTTAGATTTAGCTAAACTCGTTTTTAGAGTTTCGAGAAATCGAAAAATTATTTTTGTTTTAAAGAATGTTTTACTTTATTTAAACTGAAAATATACTAATTAGAACCGTAATCAATAAGTACTAGACAAAATGTAAGTGATTAAAGTGAACTTTGGTTTTCCAGAAATTTTACAACTGCCTTTAAAGAAGAACATATAATATAAGAGACTTTTAATATATTTTGAAACATCTTTTGATTATTATTATTATTTCGTGATGGAAGTTTTATTTTGTTAATGTTTCTGATAAATATGTTTTTAGATATTTGTGTGTTTTAATAAATGCCCTTGTACAAAATTGTAAGTTGTGAATTGAGCGTTTTTATTTAAGCATTGTGACTTGTTTAAAAACGTGTGGTTTGTTGATACAAAGAAAGACCTTTAGTCAGTTCTAAAAATTAAGAATTACTTACTTGGATAATTAGTTGATTCATTATAGACTTGATACTGGTGTTTGTACTAGATGAACAGACTGGAACACACTTTCTCACTACACGTTTAAATTAAATTGTCAAATTTATTGTGCACGCGGCTCTTTCTGCCTTTACGACTACCGATAACCGGCCAAATATTCAGATTTTAATAGCGATTGTTTTACATTGTTAATGCACTAATTGTAACATGTTATAAATATTTAAATTCATGAAATGTGGAGCTTGCAAAATGCAAAATTGGCCACTGTTTAATGCAATAATATTTTAATACAAGTTGACAAACATGAATTTCAAAATAAAATTATTTAAGTGACGCCAACCTAAAAAACATTCTTATTGGTTATATATAAATATGTAAATAAAATATATAGTACTTTCAACAAATGTAAATATTAAGTTCTCAAAAAAGTATTGTTTTTAATTTTTAACCAAAGATTAAATATCGTATTTAATATTTTTTCCTATAAATGTATATATTTAATCTTTGGTTTAACTTTAAAATAACTTTTATTTTACTTGAAAACTGGACAATGGTAAAAATAAGTGATATTCACATGGATAAATATCTGGACTATATCGTGGATTATCTAAAACTTTCCGTTTAACATTTTGTAGCATCCTTTGAGTATCAAATGCAACATGTTTTGCGTTATCATGAATTCAAAAGTTTTCTCTGTTGTCTAAAAAAGCTAGACCCTGAGCAAATTTTTCATGGACTTAATCAATTTGGGACCAATGGGCACGTACACTGATTGCTTCTTCTCTGGTCAATATGTAAAATTACAAACACAATCCATCATCAAAGTGTTTTTTGGTTAAAACTACTAAAGTAGGGTTCCAACAGGTTTATCAAACTGAAATGGAAGAGCATAATTTTCTTTATCGCCGTTTAATCACTTACCTATTTCCAAACTTATTACACAAAATATTTCTTAATTTTTTCATTGGTATAGGTTTTAGAACCATTTCTAAGCCAAACCATGTTTAATATTATTTATTTGTTGACGTCCTACAGCCTTTGAGCGATGATATAATTTATTATTTGACAATTATTTTATTTATTATTTTGCTATGTATATTTTATTAGTTTGCAGGTTTAATCAATATTTCAATTTATAAATAAAAATAGATTATCAATATGAAGGTGGTGCTAACAATGACATATAATAGGTTTTTCTAAAATAGCCATTGAAAATTTAACAGATTAAACACGCCCAGCAATGAAAAAAAAATAATATAATTTTATTACATTTAAATAAATTATTATAATATTAATTTAGTTGTAATTTATTTTGTTAATGTTAAATTACATTTTCACTATATTAAGACATTTTTAATAATAAGTGATTTATTATAAAAAATATAAAAAAATGTAAATACATATATTTTTAATCATTATCGTATTTTATTTTCTATTTATTCAAATTGTTTTTCATTCACTTATTTTTTATAATCATTTAATATTACACTGGATTTTAATCAACACTTTTTTTAAGAGAATGAACATTTAAGGGGAAAGTAGGTGGTAATTAAATTAAGAAAATATAAATGTAATAAATTGAAATATATTTTCATTAAATTTAAGTTAAAAATAAGTTTTACCCCACAAAATAAATATATTTTAAAAGTGACAACGTTGCATGCAAATTAAAAAAGTATATTTGAAATAAGACAGCAAATCCATTTAAACTGGATTAGCTTAATTCGAAATTATATAATCCTTGTAAACAAATTAGAAATTTTATACAGTTTTGATAAAATAAATATAATATTAAAAAGAAATTATTTGGCAGCGCTGGTGTGACATGCGCAGTCCTTCCAGGCCGGCTTCAAATTCCAAGCAATACAACAACAAACTTTATGTTGTCATTCGTCTTCCATTTTCACATGCAAACTAGAAATAATTCATTTATCGCGTTCAGTTTGGTCATTTTCGACGTTAAAACGACTCTCAAACAATATTTCGGCCTTCCCAGTAATGTCAACTGAATCACCGGCGCCGGGAACATCGAAACGACGTAAAATCCAAGAAGAAACCAAACTGGATTATGACAACAACACACAGAAAATCCTGGAGGAAGCGGACGCAATACAAACAGAAATCGACGCCATTTCCGAACGGTGTCACGAAGATGTTATCCTGATTGAGCAAAGGTATAATTTGTTGAAGAAGCCCCAATTGGCCAAACGGAGTGCTCTTATTAGTCAAATACCAAACTTCTGGCTCACTGCTGTAAGTTAAATGAATGACTTCCGGTAACTTCTGTAAGTTGAATTAATTTTAGATAAAAAACCATCCAGACTTGAACGGTTTCATTGATGAAACGGAAGAGGAATGCCTGCACCATTTGACCAAATTCGAAGTCGAGGAGTTCGAGAACTTTCGCGACGGCTACAGATTGAAATTCTACTTTGAGGAGAATCCCTACTTCGAAAATTCCGTCATCACAAAAGACTACCACCTTAACAACAGTATGTGTTATACAAAATTGTCTTGAAAGTTCACCAATACAAATTTTACAGCCAATCCCACATCAGAGAGCTCGATGATTAACTGGAAGGAGGGCATGAAGCTGAGCCACCCGACATCTGAACCGTTGTCCGGTCGCAAGCGTCGTTTCGAAACTATCACCTTCTTCAACTGGTTTGAGGACAATGTGGACGCGAGCAGCGACGACATGGCAGAAGTTCTCAGAGAGGACATATGGCACAATCCTCTTCAGTATTTTCTGGTGCCGGACGCGGACAATGGGGATAATAACGGCGGCGACGACAGTATGAGTAGTTCAAGCGAAATGGACGAAGCTGGTGCAGAAGAGAAGCAAAATCGTGAGTGAAATTCAGTTTATTATTATCCAGAGCATTCACATTCTAAAATGAAATCTCTTTTTCAGAAAACGTATCAGAAGGCACCTGAATTTAGATAAGTTTTATTTATTTATTTTACGAGTGGACTGTTTTGATGTGATTTTGGTCTTAATTTTCCAAATTTTTACCTTACTTATTTTATTTTTATTTTATTATTATTACTCAAAATGAAACTTCTAGGATATATTAACAACATATGTTATTCTGTAACATACTACATAAATAGATTCACCTGAGGTATTTTTACAAAGTGTCTTTGATGACGTACCATGTCCAATTGGGTGCTCCAATTTTAATTGTAAATGTATCATCTAAAATACTTTGTATTGATAAAAATATTAATGAATAAATATTATAAAAGTAAATAAATTAAAAATGTTGGAAAGTTTTCTCAACAAATATATTTTTATGTATATCATCCTGTACATATTCATTTGAAAAATTATATTTCTTTGTGTATATAAACAATCAATCTGTTTTATTATTTTAATTTTGTTTATTTGAAAACATTTTTTATATATATATTTAATCACATGTATTTATTTAGTTTAAAAAATTACTAATTAACTGTTCTTGTGATAGAAATTTTTATTATAAACCCAATTATTACTATTTTAATAATAAATAAATATAAAAGCAATGAAATTATATTTTAATTGAAATGCAAATTATGTTTCAATGGTAAGTATAACATGTTCAGTCCCAATAATTCAAAATCCAATAAGATTCATTAAATTTCTTTAGGATAAGTATTTACTTAAATTGATCAGTTGTTTAACCATCCTTTATAAATGAATTTGTGTAAGCTTTTTGAGTTGAAATAAAAGAGGACTGATTGTCTCTTGGTATTCAAAAAATATATATATTCATATAAAAGGCAACTTACATGTAAAAATTGGTATTTTTCATTTGAGAGGAAGTGGTAACCATAGTCGACATGTTTCTCTCTTTGTTGAATTTGGGATGCTTTCCAAGTCCCTCAAAAAAACCTTAAAGATTAAGTGCAACATATTCACCACTAAAGAAGAATATTTATTTGTTTTATTCCTACCTGAAACCATCCTTTGGTGATGCTGATTAAAGAGTTGGATTCCTTTTAGTTGCAATTATTCCTCATTCCTCATTTTATTAATATATCTATTCAGACTGCTAAAATATTCATATTAAAAGCAACTTACCTGTAAAAATCAGTTATTACAACTCTACTCATTATTCGAGTAGGAACAAACCAGATTGATTTTCTATTTTGTGGATTCCCATTTTAACAATCACAACGTAGTTTATCATTTTGTGGTTGGCATGGTAGCGATGCTCTTTTTTTATTTAAAAATTAAGGAGGCTGGTGATGCGTGTAACCATAGTAACCAGCTTACGAAGTTTATTCGTTTAGTTGAGTTCAAAATCCTTCGCAAGTGGGTTCATGCAGCACATGATCCTCGGTTCTAAGATTTTATCACATATTCACCACATACGAAGTTACTTTTATTTGGTACATTCACGAAATCAAACATGTGTGGCTTTATTATCTCAATGATGAAAAATATCTCTTGATGATGAAGAATAAAAGGTTAGTAAATTTAACGTGTATATGAATATAAAATGTAACTTACCTTTGAAAGTTGGTTGATTGGTTTCACCTCCTCTTTTGCATGGTGGAACTTCGGAATTTAAAGTAACAAATCTAATGTAATTTATCAATTTAAATGATTTTACTGTTCGGTTGTAGTTGTTATAGTAACGTTGCTTCTTTTTTCTTTAAAAATAAGAAAGCTCTGATAACTATAGTTACCAGCACACAAGGTTTTAAAGAAAAAATCGCATTATCTTTTTTTATCCATTGTTTTTTTTATAGTTGCCATAGTAACCGTATGTTTCTTTTATTTTAGATAAAATAAGAAGGCTGGTGATGGAAACATAACCACAGTAACCAGCTCACAAGATCTTCAGTTGAGTATCAAACGCTGTGCAGAGCGGTCGAAGCAACACGGCTCCTCACAAGACTGGAGACAGTCTTCACTCCTCATCTCTAGATTAAGAAGAACAAGTGGGTAGTGGTGTCAGCTCCTCCTGACGTTACAAGATTGTGCGACAGTCATCACTACTTATCTAGCTCTTGGTGATGAAGGATAAGAGGTTAGTGGAATTATTTTAGAAATTGTTTTATTCGTTTATAATTTTACTGGTATCTCAATTCAAAATATTCATTCAAAAAGTAATTGTCTTAACAACATTTAGGTAACAAAGTTTTGCTACCATATCTAATATTGAATTGAGGTTTTAGTAGTAAAGTATTTAATGTTAGAAATCGCTTTAATTTGAATTATTTAATTTTAATAAATATTTTGTTTATGGTTGCCATAGTAACTGTATATTTTTTTTTAGATAGTATAAGGAGGCTGGTGATGAAAACATAAGAACCATAGTAAACAACACACAAGACCTTCAATTTTGTTTAGTCTCTCAGTTGAGTTTCAAACGTTGTGCAGAGCAGTCGAAGCAACTTCTCTCCTCACAAGTCTGGGAGACACTCATCACTGCTTATCTCTTGATTAAGAACGACAAGTGGTTAGTGAAATTAACTTCTGGCTTTACAAGATTGTGCGATATAGTCATCATTATCTCTTGATGGCAAAGGATAAGAGGTTAGTGGAATCACTTATTATATTTTGAAATTTTTATCTCTTGTTTATAATTTTACTGTTTCAGAATCAGTTTAAATACTCATTTAAAAAGTAATTATTTCAAATAATTTCGGTAATATATTGTTTTTCTACCAAATCTTCTATATTATTATAGAAACTTTTTACGAAAAAATCAAGTTATTTATTTTTTTTTAATGTTTGGTATATAGTTGCCATAGTAAGTGTTTGTTTATTTTACATAAAATAAGGTGGCTGTTGTTGATGAAACCATAACAACCATAGTAATCAGCTCACAAGAGCATCAATTTAATTTAATCATTCAGTTGAGTTTCAAACGCTGAACAGTGCGGTTGTTGCAGCTCCTGATCTTACAAGATAGTGCCATACTGTCATCACTACTTATCTCTTGGTTAAGGACAAGTGGTTAGTGGAATCAACTCCTGGCATTACAAGATTGTGCTTTATAGTCATCATTACTACTTATCCATTGGTGTTGAAGAATCAGAGGTTAGTGGAATCACTTATTAAGAAATTTTTATTTCTTGTTTATAATTTTGTTGCTTCAGAATCAGTTTAAAATAGTCATATAAAAGGTATTTTTTATATGAAGTAAAATCAAGTTCCTTTATTTTTTTTTTTTTCAAATGTTTGGTATATAGTTGCCATAGTAAGTGTTTGTTTATTTTACATAAAATAAGGTGGCTGTTGTTGATGAAACCATAACAACCATAGCAACCATAGCAACCAGCTTACAAGACCATCAATTTAGTTTAATCATTCAGTTGAGTTTCAAACGCTGAACAGTGCGGTTGTTGCAGCTCCTGATCTTACAAGATAGTGCCACACAGTCATCACTACTTATCTCTTGGTTAAGGATAAGTGGACAATGGAATCAGCTCCTGGTATTAGAAGATTATAACCACTAACATTATCACTGTTTGGCTATTGGTGGTGAAGGATTAAGAGGTTAGTGGAATCACTTATTAATTTTGAAATTTTTATTCCTTGTTTATAATTTTGCTGCTTCAGAATCAGTTGAAAATACTCATTTAAAAAGTATCTTTTATATGAAGTTAAATCAAGTTACTTTTTTTTTCAAATGTTTAGTATATAGTTGCCATAGAAAGTGTTTGTTTATTTTACATAAAATAAGGTGGCTGTTGTTGATGAAACCATAACAACCATAGCAACCATAGCAACCAGCTTACAAGACCATCAATTTAGTTTAATCATTCAGTTGAGTTTCAAACGCTGAACAATGCGGTTGTTGCAGCTCCTGATCTGACAAGATAGTGCCACACAGTCATCACTACTTATCTCTTGGTTAAGGACAAGTGGTTAGTGGAATCAACTCCTGGCATTAAAAGATTGTGCTTTAGTCATCATTACTTATCCCTTGGTGTTGAATAATCAGAGGTTAGTGGAATCACTTATTAATTTTGAAATTTTTATTTTTTCCTTGTAATTTTGCTGCTTCAGAATCAGTTTAAAAGGTATTTTTTATATGAAGTAAAATCAAGTTACTTTTTTTTTCAAATGTTTAGTATATAGTTGCCGTAGTAAGTGTTTGTTTATTTCACATAAAATAAGGTGGCTGTTGTTGATGAAACCATAACAACCATAGCAACCATAGCAACCAGCTTACAAGACCATCAATTTAGTTTAATCATTCAGTTGAGTTTCAAACGCTGAACAGTGCGGTTGTTGCAGCTCCTGACCTTACAAGATAGTGCCACACAGTCATCACTACTTATCTCTTGGTTAAGGATAAGTGGACAATGGAATCAGCTCCTGGTATTAGAAGATTATAACCACTAATATTATCACTGTTTGGCTATTGGTGGTGAAGGATTAAGAGGTTAGTGGAATCACTTATTAATTTTGAAATTTTTATTCCTTGTTTATAATTTTGCTGCTTCAGAATCAGTTGAAAATACTCATTTAAAAAGTATATTTTATATGAAGTTAAATCAAGTTACTTTTTTTTTTCAAATGTTTAGTATATAGTTGCCATAGAAAGTGTTTGTTTATTTTACATAAAATAAGGTGGCTGTTGTTGATGAAACCATAACAACCATAGCAACCATAGCAACCAGCTTACAAGACCATCAATTTAGTTTAATCATTCAGTTGAGTTTCAAACGCTGAACAGTGCGGTTGTTGCAGCTCCTGATCTGACAAGATAGTGCCACACAGTCATCACTACTTATCTCTTGGTTAAGGACAAGTGGTTAGTGGAATCAACTCCTGGCATTAAAAGATTGTGCTTTAGTCATCATTACTTATCCCTTGGTGTTGAATAATCAGAGGTTAGTGGAATCACTTATTAATTTTGAAATTTTTATTTTTTCCTTATAATTTTGCTGCTTCAGAATCAGTTTAAAAGGTATTTTTTATATGAAGTAAAATCAAGTTACTTTTTTTTTCAAATGTTTAGTATATAGTTGCCATAGTAAGTGTTTGTTTATTTTACATAAAATAAGGTGGCTGTTGTTGATGAAACCATAACAACCATTATAATCAGCTTACAAGACCATCAATTTAGTTTAATCATTCAGTTGAGTTTCAAACGCTGAACAGTGCGGTTGTTGCAGCTCCTGATCTTACAAGATAGTGTCACACAATCATCACAATTTATATCTTGGTTAAGGATAAGTGGACAATGGAATCAGCTCATGGTATTAGAAGAATTATAACCACTAACATTATCACCGCTTGGCTATTGGTGGTGAAGGATTAAGAGGTTAGTGGAATCACTTATTAATTTTGAAATTTTTTTCCTTGTTTACAATTTTATTGCTTCACAATCAGTTTAAATACTCATTTATAAAGTATCTCTCAATAGAGTAGAAGTTTAGTAAAATCAAGTTACTTTATTTTTTCACATGCTTAGTATATAGTTGCCATAGTAACTGTTTGTTTATTTTATGTAAAATAAGGTGGCTGGTGATGAAACCATAACAACCGTAGTAACCAGCTCACAAGACCATCAATTTAGTTTAATCATTCAGTTGAGTTTCAAACGCTGAACAGTGCGGTTGTTGCAGCTCCTGATCTTACAAGATAGTGCCACACAGTCATCACTACTTATCTCTTGGTTAAGGATAAGTGGTTAGTAGAATCAGTTCCTGGCATTACAAGATTGCTCAACAGTCATCACTACTTAGCTCTTGGTCGTGAAGGATAAGAGGTTAGTTGGATCACATCTCTTCACTACAAATGAAACCAAGCTACCAAGTGACCCTTAATGGAAGACTATCCTGCTATCATAGTCAAGAAATTCAACGAATAAAACCATATGGCAAAACGTAATGTAAGTAGAGTTTTTAAAATATTCGATCTATGTAAATTATCAAGTAATTGATAAGTGGCTTAGGTGTGTTATATGTATAGGTGGTATATAAATAGGGTATTCTGAAAAATCTTTTTCATTTTCAGAAAATGATTCCGGACAGCCAATATATAATACTAAAAAGCAATAGTCATGTACAAATTTAATGTTCTTGTGGTTTTATCACTTATATCCAAATCATTTTGTCTCAACTCAGTAGATTTTTTAAAATTTTTACATTTCATAATACAATTTTTCATCTAAATCCTATGTTTAGAGAGTTGGCAATATATGATAACTTTTACCAAGATTTTTTAAGTTGTTGTATAAAGTTCTAGCCACCTTTACCTGATTTAAAAAATTGGTAACACTTCAGATAAAGAGTGTCTAATATTTTTTTTTTTTAATAGTTGTCTAATTTTTTTGCTACATTCATTTCACAATTTTCATGAAATTTGGTATACAGAATGTTATGATATTGTTTGAGTTTAAATAGTGTGCTCGGTTTTTTAATATGAAGTCCATGTTTCGGTTCAACATTATCATAATGTTCTGTAAACATCAAATTTCATGGAAGTTGTGTCATTTTTGTCAGTAAGAAGTGACGTGTTAAAAATATTCTTTAATACTCTATATTTGAATTGCTACCAATTTTTTCATTGAGGTAGATTTTGGTTAAAACTATTATGGCACGATTTCTGGATAAAGATTAGTGTATTGGAGCCATCTCTTAAATTTTTTAAATTAATAATATAACAAGGCTAGGACCAGACGACTTTAAAATTAATAGTGTTTATACATATATATAATATGTATACGTTGCAGATAATTGATGAAATTAATCTTCGAATGAATGTCGAAGATCCAGTCGAAGATTTAATTACATCTATTATCTACGACGACGTATACATTTTGTATATATTATAAGCACGCCGTTCTAGTTTTAAATGTTTCATCAAGTCGAAAAATATAAACATCATTCCTAGGGACACCTAAATTCAGAAGTCAGATTGGTAATTCAAAATACATAAAATGGTGCTGCTATTCAAGTCAAGAAAATTGTTCTTGTACATAAAAAAAAATTAATGGTTGATTACAAAATTTTCCAAAATTCAATGTGGATATATTTTGACCTGCCTTCATGCACAAACTCAACAGGGTATTCATTACACACTGTTTAATCAGTTGCCTTGGAAAGTTAATGTTTGTAGCGGTTCTTTCCTTTTAACCTAGCTTGAGTTCAGTGAGAATGCCAAGATCCATCAAGATGAATCATTTTGCTTAAACTAGCGTACAGGACGAGAGATAGGCCCGATCAATTTGACTGTCTAGTTACAAAGATGATTAAATTACGCATCCAAAGGCATCCAATACCAGAATAAAAATTAGTTTTAATTTGAAAACTCCTAATTATAATATTTTGATATTTAGCTGTTTCCGAGAGCTGAGTAATTCCAACAATAAATCAAAAATCACTTCAAACCTTAACTGGGCGAAGTTACATAAAAAGTAAATATTTTTATAGACCGAAAAATATTAGTATTTTAATTATCCACTGCTAAAATATCTAATACCAATATTTTGAAACATTTTGAAAATAGAAATGATTTGTTGTTGTGAAATTATTCAGATATCGGAAATATTGCTAAATATCATTAAAATTAGCACAGATTTTGAAGTTTTATCAACTGAATTTAAACTAATTTTTATTCTATATTAATTGGGTGCCATTGGATGCGTAATTTAATCAACCACCTTTCTAATGAAATATCATCCCGATCGGGCTTGTCGAACGCTCTTAACTCTGGTTTAAGTAAAATTTTAAAAATGAAAAATATATATAAAATTTTGAAAATATAAATATATCCTTATCTAGATGAACTTCAAACTTTCGACTTAAAACTAAATCGAATAGAATAAGACGTGAATGTGGCAAATTATAATTATAGAAATAAGGACGGAAATTTCATTTTGTTAAGGAAATTTGAATGTGGTAAATCCGAAAGATATTTATTTCCTCACTTGGCCCCTTCACTTAAAACAATATTATTTTTTTCCTTTTACTTAGCTTGGATTTAGGATGAATGGCAAGATCCATCGAGATGAAACATGTTGAGTTAGGGAGACGATTAAGTTACGCGTCCAATGATACTCAATACAAGGACAACACAGTTGAGATTTACATTAGAGAACTTCAAATTATAATTTTTTATGATATTTAGGTTTTTCCGACTGCACAGTAATTCCAGCAATAAATAATTCAGTATCATTTCATGCCGCAATAGACAGAGGCTACATAAAAAGTGAAAATTATACACTGAAAAGCTATATTAATAACAGTTTTGATACCTTATGAAAACACGAATGATTTATTGTTGAAATTATTGTGGAGAAGGAAAGATTCCTAAATATCTTTAAAATTAACATGGATTTTGGAGTTTTATCAACAAAGTAACTATTTTTCATCCTAAATTAATTGAGTACTGTTGAACGCGTAATTTAATCAACCACCTTTTTAACGAAATATCATGTGGGTGGGTCTGGTCATAAACCCTGACTCTGGCCAGAGTAAAATTATAATTCGAAAAATAAAAACACAATTACACCTAAATTCAGAAGTCGATTGGTAATTCAAAATACATAAAATGGTGCTGCTATTCAAGTAAAGAAAATTTTTCTCGTACATAAAAAAATTAATGGTTGATTACAAAATTATTTTCCAAAATTCAATGTGGATATTTTTTGACCTGCCTTCATGAACAACTTCAAGGAGGGGGTATTCGTTACACAGTTTATACACATTCACCGTTTAATCATTTGTGGGTTTTACTTAGTTAGGGTTGGCAATATGAAATTTTTACATTTCATGATATGTGCTTAATTTGTAGTTTGTTTTTTAAACTTTCGTAAAGACTTTTTTCAAAATTCTTAGTATTCGTTTCCCGTCTTTGTCAAATACAATTTTTTTTTTATCTAAATCCTAAGTTATGGAGAGTTGGCAATATGATAACATTTACCAAGATTTTTTAAGTTGTTGCATAAAGTTCTAGTCACCTTTACCTTATTTAAAAAATTGGTAACACTTCAGATAAAGAGTGTCAAATATTTATTATTTTTTTATATTTGTCTAATTTTTTGCTACATTCATTTCACAATTTTCATGAAATTTGGTATACAGAATGTTATGATATTGTTGAGTTTAAATAGTGTGCTCGGTTTTTTTATATGAAGTCCATGTTTCGGTTCAACATTATCATAATGTTCTGTAAACATCAAATTTCATGGAAGTTGTCATTTTTGTCAGTAAGAATTCACAAATGTTAAAAATATTCTTTAATACTCTATATTTGAATTGCTACCAATTTTTTCATAAGGTGGATTTTGGTTAAAACTAATATATGGCACGATTTCTGGATAAAGATGTGTATTGGGGCCATCTCTAACTTTTTAAAACATAAATTAATAATAACAAGGCTAGGTCCAGACGATTTTTCGCACTTAAAATTTAATATTACATAAAATGGTGCTGCTGTTCAAGTCAAGAAAATTAGTTGTTCTCATACTTAAAAAAATTAATGGTTGATTACAAAATTATTTTCCAAAATTAAATGCGGATATTTTTTGAGGATAGCTTGGGTTCAGTGTGAATGCCAAGGTCCATCGAGATGAATTATGTTGAGTTAGGGAGACGATTAAGTTACGCGTCCAATGATACTCAATACAAGGACAACACAGTTGAGATTTACATTAGAGAACTTCAAATTATAATTTTTTATGATATTTAGGTTTTTCCGACTGCACAGTAATTCCAGCAATAAATAATTCACTATCATTTCATGCCGCCATGACAGAGGCTACATAAAAAGTGAAAATTATACACTGAAAAGCTATATTAATAACAGTTTTGATACCTTATGAAAACACGAATGATTTATTGTTGAAATTATTGTGGAGAAGGAAAGATTCCTAAATATCTTTAAAATTAACATGGATTTTGGAGTTTTATCAACAATAACTATTTTTCATCCTAAATTAATTGAGTACTGTTGGACGCGTAATTTAATCAACCATCTTTTTAACGAAATATCATCTGGGTGGGTCTTGTCATAAACCTCTGGGTAGAGCAAAATTATAAGTCGAAAAATATAAAACATCATTACCTAGGGACACCTAATATATAATACTAGAAAGCAATAGTTATGTACAAATTTAATGTTCTTGTAACTTTATCACTTATATCCAAATCAATTTGTCTCAACTCAGTAGATTATTTAAAATTTTTACATTTCATGATATGTGCTTAATTTGTAGTTTCTTTTTTCCCGTCTTTGTCAAATACAATTTTTTTTTAACTAAATCCTAAATTATGGAGAGTTGGCAATATGATAACTTTTACCAAGATTGTTTAAGTTGTATAAAGTTCTAGCCACCTTTACCTGATTTAAAAAATTGGTAACACTTCAGATAAAGAGTGTCAAATATTTATTTTTTAATGGTTGTCTATTTTTTGCTACATTCATTTCACAATTTTCATGAAATTTGGTATACAGAATGTTATGATATTGTTGAGTTTAAATAGTGTGCTCGGTTTTTTAATATGAAGTCCATGTTTCGGTTCAACATTATCATAATGTTCTGTAAACATCAAATTTCATGGAAGTTGTGTCATTTTTGTCAGTAAGAAGTGACAAATATTAAAAATTCTTTAATACCTTATATTTTCAAAAATTCTTTAATACTCTATATTTGAATTGCTACCAATTTTTTCATTGAGGTAGATTTTGGTTAAAACTATTATAATGGCACGATTTCTGGATAAAGATTAGTGTGTATTTAGACCATCTCTTAAATTTTTTTAAAAAATAAATTAACAATTTAACAAGGCTGGGTTCAGACTACTTTTCGCATTTAAAATTTAATATTTCAAAATTAAGTGTTTATACATATATTCATTATGTATACGTTGCAGATAATTGATGAAATTAATCTTCGAATGAATGTCGATGATCCAGTCGAAGATTTAATTACATCTATTATCTACGACGACGTATACATTTTGTATATATTATAAGCACGCCGTTGTAGTTTTAAATGTTTCATAAGATTATCAATTAGTTGTTCTCGTACTTAAAAAAATTAATGGTGGTTACAAAATTATTTTCCAAAATTAAATGTGGATATTTTTTGAGGATAGCTTGGGTTCAGTGTGAATGCCAAGGTCCATCGAGATGAATTATGTTGAGTTAGGGAGACGATTAAGTTACGCGTCCAATGGTACTCAATACAAGGACAACACAGTTGAGATTTACATTAGAGAACTTCAAATTATAATTTTCTATGATATTTAGGTGTTTCCGACTACACATTAATTCCAGCAATAAATAATTCAGTATCATTTCATGCCACAATAGACAGAGGCTACATAAAATGTGAAAATTATACACTGAAAAGCTATTTTTATAACAGTTTAACTCGAATGATTTATTGTTGAAATTATTGTGGAGACGGAAATATGCCTAAATATCTTTAAAATTAACATAGATTTTGGAGTTTTATCAACAAAGATTACACTATTTTTCATCCTAAACTAATTGAGTACTGTTGGACGCGTAATTTAATCAACCATCTTTCTAACGAAATATCATCTGGGTGGGTCTGGTCATAAACCGTGACTCTGGCTTGAGAAAAATTATATGTCAAAAAATATAAGAACCATCATTATCTAGATGAACTTCAAATATTGAACATAAAGTTAGCCAAAATTAAGGTCAAACAGGTGCTGAACTAGAAAATTATTTATTTCTTAACTTGGCCCCCTCACCTAAAACAGAGTGGTTTTTTCCTAAATTCCTAAATATTTTCCATAATTTGGGCAACTCACCTATATAATGTTATTTGTTTTTCCATTTTGCTTAAACGAGCGTACAGGGAGAGAGATGGGCCCGATCGATTTGACTGTCTAGTTGCAAAGATGATTAAATTACGCATCCAAAGGCATCCAATACCAGAATAACAATTAGTTTTAATTTGAAAACTCCTAATTATAATATTTTGATATTTAGCTGTTTCCGAGAGCTGAGTAATTCCAACAATAAATCAAAAATCACTTCAAACCTTAACTGGGCGAAGTTACATAAAAAGTAAATATTTTTATAGACCGAAAAATACTAGTAATTTAATTATCCATTGCTAAAATATCTAATACCAATATTTTGAAACATTTTGAAAATAGAAATGATATGTTGTTGTGAAATTATTCAGATATCGGAAATATTGCTAAATATCATTAAAATTAGCACAGATTTTGAAGTTTTATCAACTTAATTTGAACTAATTTTTATCTGTATTAATTGGGTGCCGTTGGATGCGTAATTTAATCAACCACCTTTCTAACGAAATATCATGTGGGTGGGTCTGGTCATAAACCCTGACTCTGGCCAGAGTAAAATTATAAGTCGAAAAATAAAAACACCATTACACCTAAATTCAGAAGTCAGATTGGTAATTCAAAATACATAAAATGGTGCTGCTATTCAAGTCAAGAAAATTTTTCATTCAATGTGAATATTTTTTGACCTGCCTTCATGAACAAACTCAAGGAAGGGGGTATTTATTACACAGTTTATACACATTCACCGTTTAATCATTTGTGTTGGTTTTACTTAGTTAGGGTTGGCAATATGAAATTTTTACATTTCATGATATGTGCTTAATTTGTAGTTGTTTTTTAAATTTTCGTAAAGACTTTTTCAAAATTCTTAGTATTCGTTTCCCGTTTTTGTCAAATACAATTTTTTTTTTATCTAAATCCTAAGTTATGGAGAGTTGGCAATATGATAACTTTTACCAAGATTTTTTAAGTTGTTGCATAAAGTTCTAGTCACCTTTACCTTATTTAAAAAATTCAGATAAAGTGTCAAATATTTATTATTTTTTTTATATTTGTCTAATTTTTTGCTACATTCATTTCACAATTTTCATGAAATTTGGTATACAGAATGTTATGATATTGTTGAGTTTAAATAGTGTGCTCGGTTTTCTAATATGAACTTCATGTTTCGGTTCAACATTATCATAATGTTCTGTAAACATCAAATTTCATGGAAGTTGTGTCATTTTTGTCAGTAAGAATTCACAAATATTAAAAATTCTTTAATACCTTATATTTTCAAAAATTCAATGTAAATAAGGTAATTGGAGACATAATTAGGACCCTCTGTACAGTGAATAGTTTATTAATATATAGTGGTATAAGCACACCTCTGTAAAAATAAAATGATGTAGGCAATTGATGAAAATAGTCTCTAGATGAGTATTTCAGTCATATCAGTGAATGACCATCAAGTAGAGTGGGTACTCATTACACAGGCAATACATACTGTTGCTTAGTCAGTTGGTTAGAAAACATTTAATGTTTAAATAATGGTTGCAACTTTTTACAAAAGGAGCACTTCCTAGATGGGCAAAATATATTGATTCTTAATGACTATTTCAATTTGTTATTCCTGAAACTAACTAATTTAAATGGTTTATTAAAAAAGTACATATTTTATATATCTAGGAAATGCTCTTTTTGTTAAAAGGTGCAAGCAGTGTTAAACATTAAAACTTTTCACCAACAGACTAAGCGGCAGTACGTTAAACAATGTAACGGGTATTCACTTGTCCGTTAAGTCAGATGGGAGGAACGTTCATTTAAAAACATATTTACATTAATTGTCTACCACATATTAGTGTACCCCCTGTATATAGTAGTGTGATCCACAGGATTCCATTAAAATATGAACATGATGTCGACAATTGATGTAATTCATTTTCAATTGGTTCATCCCTTGTTAAGCTGACATTTCAATGAATGAGCATCAAAGAAAGAATCTCTTCCTAGATACCTAAATAATACGTTAAATAAGATAAAAGGTATTCACAACCTTTGACACATTAAATTCTTGAAATGCTTAAATTTAAATTTCAGTAAGGCAAGGGATGATCCAACGGAAAATCTAATTAGATCAATTATCTACGACATCAACAACTTCTGTACGTCTGGTCTGTTAAATATGAACTCTCATTTATATTCTGAAACTTAATACAACCATTATAACAAATTTGGGAACAGAATATTAATAACTATTAATTTTTCATTACACTATTAAATTCTTAGTATTTCACTAGTTAATAAACCAAAGTTTCATTTCACTAATAATAGTGTAAATAAATTTTTATTATATTTTAATGAATATTTTATATATAGTAAAATACAAAGAATCTACTAAGCAAAAACAAAAGTAATTTATTAAGTATTACCACAAGAACATTTTTATTTCCTATAGATTTATAATGTACATAATAATACATAACATTTTATAATAAATATTATAGTATATATAAAAAATAATAAACTTTATACCTAAACAATGATTTTTATTTTTATATTCGAATAAATGAACATCTTAATAACAATCAAAGCAACGAAGATCAAAAACTCTTCCTTTTCCTCAAAGTCATCTGCAAAGATTGTCTGGGTGTCACCCCACCGCCTTTGTAGTTAACCATAAGAGGATACATGGACTGCAAGATCTGAACGAACTGAAGAAACTTAACGGTGGTGTTGGGAATACCCTGTGCCGTTATATTGGTCAACAGGACACTGGGATTCATATGCATGCCGTACATCACGGAATACCGTGGAACAAACTCCACATAGGAAGTAACTTGCCACGTCCAAAGTTTGATCTTGTACGGTTCACCCTTATCAAATCTGTAAATCAAGTTGCCACTGACCACAACTGGGGTCAAAAAGGGCTCGCTGTAATGTATGATCACTGTCGAATCGAAACCGTAGACGACCTGCTGGTGGCCACTTGAGCCTTCCGTAAGACTGGGTAAGTGGAAGTTCACCAAGACAACGTTGCCTTTGTACAGGCTCTCGAAGAAGCCAGGTATGAAGCGTCTGCAGATTCTGTAACTGAACATCCGTCCCCTGGTCGGCAGTTCCGCAATGATTTCGGCGTCGTCTTCGAAGAATTGACTGACGAAGTCCTCGTACCAGGTTATATTGCAACCGGTAGGTTTCTGAGTCAAAATTTTGTTCATCTTGTGTATTGAGTACTCCGGCTTTAGACAGTCATATGAACTGGCATCACTAAGACTGGCTCCACATACAGACACGTTTGTGTCTGTATCACTTGGGGCCGCTTCTTTTTGAGACATCTAATTAAATTACCATTGTTTCGCAAATTTGACGTGTCGATGTATTTCTTGACAGCAATAATAAACACGTAGGTTTACACTAGTATACAAAAATTTTATTTTTAACACTTTTGTCCTAAAATCCTGTTTATTATCTACAGAGACTCTTTCCTTAAACTTCAAAATCATTAAGCAGTTTCTACCACTTCATTTGATGTGTCCTTTGGTTTTTCCAATACTGATACTATATATTTCTCTCGGTAACTATTATACTTTGATGGTCCATTGGTTCAACGTCATCTTTATTTTCAGTCCTAAACTGAGCCTCCTCAATTTTGTTGGATAAGGTGTTTTCGATGTGGACGGGAGTAAAAAACCTGTTTTCTCTTATTACGTAGAAACTGTTGCATATCCCTTACATAGTCTTTCAAGTCCTTTTATGGTTCTTCTATATACATACAAAGCACTGCGAGTTATACTAGGTTCAAGCTCCTCTATATATTGAAACCATGACTCCATAGTAATTGTTGAATTTTAATTTAGTGAAACTAGATTAACTCTAACTGCACCTGTACAATGACATCACAAAAAATGTTTATACAGTAATGGAAACAAAATATGAATGGACATTTTTCTTAGATCTTGAGATTAGATATTACTTTGAATATATTTTTTTTCCCTTCGAATTAATGTTAACTTATACTCGATTTCTTCAGAGTTGTAGGTTTGCAGGGTACTTGGATCTTTGATGTTGGTTTTGATTTTTAAGTTTATAAAGGTGAAAAAGAGAAAGAGATATACCAAAAAAAAATCTTTTATTGTCAAAAATAGACATTTTCACAAGTACATTTATAAAGTGTATAAAACAGAAAATATAACAATACTGTAATTGTCGATTTTGTCCTATGATTGATCATAGTTTCACATAGTCTATGAAATTCTTGACACATAGGTCTACAGTAGCATACAAAAATTAAACATTTTGTTACAAAATAAATACAAATTCTTGTGAATTATTTACCTCGACCATTTCCTTCATTTCTTTACTTTGTCTGAGACATTCAAAATCATCAGGAAGTTTCCGTTTCTTGTCCAGTTCTTGCACTTCACTTGATGTATCTTTTGGTTGTTTCAATGGTGATTGATACTTATCGTCAACTATTCGACTTTCATGATAACCACGTTCAAATTCGTCTTCCACTTGTTCAACTTCATCCTCCACTTGTTCAACTTCATCCTCCACTTGTTCAACTTCACCTTCCACTTCTTCAACTTCATCTTCATCTTCATCGTTGTGTACGATCACCAAATGAGACTCTTCATTATCATTGCTTTTAAACTGGACTTTTTTACTGCTATTAATATTACGATCATATTGATGATGTGGGAAATCAATTACTGGTGTTAGTAGGAGTGTCTTTAAGGCGTCTATAAGTTTCAGATCGAAGCAGTTTTGTTGACGGGATGGTTCAATTTGATTGTCTTCCGAATCACTGTCTGATAATTCTGCTAAATGTAGGGGACTGATTTCTGGACTATCTGCACGTTTCTCCCTTATTTGACGCCACATAGTAACAGTTGTTTTAATTTGCTAGTTTTCGATGAACTGTAACTGTAAAATAATGCCACAAAAAATGGTTATACAGTAATGGAAAGAAAATGTCTTTTCGAATTAATCTGTATCACTATTGTATTTATTTTTTGTTGCAGCAATAACAATTAACAAGACAAAAGGGAATATGATACAAAAAGAAACAACATATATCTAAAAAATCTTTATTGTCAAAACTACACATTTGTATATGCACATTCATAATATAAATATATATAAAATTAATAAATATAACAAAATATATTTAATACACAGATTACTGTAATTGTCGATTTTATCCTATGATTATTCATATTTGTTTCCTTTTAATTTTTTTAATAGAATTTGTCCTCACACTGTTCCATCACTTTCATGGTCGCCTCGGGGAATCCATGTTCATTAAGTTTAAAATCCTCCAAATACTTTTTGCTATCAGAATCCTCGACATCCGTAAACATCTCCTTATGTGACGAAATTTGCCAGACCCACTTCCGTATGTTAGGATACCGTTCATCCGTATACATCAAGACGAGTTTGCCTTCGAAACTAATTTCAGTGAAATAAGGCAGATAGTACTGCACCACCACTGCATTTTCATCCACTGCGAACAACACGGTAGGATTATAGTTTTTCAGGGTTTTCGGGTAAAAACGAAACTTGGCGCCGCTTTGGAAAATGGAGTGGAGGAATGTCGGTATTGTAAAGCTTTCGATTATATACTGTTTGTCATTGGCAAACGTAATTTCTAACTGGCATGTATCAGTGAAGTAAGTCTTGACTAATTTGTTGAACAACTCGATTCCTGCAGCTGGCGGTATGTATGTTAGAAACATGTTTAAGTACAATAATCTTTGAATGGGTTTCATAATCTCTGGCACCTGTGGCGGTATAGCTTGCTGTCTTACTGGTTGCAGTAGTGGCCCTGTTCCTGGTTGCAATACTGGCCGCATTCCGAGTTGCATTCCTGGTTGCATTCCTGGTTGCATTCCTGGTTGCAATATTGGTCGCGTTCCTGGTTGAAATACTGGCCGCATTCCTGGTTGCAATAGTGGTCGAGTTCCCGGTTGCAACAGTGGCCGTGTTCCCGGTTGCAGTAGTGGCCGTGTCCCTGGTTGCAATAGTGGCCGTGTCTCTGGTTGAAATATTGGCTGTGGTCCTGATTGCAATAGTGGCCGTGTCCCTGGTTGAAATATTGGCTGTGGTCCTGATTGCAATACTTGCTGTGTTCCCGGTTGTAATACTGGCTGTTGGATATACATTGGTTGTTGCATAGGATATTGATCTGGTACTTGAGCATTATACGGATATTGTTGCATTCCATTATACAGATTCTGTTGCATTCCATTATATGGATTCTGTTGTATTCCATTATATGGATTCTGTTGTATCCCGTTATACAGATTCTGTTGCATACCAATATACGGACTCTGCTGCTGCCGATTCAGTTGCTGCTGATGCAGCAGTAAGTTCTGCTGCGTCAGTTGATGCTGCTGCTGCTGCTGCTGCTCCTGCGAGTGTTCCATCTGTTGCTCCTGTTGCGAGTGTTCCATCTGTTGCTCCTGTTGCGAGTGTTCCATCTGTTGCTCCTCTTGTGAGTGTTCCATCTGTTGCTCCTCTTGCGAGTGTTCCATCTGTTGCTCCTGTTGCGAGTGTTCCATCTGTTGCTGCTGCTGCGTCTGTTCCATCTGCTGGTGTTGCATGTGTTGATGCTGCATCTGCTGGTGTTGCCTGTGTTGATGCTGCATCTGCTGGTGTTGTCTGTGTTGCTGATGCATCTGTTGCTCCTGCAATTGCTGCATCACATTTTGCTGTTGGATAAAGTCCATCGTCAGTTGTGTGTTAGGCCGATACGATGGTACATTGTTCCTGTTTTGATTTTGTTGCACTTGATTTACTTGATTGTTGGGTTGTCTGGTTATCACGCTTGGCACGTTGTTTTCATACACCAAAGGTCTTTGTTCTTGGTCTGGTACATACTGCGTTCGTGGTCTGGTTGGAGTGTTATTGGAAACATTATTGTTCGTTTGTTGATTTTCTGTTGCTTCTGTCGACATTTTATAGGTAACTGGCTGCGATTTAAGTGTGGCTATTCAGTAAACCGACTTTCTGTGAAGTGGTGAATTTTCGTTAGTCACGTTCGACACATTTGGACTCGGCACGGTTCGGTTTCTGAATCGGAACGCAACTGCCGTGGACCCACATATCAGATTGTAAAATACCCAAAATTATATTCCCGCTTGTTTCTGCATTTCGTGCGTCATCAGATAGGACATAATTCAAAATTGTATCTCTGCAGTAGAAGTACAATTTAGAAAATCCTATGACAAGCCTTACAATTTAAAAATATAATTTTGGGTTAGTAATTTGTAGGTGAACTTGTCGCTGCATTTACGGCGAAAATACGAATCGTCGCTGAGTAAATGCAGCCCTACACTAAGTTACAATTTACTAAAATCTAAATACTCTATTATCTGTAAATAAATTATTATTATGAATTCCTGCAAATAAAAAAATAATTAAAAAATGAACAAAAAGGAAATTTGTTGGTCAATAATATGACGAACAAAAAGAAGGAATTTGTAGGCCAGAGATTTTGTTCAATAAATGTGAAAAAAATAAAACTAAATTATTTTTTATTTATTTAACCTGAAAGAAAGAGCCTTATTAGTATTATTTAAAATGCACACAAATGAATACTATACTCCTGAAAATCATACCAAACAAACATTTAACACAACTATATCATTAATTTATTTGAGCTGAAAAGAATGTCTGATTATATTGGACAAAGAAAATAAAAATAAACAATTCCTGAAAATTATAGAGGATATTTTTATTAATTTTTCAAAAACATATTTATATATAAATCAAAAGATCGTGATGCAAGAAGATTTGGAATTAAAATCAATATGTTCAAAAACTTACTTTGCGTTGCCAGTTGCCAGGTTAACTAGTCTCGTTCTGGACCTACCGGAAATTAAACAAAAAACCTCCAATTAATATTGTTTCATTGAAAATTAAAATTATGAATTATTACCATTAATGCCCTTTCCCTGTTGCCTTATCGTCTTTCTAATAGCTGGTTGAGACATCTGAAAATTATCTATGAAAACTATAAAACTATCCATGCAAAAGTCTTATCCATGCAATTATTTTTAATTGATTGATACTCCACTTAATCCAAGTAGAGTTGATTTATTCCGAAATTCTGTCATTTAATGCATGCATATATTCTTATAAACAATCCATGCACAGTTTTATCCATGCATTTATTTTTAAATAATTGAGACTCCACTTAATCCAAGTAGAGTTGATTTAGCCTGAAATGTTGTCATTTACTCCATGCATATATTCTTATAAACTATTAATGCAAAGTTTTATCCATGCATTTATTTTTGATTGATTGAAACTCCACTTAATCCAAGTAAAGTTGATTTAGTTTGAAACTTTGTCATTTAAGGCATGCGTTTATTCTTATAAACAATTCATGCACAGTTTTATCCATGCATTTATTTTTAAATAATTGAGACTCCACTTAATCCAAGTAGAGTTGATTTAGCCTGAAATGTTGTCATTTATTACATGCATATATTCTTATAAACTATTAATGCAAATTTTTATCCATGCGTTTATTTCCGAATGATCGAAACTCCACTTAATCCAAGTAGAGTTGATTTAGCCTGAAATATTGTCATTTATTGCATGCATATATTCTTATAAACTATTCATGCAAAATTTTATCCATGCATTTATTTCTGAATGATTGAAACTCCACTTAATCCAAGTAGAGTTGATTTAGCCTGAAATGTTGTCATTTATTCCATGCATATATTCTTATAAACTATTCATGCAAAGTTTTATCCATGCATTTATTTTTAAATGATTGATTCTCCACTTAATCCAAGTAGAAATCATTTAGTTTGAAATTTTGTCATTTAAAGCATGCATTTATTCTTATAAACGATCCATGCAAAATTTTATCCATGCATTTATTTCTGAATGATTGAAACTCCACTTAATCCAAGTAGAGTTGATTTAGCCTGAAATATTGTCATTTATTGCATGCATATATTCTTATAAACTATTCATGCAAAATTTTATCCATGCATTTATTTCTGAATGATTGAAACTCCACTTAATCCAAGTAGAGTTGATTTAGCCTGAAATGTTGTCATTTATTCCATGCATATATTCTTATAAACTATTCATGCAATGTTTTATCCATGCATTTATTTTTAAATGGTTGACTCTCCACTTAATCCAAGTGGAGTTGATTTAGTTTGAAACTTTGTCATTTAAGGCATGCATTTATTCTTATAAACTATCCATGCATATATTTCTGAATGATTGAAACTCCACTTAATCCAAGTAGAGTTGATTTAGCCTGAAATATTGTCATTTATTGCATGCATATATTCTTATAAACTATTCATGCAAAATTTTATCCATGCATTTATTTCTGAATGATTGAAACTCCACTTAATCCAAGTGGAGTTGATTTAGCCTGAAATGTTGTCATTTTTTCCATGCATATATTCTTATAAACTATTCATGCAAAGTTTTATCCATGCATTTATTTTTAAATGGTTGACTCTCCACTTAATCCAAGTGGAGTTGATTTAGTTTGAAACTTTGTCATTTAAGGCATGCGTTTATTCTTATAAACTATCCATGCATTTATTTCTGAATGATTGAAACTCCACTTAATCCAAGTAGAGTTGATTTAGCCTGAAATATTGTCATTTATTGCATGCATATTTTCTTATAAACTATTCATGCAAGTTTTTATCCAAGCATTTATTTCTGAATGATTGATTCTCCACTTAATCCAAGTGGAATTGATATAGTTTGAAACTTTGTCATTTAAGGCATGCATTCGTTCTTATAAACTATTCATGCAAAGTTTTATCCATGCATTTATTTCTGAATGATTGAAACTCCACTTAATCCAAGTAGAGTTGATTAAGCCTGAAATGTTGTCATTTATTACATGTGTATATTCTTATAAACTATTCATGCAAAGTTTTATCCATGCATTTTTTTTGAATGATTGATTCTCCACTTAATCCAAGTAGAGTTAATTTAGTTTGAAATTTTATCATTTAAGGCATGCATTAATTCTTATAAACTATCCATGAAAATTTTTATCCATGCATTTATTTCTGAATGATTGAAACTCCACTTAATCCAAGTAGAGTTGATTAAGCCTGAAATGTTGTCATTTATTACATGTGTATATTCTTATAAACTATTCATGCAAAGTTTTATCCATGCATTTTTTTTGAATGATTGATTCTCCACTTAATCCAAGTAGAGTTAATTTAGTTTGAAATTTTATCATTTAAGGCATGCATTAATTCTTATAAACTATCCATGAAAATTTTTATCCATGCATTTATTTCTGAATGATTGAAACTCCACTTAATCCAAGTAGAGTTGATTAAGCCTGAAATGTTGTCATTTATTGCATGCGTATATTCTTATAAACTATTCATGCAAAGTTTTATCCATGCATTTTTTTTGAATGATTGATTCTCCACTTAATCCAAGTAGAGTTAATTTAGTTTGAAATTTTATCATTTAAGGCATGCATTAATTCTTATAAACTATCCATGAAAATTTTTATCCATGCATTTATTTCTGAATGATTGAAACTCCACTTATTCCAAGTAGAGTTGATTTAGCCTGAAATCTTGTCATTTATTGCATGCATATATTCTTATAAACTATTCATGCAAAGTTTTATCAATGCATTTATTTCTGAATGATTGAAACTCCACTAAATCCAAGTAGAGTTGATCTAGCCTGAAATGTTGTCATTTATTCCATGCATATATTGTTATAAACTATTCATGCAAAGTTTTATCCATGCATTTATTTTTAAATGATTGATTCTCCACTTAATCCAAGTAGAGTTGATTTAGTTTGAAAGTTTGTCATTTAAGGCATGCGTTTATTCTTATAAACTATCCATGCATTTATTTCTGAATGATTGAAACTCCACTTAATCCAAGTAGAGTTGATTAAGCGTGAAATGTTGTCATTTATTCCATGCATATATTCTTATAAACTATTCATGCAAAGTTTTATCCATGCATTTATTTTTAAATGATTGATTCTCCACTTAATCCAAGTAGAGTTGATTTAGTTTGAAAGTTTGTCATTTAAGGCATGCGTTTATTCTTATAAACTATCCATGCATTTATTTCTGAATGATTGAAACTCCACTTAATTCAAGTAGAGTTGATTTAGCCTGAAGTGTTGTCATTTATTCTATGCATACATTCTTATAAACTATTCATGCAAAAATTTATCCATGCATTTATTTTTAAATGATTGATTCTCCACTTAATCCAAGTAGAGTTGATTTGGCCTGAAATGTTGTCATTTATTCCATGCATATATTCTTATAAACTATTCATGCAAAGTTTTATCCGTGCATTTATTTTTAAATGATTGATTCTCCACTTAATCCAAGTAGAGTTGATTTAGTTTGAATCTTTGTCATTTAAGGCATGCATTTATTCTTATAAATTATCCATGCATTTATTTCTGAATGATTGAAACTCCACTTAATCCAAGTAGAGTTGATTAAGCGTGAAATGTTGTCATTTATTCCATGCATATATTCTTATAAACTATTCATGCAAAGTTTTATCCGTGCATTTATTTTTAAATGATTGATTCTCCACTTAATCCAAGTAGAGTTGATTTAGTTTGAATCTTTGTCATTTAAGGCATGCATTTATTCTTATAAATTATCCATGCATTTATTTCTGAATGATTGAAACTCCACTTAATCCAAGTAGAGTTGATTAAGCGTGAAATGTTGTCATTTATTCCATGCACATATTCTTATAAACTATTCATGCAAAGTTTTATCCATGCTTTTATTTCTGAATGTTTGAAACTCCACTTAATCCAAGTAGAGTTGATTTAGCCTGAAATGTTGTCATTTATTCCATGCATATATTCTTATAAACTATTCATGCAAAGTCTTATCCATGCATGTATTTATAAATGATTGATCCTCCACTTAATTCAAGTAGAGTTGATTTACTATGAAATTATGTCATTTAACGCATGCATTTATCTTTAAAAACTATCCATGCAAAGTTTTATCCATGCATTTATTTTTAATTGATTTATCCTCTACTATTCAATTGTTTTTTCATTAGTCAAAACATTGAGAATTGTTTATTTATTTATATTACTAGCCACTTCTGTATTTATAAATACAAACCAATAACTAGTTACTCTGTATCTTATTCTTAATTATGGTGAGGGTCTGTTTGAATTATTTTCTTAATTGTTAAGCGTTTATTTCCCAAAAATTTTGATTCAAATTAATGTAAATTATTTTAATATTTTAATTATTGCTTATATAACCGACATTATAAAAATATATATAGTGATTACTGTATTTAAATTTCACTAGAATTAACCAAATTTATATTTCTAGGTAGGAATCGGTATAAATTAATTTCAAAATATAATTGTAATAAAAAAACAACATTAATGTGCCATTCAAATAAAATAATTGAATAACCCAGTAAACAATTGATTTGTAACAAAAAGGACTTGCAATCCATGGTTGTATCCAGTATATCCGATAGGGCACTAATCACAACACTAATTGAACACACGAGTCACTACACTAAACCGAACTGCACTTCCGTAATAACTTGGAAGGTATGGTATCGCGGACCACTACACTACCCCACGCACCCGATCAATACGACGCTCGATAATAGACTGACTGGTCTGACTCACGCGGCGTCTCAGGGCGGTTAATGTCGGCTAATGTCGGCTAATGTCGGCGACTCATCCCTTGCTTCTGATTGGTCGACGTCGAGTGTTTGTTAACTCATGCGTATCGAGAACGTTTTCAACCGAATTGAAAATTTTCCTGTATAATATTTGAAATTTAAACAAATATTAACTATTGTTTTGTAATAAATAATGGTTTATATGTTATTACAATCATTATAATTAATATAACATATTGTTAATGTTAAGTTAATTTTATAATCGAGAATTTATAAACAAGAGACTCATTTCAATCGAAAGTAAATAATAATAAATAAAGAAAATACAACAATTTGAACGATACAAATAATATCCAAAATTTATTGTAAAAATACATAAATATATATAATTAAATATGTTAAGAATTAATAATTTGTGTTAATAATAATACAAATTTACTTATTATTTTATAATAAATAATTGTTTAGACGTTATTATAATCATTATAATTAATATAACATATTGTTAAAGTTAAATTAATCTTATAATTGACAATTTATAAACAATATTTGTTTAAAATTAAGATGTTGTATAGGAAAATTTTCAATTCGATTGAGAATGTGACGCAAGGGGTGAGTCACCAACTGAATTGAAAATTTTACTATACAATTTCTAAATTTGTCATACATATTTATGTACTTTTACAATAAATTTTGGATATTATTTGTATGTTCCAAATTGTTGTATTTTCGTTATTTCTTATTATTTACTTTCGATTGAAATGAATCTATTGTTTATAAATTGTCAATTATAAAATTAATTTAACTTTAACAATGTGTTATATTAAATATAATGATTATAATAACATATAAACAATTATTTATTATAAAACAATAGGTGATATTTGTTTAAAATTCCAATATTGAATAGGAAAATTTTCAATTCGGTTGGAAACGTTCTCGATACGCATGACTGAACACACACTCGACGTCGACCAATCAGACGCGAGGGATGAGTCGCCGACATTATCCGACATTAGCCGACATTAGCCGCTATATAAGACGTCGCTTGAGTCACACCAGTCACTCTGTTATCGACTTTCATATCGACCGGTTGGGTTGGGGGTGTGGTGGTCCGCGGCACCATACCCTCCAAGTTATTTCTGTAGTGCCGTTTAGTTTAATGTAATGACTCGTGGGTTCAATCAGTGTTGTGATTAGTGCCCTATTGGATATACTGGATACAACCATGAATTGCAAGGTTAGATGCCTTTTTGTTACAAATCAATTGTTTACGGGGTTACTCAATTATTTTATTTGAACGGCACATTAATGTTGTCCTTTTATTACAATTATATTTTGAAATTATTTTATACCAATTCCTACCTAGAAATATAAATATGGTTAATTCTAGTGAAATTTAAATACAGTAATCACTATAAATTTTTTTTATTATGTCGGTTATATAAGCAATAATTAAAATATTAAAATAATTTACATTAATTTGAATCAAAATTTTTGGGAAATAAACGCTTAACAATTAAGAAAATAATTCAAACAGACCCTCACCATAATTAAGAATAAGATACAGAGTAACTAGTTATTGGTTTGTTTTTACACTCCACTTGGATTAAGTGGAGTTTCAATAATTCAGAAATAAATGCATGGATAAAAATTTGCATGGATAGTTTATAAGAATAAATGCATGTAATAAATGACAACATTTCAGGCTTAATCAACTCTACTTGGATTAAATGGAGTTTCAATCATTCCGAAATAAATGCATGGATAAAAATTTGCATGGATAGTTTATAAGAATAAATGCATGTAATAAATGACAACATTTCAGGCTTAATAAACTCTACTTGGATTAAGTGGAGTTTCAATCATTCCGAAACAAATGCATGGATAAAAATTTGCATGGATAGTTTATAAGAATAAATGCATGTAATAAATGACAACATTTCAGGCTTAATAAACTCTACTTGGATTAAGTGGAGTTTCAATCATTCCGAAACAAATGCATGGATAAAAATTTACATGGATAGTTTATAAGAATAAATGCATGTAATAAATGACAACATTTCAGGCTTAATCAACTCTACTTGGATTAAGTGGAGTTTCAATCATTCCGAAATAAATGCATGGATAAAAATTTGCATGGATAGTTTATAAGAATAAATGCATGCCTTAAATGAAAAAAATTCAAACTAAATCAACTCTACTTGGATTAAGTGGAGTTTCAATCATTCAGAAATAAATGCATGGATAAAAATTTGCATGATTAGTTTATAAGAATATACGCGTGCAATAAATGACAACATTTCAGGCTTAATCAACTCTACTTGGATTAAGTGGAGTTTCAATCATTCCGAAATAAATGCATGGATAAAAATTTGCGTGGATAGTTTATAAGAATAAATGCATGCCTTAAATGAAACAAATTCAAACTAAATCAACTCTACTTGGATTAAGTGGAGTTTCAATCATTCAGAAATAAATGCATGGATAAAAATTTGCATGAATAGTTTATAAGAATATACGCGTGCAATAAATGACAACATTTCAGGCTTAATCAACTCTACTTGGATTAAGTGGAGTTTCAATCATTCCGAAATAATTGCATGGATAAAAATTTGCATGAATAGTTTATAAGAATAAATGCATGTAATAAATGACAACATTTCAGGCTTAATCAACTCTACTTGGATTAAGTGGAGTTTCAATCATTCCGAAATAAATGCATGGATAAAAATTTGCATGGATAGTTTATAAGAATAAATGCATGTAATAAATGAC
Organism: Aethina tumida; assembly: GCF_024364675.1. Taxonomy (NCBI): domain Eukaryota; kingdom Metazoa; phylum Arthropoda; class Insecta; order Coleoptera; family Nitidulidae; genus Aethina; species Aethina tumida. The sequence continues at coordinate 4,939,931 of NC_065435.1, read as the reverse complement.
AACATTTCAGGCTTAATCAACTCTACTTGGATTAAGTGGAGTTTCAATCATTCCGAAATAAATGCAAGGATAAAACTTTGCATGAATAGTTTATAAGAACGAATGCATGCCTTAAATGACAAAGTTTCAAACTAAATCAATTCCACTTGGATTAAGTGGAGTATCAATCGTTTGAAAATAAATGCATGGATAAACTTTTGCATGAATAGTTTGTAAGTATTAATGCATGCTTTAAAAGAACTTCAGAATAAATCAACCCTACTTGGATTAAGTGGAGCATCAATCGTTTGAAAATAAATGCATGGATAAAATTTTGCATGAATAGTTTGTAAGTATTAATGCATGCTTTAAAAGAACTTCAGAATAAATCAACTCTACTTGGATTAAGTGGAGCATCCATCGTTTGAAAATAAATGCATGGATAAACTTTTGCATGAATAGTTTGAACTTCAGAATAAATCAACTCTACTTGGATTAAGTGGAGTATCAATCGTTTGAAACCAAATGCATGGATAAACTTTTGCATGAATAGTTTGTAAGTATTAATGCATGCTTTGAAAGAATTTCGGAATAAATCAACTCTACTTGGATTAAGTGGAGTATCAATCGTTTGAAAACAAATGCATGGATAAACTTTTGCATGAATAGTTTGTAAGTATTAATGCATGCTTTAAAAGAACTTCAGAATAAATGAACTCTACTTGGATTAAGTGGAGCATCCATCGTTTGAAAATAAATGCATGGATAAACTTTTGCATGAATAGTTTGTAAGTATTAATGCATGCTTTAAAAGAACTTCAGAATAAATCAACTCTACTTGGATTAAGTGGAGCATCCATCGTTTGAAAATAAATGCATGGATAAACTTTTGCATGAATAGTTTGTAAGTATTAATGCATGCTTTAAAAGAACTTCAGAATAAATCAACTCTACTTGGATTAAGTGGAGTATCAATAGTATGAAAATAAATGCATGGATAAACTTTTGCATGAATAGTTTGAACTTCAGAATAAATCAACTCTACTTGGATTAAGTGGAGTATCAATCGTTTGAAAATAAATGCATGGATAAACTTTTGCATGAATAGTTTGTAAGTATTAATGCATGCTTTGAAAGAATTTCGGAATAAATCAACTCTACTTGGATTAAGTGGAGCATCAATCGTTTGAAAACAAATGCATGGATAAACTTTTGCATGAATAGTTTGTAAGTATTAATGAATGCTTTAAAAGAATTTCAAAATAAATCAACTCTACTTGGATTAAGTGGAGTATCAATCGTTTGAAAATAAATGCATGGATAAACATTTGCATGAATAGTTTGTAAGTATTAATGCATGCTTTGAAAGAATTTCGGAATAAATCATCTCTACTTGGATTAAGTGGAGCATCAATCGTTTGAAAATAAATGCATGGATAAAATTATGCGCCCGAGTTATCTACATTAGGGATAATCGCAGGGGTCAGCCCGATCGTAGTGCAATGAAAGGGCCTCGTCCTGTGGGAACCGCCTTGTTGATCACGGTAGACCCCTACGCCAGATAAGTATAAATGCATGCTTTAAAAGAACTTCCCGATAAATCAACTCTACTTGGATTAAGTGGAGTATCAATCGTTTGAAAACAAATGCATGGATAAACTTTTGCATGAATAGTTTGTAAGTATTAATGCATGCTTTGAAAGAATTTCGGAATAAATCAACTCCACTTGGATTAAGTGGAGCATCAATCGTTTGAAAACAAATGCATGGATAAACTTTTGCATGAATAGTTTGTAAGTATTAATGCATGCTTTGAAATAATTTCGGAATAAATCAACTCTACTTGGATTAAGTGGAGCATCAATCGTTTGAAAATAAATGCATGGATAATCTTTTGCATGAATAGTTTGTAAGTATTAATGCATACTTTGAAATAATTTCGGAATAAATCAACTCTACTTGGATTAAGTGGAGCATCAATCGTTTGAAAATAAATGCATGGATAAAATTATGCGCCCGAGTTATCCACATTAGGGATAATCGCAGGGGTCAGCCCGATCGTAGTGCAATGAAAGGGCCTCGTCCTGTGGGAACCGCCTTGTTGATCACGGTAGACACCTACGCCAGGTAAGTATAAATGCATGCTTTAAATGACATCAGAATAAATCAACTCTACTTGGATTAAGTGGAGTATCAATCGTTTGAAAATAAATGCATGGATAAAATTTTGCATGAATAGTTTGAACTTCAGAATAAATCAACTCTACTTGGATTAAGTGGAGTATCAATCGTTTGACAAATAAATGCATGGATAAACTTTTGCATGAATAGTTTGTAAGTATTAATGCATGCTTTGAAAGAATTTCGGAAAAATCAACTCTACTTGGATTAAGTGGAGCATCAATCGTTTGAAAATAAATGCATGGATAAACTTTTGCATGAATAGTTTGTAAGTATTAATGAATGCTTTAAAAGAATTTCAGAATAAATCAACTCTACTTGGATTAAGTGGAGTATCAATCGTTTGAAAATAAATGCATGGATAAACTTTTGCATGAATAGTTTGTAAGTATTAATGCATGCTTTGAAAGAATTTCGGAATAAATCAACTTTACTTGGATTAAGTGGAGCATCAATCGTTTGAAAATAAATGCATGGATAAACTTTTGCATGAATAGTTTGTAAGTATTAATGCATGCTTTAAAAGAACTTCAGAATAAATCAACTCTACTTGGATTAAGTGGAGTATCAATCGTTTGAAAATAAATGCATGGATAAACTTTTGCATGAATAGTTTGTAAGTATTAATGCATGCTTTGAAAGAATTTCGGAATAAATCAACTCTACTTGTATTAAGTGGAGCATCAATCGTTTGAAAATAAATGCATGGATAAAATTATGCGCCCGAGTTATCCACATTAGGGATAATCGCAGGGGTCAGCCCGATCGTAGTGCAATGAAAGGGCCTCGTCCTGTGGGAACCGCCTTGTTGATCACGGTAGACCCCTACGCCAGGTAAGTATAAATGCATGCTTTAAATGACTTCAGAATAAATCAACTCTACTTGGATTAAGTGGAGTATCAATCGTTTGAAAATAAATGCATGGATAAACTTTTGCATGAATAGTTTGTAAGTATTAATGCATGCTTTAAAAGAATTTCAGAATAAATCAACTCTACTTGGATTAAGTGGAGTATCAATCGTTTGAAAATAAATGCATGGATAAACTTTTGCATGAATAGTTTGTAAGTATTAATGCATGCTTTGAAAGAATTTCAGAATAAATCAACTCTACTTGGATTAAGTGGAGTATCAATCGTTTGAAAATAAATGCATGGATAAAATTTTGCATGAATAGTTTGAACTTCAGAATAAATCAACTCTACTTGGATTAAGTGGAGTATCAATCGTTTGACAAATAAATGCATGGATAAACTTTTGCATGAATAGTTTGTAAGTATTAATGCATGCTTTGAAAGAATTTCGGAAAAATCAACTCTACTTGGATTAAGTGGAGCATCAATCGTTTGAAAATAAATGCATGGATAAACTTTTGCATGAATAGTTTGTAAGTATTAATGAATGCTTTAAAAGAATTTCAGAATAAATCAACTCTACTTGGATTAAGTGGAGTATCAATCGTTTGAAAATAAATGCATGGATAAACTTTTGCATGAATAGTTTGTAAGTATTAATGCATGCTTTGAAAGAATTTCGGAATAAATCAACTCTACTTGGATTAAGTGGAGCATCAATCGTTTGAAAATAAATGCATGGATAAACTTTTGCATGAATAGTTTGTAAGTATTAATGCATGCTTTAAAAGAACTTCAGAATAAATCAACTCTACTTGGATTAAGTGGAGTATCAATCGTTTGAAAATAAATGCATGGATAAACTTTTGCATGAATAGTTTGTAAGTATTAATGCATGCTTTGAAAGAATTTCGGAATAAATCAACTCTACTTGTATTAAGTGGAGCATCAATCGTTTGAAAATAAATGCATGGATAAAATTATGCGCCCGAGTTATCCACATTAGGGATAATCGCAGGGGTCAGCCCGATCGTAGTGCAATGAAAGGGCCTCGTCCTGTGGGAACCGCCTTGTTGATCACGGTAGACCCCTACGCCAGGTAAGTATAAATGCATGCTTTAAATGACTTCAGAATAAATCAACTCTACTTGGATTAAGTGGAGTATCAATCGTTTGAAAATAAATGCATGGATAAACTTTTGCATGAATAGTTTGTAAGTATTAATGCATGCTTTAAAAGAATTTCAGAATAAATCAACTCTACTTGGATTAAGTGGAGTATCAATCGTTTGAAAATAAATGCATGGATAAACTTTTGCATGAATAGTTTGTAAGTATTAATGCATGCTTTGAAAGAATTTCAGAATAAATCAACTCTACTTGGATTAAGTGGAGTATCAATCGTTTGAAAATAAATGCATGGATAAAATTTTGCATGAATAGTTTGAACTTCAGAATAAATCAACTCTACTTGGATTAAGTGGAGTATCAATCGTTTGACAAATAAATGCATGGATAAACTTTTGCATGAATAGTTTGTAAGTATTAATGCATGCTTTGAAAGAATTTCGGAAAAATCAACTCTACTTGGATTAAGTGGAGCATCAATCGTTTGAAAATAAATGCATGGATAAACTTTTGCATGAATAGTTTGTAAGTATTAATGAATGCTTTAAAAGAATTTCAGAATAAATCAACTCTACTTGGATTAAGTGGAGTATCAATCGTTTGAAAATAAATGCATGGATAAACTTTTGCATGAATAGTTTGTAAGTATTAATGCATGCTTTGAAAGAATTTCGGAATAAATCAACTCTACTTGGATTAAGTGGAGCATCAATCGTTTGAAAACAAATGCATGGATAAACTTTTGCATGAATAGTTTGTAAGTATTAATGAATGCTTTAAAAGAATTTCAAAATAAATCAACTCTACTTGGATTAAGTGGAGTATCAATCGTTTGAAAATAAATGCATGGATAAACATTTGCATGAATAGTTTGTAAGTATTAATGCATGCTTTGAAAGAATTTCGGAATAAATCATCTCTACTTGGATTAAGTGGAGCATCAATCGTTTGAAAATAAATGCATGGATAAAATTATGCGCCCGAGTTATCTACATTAGGGATAATCGCAGGGGTCAGCCCGATCGTAGTGCAATGAAAGGGCCTCGTCCTGTGGGAACCGCCTTGTTGATCACGGTAGACCCCTACGCCAGATAAGTATAAATGCATGCTTTAAAAGAACTTCCCGATAAATCAACTCTACTTGGATTAAGTGGAGTATCAATCGTTTGAAAACAAATGCATGGATAAACTTTTGCATGAATAGTTTGTAAGTATTAATGCATGCTTTGAAAGAATTTCGGAATAAATCAACTCCACTTGGATTAAGTGGAGCATCAATCGTTTGAAAACAAATGCATGGATAAACTTTTGCATGAATAGTTTGTAAGTATTAATGCATGCTTTGAAATAATTTCGGAATAAATCAACTCTACTTGGATTAAGTGGAGCATCAATCGTTTGAAAATAAATGCATGGATAATCTTTTGCATGAATAGTTTGTAAGTATTAATGCATACTTTGAAATAATTTCGGAATAAATCAACTCTACTTGGATTAAGTGGAGCATCAATCGTTTGAAAATAAATGCATGGATAAAATTATGCGCCCGAGTTATCCACATTAGGGATAATCGCAGGGGTCAGCCCGATCGTAGTGCAATGAAAGGGCCTCGTCCTGTGGGAACCGCCTTGTTGATCACGGTAGACCCCTACGCCAGGTAAGTATAAATGCATGCTTTAAATGACTTCAGAATAAATCAACTCTACTTGGATTAAGTGGAGTATCAATCGTTTGAAAATAAATGCATGGATAAACTTTTGCATGAATAGTTTGTAAGTATTAATGCATGCTTTGAAAGAATTTCAGAATAAATCAACTCTACTTGGATTAAGTGGAGTATCAATCGTTTGAAAATAAATGCATGGATAAAATTTTGCATGAATAGTTTGAACTTCAGAATAAATCAACTCTACTTGGATTAAGTGGAGTATCAATCGTTTGACAAATAAATGCATGGATAAACTTTTGCATGAATAGTTTGTAAGTATTAATGCATGCTTTGAAAGAATTTCGGAAAAATCAACTCTACTTGGATTAAGTGGAGCATCAATCGTTTGAAAATAAATGCATGGATAAAATTATGCGCCCGAGTTATCTACATTAGGGATAATCGCAGGGGTCAGCCCGATCGTAGTGCAATGAAAGGTCCTCGTCGAGTGGGAACCGCCTTGTTGATCACGGTAGACCCCTACGCCAGGTAAGTATAAATGCATGCTTTAAAAGAACTTCAGAATAAATCAATTCTACTTGGATTAAGTGGAGTATCAATCGTTTGAAAACAAATGCATGGATAAACTTTTGCATGAATAGTTTGTAAGTATTAATGCATGCTTTGAAAGAATTTCGGAATAAATCAACTCTACTTGGATTAAGTGGAGCATCAATCGTTTGAAAACAAATGCATGGATAAACTTTTGCATGAATAGTTTGTAAGTATTAATGAATGCTTTAAAAGAATTTCAGAATAAATCAACTCTACTTGGATTAAGTGGAGTATCAATCGTTTGAAAACAAATGCATGGATAAACTTTTGCATGAATAGTTTGTAAGTATTAATGCATGCTTTGAAAGAATTTCGGAATAAATCAACTCCACTTGGATTAAGTGGAGCATCAATCGTTTGAAAACAAATGCATGGATAAACTTTTGCATGAATAGTTTGTAAGTATTAATGAATGCCTTAAAAGAATTTCAGAATAAATCAACTCTACTTGGATTAAGTGGAGTATCAATCGTTTGAAAATAAATGCATGGATAAACTTTTTCATGAATAGTTTGTAAGTATTAATGCATGCTTTGAAAGAATTTCAGAATAAATCAACTCTACTTGGATTAAGTGGAGCATCAATCGTTTGAAAATAAATGCATGGATAAACTTTTGCATGAATAGTTTGTAAGTATTAATGCATGCTTTGAAATAATTTCGGAATAAATCAACTCTACTTGGATTAAGTGGAGCATCAATCGTTTGAAAATAAATGCATGGATAAACTTTTGCATGAATAGTTTGTAAGTATTAATGCATGCTTTAAAAGAATTTCAGAATAAATCAACTCTACTTGGATTAAGTGGAGTATCAATCGTTTGAAAATAAATGCATGGATAAACTTTTGCATGAATAGTTTGTAAGTATTAATGCATGCTTTGAAAGAATTTCAGAATAAATCAACTCTACTTGGATTAAGTGGAGTATCAGTCGTTTGAAAATAAATGCATGGATAAAATTTTGCATGAATAGTTTGAACTTCAGAATAAATCAACTCTACTTGGATTAAGTGGAGTATCAATCGTTTGACAAATAAATGCATGGATAAACTTTTGCATGAATAGTTTGTAAGTATTAATGCATGCTTTGAAAGAATTTCGGAAAAATCAACTCTACTTGGATTAAGTGGAGCATCAATCGTTTGAAAATAAATGCATGGATAAACTTTTGCATGAATAGTTTGTAAGTACTAATGAATGCTTTAAAAGAATTTCAGAATAAATCAACTCTACTTGGATTAAGTGGAGTATCAATCGTTTGAAAATAAATGCATGGATAAACTTTTGCATGAATAGTTTGTAAGTATTAATGCATGCTTTGAAAGAATTTCAGAATAAATCAACTCTACTTGGATTAAGTGGAGCATCAATCGTTTGAAAATAAATGCATGGATAAACTTTTGCATGAATAGTTTGTAAGTATTAATGCATGCTTTGAAATAATTTCGGAATAAATCAACTCTACTTGGATTAAGTGGAGCATCAATCGTTTGAAAATAAATGCATGGATAAACTTTTGCATGAATAGTTTGTAAGTATTAATGCATGCTTTGAAATAATTTCGGAATAAATCAACTCTACTTGGATTAAGTGGAGCATCAATCGTTTGAAAATAAATGCATGGATAAAATTATGCGCCCGAGTTATCCACATTAGGGATAATCGCAGGGGTCAGCCTGATCGTAGTGCAATGAAAGGGCCTCGTCCTGTGGGAACCGCCTTGTTGATCACGGTAGACACCTACGCCAGGTAAGTATAAATGCATGCTTTAAATGACATCAGAATAAATCAACTCTACTTGGATTAAGTGGAGTATCAATCGTTTGAAAATAAATGCATGGATAAACTTTTGCATGAATAGTTTGTAAGTATTAATGCATGCTTTGAAAGAATTTCAGAATAAATCAACTCTACTTGGATTAAGTGGAGTATCAATCGTTTGAAAATAAATGCATGGATAAAATTTTGCATGAATAGTTTGAACTTCAGAATAAATCAACTCTACTTGGATTAAGTGGAGTATCAATCGTTTGACAAATAAATGCATGGATAAACTTTTGCATGAATAGTTTGTAAGTATTAATGCATGCTTTGAAAGAATTTCGGAAAAATCAACTCTACTTGGATTAAGTGGAGCATCAATCGTTTGAAAATAAATGCATGGATAAACTTTTGCATGAATAGTTTGTAAGTATTAATGAATGCTTTAAAAGAATTTCAGAATAAATCAACTCTACTTGGATTAAGTGGAGTATCAATCGTTTGAAAATAAATGCATGGATAAACTTTTGCATGAATAGTTTGTAAGTATTAATGCATGCTTTGAAAGAATTTCGGAATAAATCAACTTTACTTGGATTAAGTGGAGCATCAATCGTTTGAAAATAAATGCATGGATAAACTTTTGCATGAATAGTTTGTAAGTATTAATGCATGCTTTAAAAGAACTTCAGAATAAATCAACTCTACTTGGATTAAGTGGAGTATCAATCGTTTGAAAATAAATGCATGGATAAACTTTTGCATGAATAGTTTGTAAGTATTAATGCATGCTTTAAAAGAATTTCAGAATAAATCAACTCTACTTGGATTAAGTGGAGTATCAATCGTTTGAAAATAAATGCATGGATAAACTTTTGCATGAATAGTTTGTAAGTATTAATGCATGCTTTGAAAGAATTTCAGAATAAATCAACTCTACTTGGATTAAGTGGAGTATCAATCGTTTGAAAATAAATGCATGGATAAAATTTTGCATGAATAGTTTGAACTTCAGAATAAATCAACTCTACTTGGATTAAGTGGAGTATCAATCGTTTGACAAATAAATGCATGGATAAACTTTTGCATGAATAGTTTGTAAGTATTAATGCATGCTTTGAAAGAATTTCGGAATAAATCAACTTTACTTGGATTAAGTGGAGCATCAATCGTTTGAAAATAAATGCATGGATAAACTTTTGCATGAATAGTTTGTAAGTATTAATGCATGCTTTAAAAGAACTTCAGAATAAATCAACTCTACTTGGATTAAGTGGAGTATCAATCGTTTGAAAATAAATGCATGGATAAACTTTTGCATGAATAGTTTGTAAGTATTAATGCATGCTTTAAAAGAATTTCAGAATAAATCAACTCTACTTGGATTAAGTGGAGTATCAATCGTTTGAAAATAAATGCATGGATAAACTTTTGCATGAATAGTTTGTAAGTATTAATGCATGCTTTGAAAGAATTTCAGAATAAATCAACTCTACTTGGATTAAGTGGAGTATCAATCGTTTGACAAATAAATGCATGGATAAACTTTTGCATGAATAGTTTGTAAGTATTAATGCATGCTTTGAAAGAATTTCGGAAAAATCAACTCTACTTGGATTAAGTGGAGCATCAATCGTTTGAAAATAAATGCATGGATAAACTTTTGCATGAATAGTTTGTAAGTATTAATGAATGCTTTAAAAGAATTTCAGAATAAATCAACTCTACTTGGATTAAGTGGAGTATCAATCGTTTGAAAATAAATGCATGGATAAACTTTTGCATGAATAGTTTGTAAGTATTAATGCATTCTTTGAAAGAATTTCGGAATAAATCAACTCTACTTGGATTAAGTGGAGCATCAATCGTTTGAAAATAAATGCATGGATAAACTTTTGCATGAATAGTTTGTAAGTATTAATGCATGCTTTAAAAGAACTTCAGAATAAATCAACTCTACTTGGATTAAGTGGAGTATCAATCATTTGAAAATAAATGCATGGATAAACTTTTGCATGAATAGTTTGTAAGTATTAATGCATGCTTTGAAAGAATTTCAGAATAAATCAACTCTACTTGGATTAAGTGGAGTATCAATCGTTTGAAAATAAATGCATGGATAAACTTTTGCATGAATAGTTTGTAAGTATTAATGCATGCTTTGAAAGAATTTCAGAATAAATCAACTCTACTTGGATTAAGTGGAGTATCAATCGTTTGACAAATAAATGCATGGATAAACTTTTGCATGAATAGTTTGTAAGTATTAATGCATGCTTTAAAAGAACTTCAGAATAAATCAACTCTACTTGGATTAAGTGGAGTATCAATCGTTTGACAAATAAATGCATGGATAAACTTTTGCATGAATAGTTTGTAAGTATTAATGCATGCTTTGAAAGAATTTCGGAAAAATCAACTCTACTTGGATTAAGTGGAGCATCAATCGTTTGAAAATAAATGCATGGATAAACTTTTGCATGAATAGTTTGTAAGTATTAATGAATGCTTTAAAAGAATTTCAGAATAAATCAACTCTACTTGGATTAAGTGGAGTATCAATCGTTTGAAAATAAATGCATGGATAAACTTTTGCATGAATAGTTTGTAAGTATTAATGCATTCTTTGAAAGAATTTCGGAATAAATCAACTCTACTTGGATTAAGTGGAGCATCAATCGTTTGAAAATAAATGCATGGATAAACTTTTGCATGAATAGTTTGTAAGTATTAATGCATGCTTTAAAAGAACTTCAGAATAAATCAACTCTACTTGGATTAAGTGGAGTATCAATCGTTTGAAAATAAATGCATGGATAAACTTTTGCATGAATAGTTTGTAAGTATTAATGCATGCTTTAAAAGAACTTCAGAATAAATCAACTCTACTTGTATTAAGTGGAGCATCAATCGTTTGAAAATAAATGCATGGATAAAATTATGCGCCCGAGTTATCCACATTAGGAATAATCGCAGGGGTCAGCCCGATCGTAGTGCAATGAAAGGGCCTCGTCCTGTGGGAACCGCCTTGTTGATCACGGTAGACCCCTACGCCAGGTAAGTATAAATGCATGCTTTAAATGACTTCAGAATAAATCAACTCTACTTGGATTAAGTGGAGTATCAATCGTTTGAAAATAAATGCATGGATAAACTTTTGCATGAATAGTTTGTAAGTATTAATGCATGCTTTAAAAGAATTTCAGAATAAATCAACTCTACTTGGATTAAGTGGAGTATCAATCGTTTGAAAATAAATGCATGGATAAACTTTTGCATGAATAGTTTGTAAGTATTAATGCATGCTTTGAAAGAATTTCAGAATAAATCAACTCTACTTGGATTAAGTGGAGTATCAATCGTTTGAAAATAAATGCATGGATAAAATTTTGCATGAATAGTTTGAACTTCAGAATAAATCAACTCTACTTGGATTAAGTGGAGTATCAATCGTTTGACAAATAAATGCATGGATAAACTTTTGCATGAATAGTTTGTAAGTATTAATGCATGCTTTGAAAGAATTTCGGAAAAATCAACTCTACTTGGATTAAGTGGAGCATCAATCGTTTGAAAATAAATGCATGGATAAAATTATGCGCCCGAGTTATCTACATTAGGGATAATCGCAGGGGTCAGCCCGATCGTAGTGCAATGAAAGGGCCTCGTCGAGTGGGAACCGCCTTGTTGATCACGGTAGACCCCTACGCCAGGTAAGTATAAATGCATGCTTTAAAAGAACTTCAGAATAAATCAATTCTACTTGGATTAAGTGGAGTATTAATCGTTTGAAAACAAATGCATGGATAAACTTTTGCATGAATAGTTTGTAAGTATTAATGCATGCTTTGAAAGAATTTCGGAATAAATCAACTCTACTTGGATTAAGTGGAGCATCAATCGTTTGAAAACAAATGCATGGATAAACTTTTGCATGAATAGTTTGTAAGTATTAATGAATGCTTTAAAAGAATTTCAGAATAAATCAACTCTACTTGGATTAAGTGGAGTATCAATCGTTTGAAAACAAATGCATGGATAAACTTTTGCATGAATAGTTTGTAAGTATTAATGCATGCTTTGAAAGAATTTCGGAATAAATCAACTCCACTTGGATTAAGTGGAGCATCAATCGTTTGAAAACAAATGCATGGATAAACTTTTGCATGAATAGTTTGTAAGTATTAATGAATGCCTTAAAAGAATTTCAGAATAAATCAACTCTACTTGGATTAAGTGGAGTATCAATCGTTTGAAAATAAATGCATGGATAAACTTTTGCATGAATAGTTTGTAAGTATTAATGCATGCTTTGAAAGAATTTCAGAATAAATCAACTCTACTTGGATTAAGTGGAGCATCAATCGTTTGAAAATAAATGCATGGATAAACTTTTGCATGAATAGTTTGTAAGTATTAATGCATGCTTTGAAATAATTTCGGAATAAATCAACTCTACTTGGATTAAGTGGAGCATCAATCGTTTGAAAATAAATGCATGGATAAACTTTTGCATGAATAGTTTGTAAGTATTAATGCATGCTTTGAAATAATTTCGGAATAAATCAACTCTACTTGGATTAAGTGGAGCATCAATCGTTTGAAAATAAATGCATGGATAAACTTTTGCATGAATAGTTTGTAAGTATTAATGCATGCTTTGAAATAATTTCGGAATAAATCAACTCTACTTGGATTAAGTGGAGCATCAATCGTTTGAAAATAAATGCATGGATAAAATTATGCGCCCGAGTTATCCACATTAGGGATAATCGCAGGGGTCAGCCCGATCGTAAAGCAATGAAAGGGCCTCGTCCTGTGGGAACCGCCTTGTTGATCACGGTAGACCCCTACGCCAGGTAAGTATAAATGCATGCTTTAAATGACTTCAGAATAAATCAACTCTACTTGGATTAAGTGGAGTATCAATCGTTTGAAAATAAATGCATGGATAAACTTTTGCATGAATAGTTTGTAAGTATTAATGCATGCTTTAAAAGAATTTCAGAATAAATCAACTCTACTTGGATTAAGTGGAGTATCAATCGTTTGAAAATAAATGCATGGATAAACTTTTGCATGAATAGTTTGTAAGTATTAATGCATGCTTTGAAAGAATTTCAGAATAAATCAACTCTACTTGGATTAAGTGGAGTATCAATCGTTTGAAAATAAATGCATGGATAAAATTTTGCATGAATAGTTTGAACTTCAGAATAAATCAACTCTACTTGGATTAAGTGGAGTATCAATCGTTTGACAAATAAATGCATGGATAAACTTTTGCATGAATAGTTTGTAAGTATTAATGCATGCTTTGAAAGAATTTCGGAAAAATCAACTCTACTTGGATTAAGTGGAGCATCAATCGTTTGAAAATAAATGCATGGATAAACTTTTGCATGAATAGTTTGTAAGTACTAATGAATGCTTTAAAAGAATTTCAGAATAAATCAACTCTACTTGGATTAAGTGGAGTATCAATCGTTTGAAAATAAATGCATGGATAAACTTTTGCATGAATAGTTTGTAAGTATTAATGCATGCTTTGAAAGAATTTCGGAATAAATCAACTCTACTTGGATTAAGTGGAGCATCAATCGTTTGAAAATAAATGCATGGATAAAATTATGCGCCCGAGTTATCTACATTAGGGATAATCGCAGGGGTCAGCCCGATCGTAGTGCAATGAAAGGGCCTCGTCCTGTGGGAACCGCCTTGTTGATCACGGTAGACCCCTACGCCAGGTAAGTATAAATGCATGCTTTAAAAGAACTTCAGAATAAATCAACTCTACTTGGATTAAGTGGAGTATCAATCGTTTGAAAACAAATGCATGGATAAACTTTTGCATGAATAGTTTGTAAGTATTAATGCATGCTTTGAAAGAATTTCGGAATAAATCAACTCTACTTGGATTAAGTGGAGCATCAATCGTTTGAAAACAAATGCATGAATAAACTTTTGCATGAATAGTTTGTAAGTATTAATGAATGCTTTAAAAGAATTTCAGAATAAATCAACTCTACTTGGATTAAGTGGAGTATCAATCGTTTGAAAATAAATGCATGGATAAACTTTTGCATGAATAGTTTGTAAGTATTAATGTATGCTTTGAAAGAATTTCAGAATAAATCAACTCTACTTGGATTAAGTGGAGTATCAATCGTTTGAAAATAAATGCATGGATAAAATTTTGCATGAATAGTTTGAACTTCAGAATAAATCAACTCTACTTGGATTAAGTGGAGTATCAATCGTTTGAAAATAAATGCATGGATAAACTTTTGCATGAATAGTTTGTAGGTATTAATGCATGCTTTAAAAGAATTTCAGAATAAATCAACTCTACTTGGATTAAGTGGAGTATCAATCGTTTGAAAATAATGCATGGATAAACTTTTGCATGAATAGTTTGTAAGTATTAATGCATGCTTTAAAAGAATTTCAGAATGAATCAACTCTACTTGGATTAAGTGGAGTATCAATCTTTTAAAAATAAATGCATGGATTAAATTTTGCATGAATAGTTTTTAAGTATAAATGCATGCTTTGAAAGAATTTCGGAATAAATCAACTCTACTTGGATTAAGTGGAGCATTAATCGTTTGAAAATAAATGCATGGATAAAATTATGCGCCCGAGTTATCTACATTAGGGATAATCGCAGGGGTCAGCCCGATCGTAGTGCAATGAAAGGGCCTCGTCCTGGGGGAACCGCCTTGTTGATCACGGTAGACCCCTACGCCAGGTAAGTATAAATGCATGCTTTAAAAGAACTTCAGAATAAATCAACTCTACTTGGATTAAGTGGAGTATCAATCGTTTGAAAATAAATGCATGGATAAACTTTTGCATGAATAGTTTGTAAGTATTAATGCATGCTTTAAAAGAATTTCAGAATGTATCAACTCTACTTGGATTAAGTGGAGTATCAATCTTTTAAAAATAAATGCATGGATTAAATTTTGCATGAATAGTTTTTAAGTATAAATGCATGGATAAAACTTTGCATGGTTAAGTATAGCATGGATTAGTTAATAAGAATAAATGTATGATATATTTGCATTATCATATTTGTGTTTTTAAATAGTTCTTTCTCTGGTTTAAGCATTGAGAAAAGATTTTTTGTTCTTTTCTTCGTTGATTGTCAAAACCTGCTGACACCTGTACCATGATGACGCAACCAACTATTGGAATAACGATAAGGCAACAGGTAAAGGGCATTAAAAGTATTAATTCACAATTTTAATTATCAATGAAACAATGACATTAATTGAAGGTTTTTGATTAATTTCAGTTAGGTCCAGAACGAGACTAGTTAACCTGGCAATTGGCAACGCAAAGTAAGTTTTTGAACATATTGAATTTAATTCCAAATCTTCTTGCATTATGATCTTTTGATTTAAATATAAATATATTTTTGAAAGATATCTTTTTTGATTTACAGGAATGGTTTAATTTTATTTTCTTTGTCCAATCTAATCAGACATTCTTTTCAGCTCAAATAAATTATTGTTTCAGTTGTGTTAAATGTTTGTTTGGTATGATTTTCAGGAATATCGTATTCATTTATATGTCTTCTAAATAATATTGATAAGGCCCTCTCTTTCAGCTTAAATAAATTAAAGAAAATTTAGTTTGTTTCATTTCCATCTCATTTATTGAACAAAATCACTGGCCTACAAATTTTCTTTTTGTTCGTCATATTATTGACCAACAAATCCCCTTCTTGTTCGTCAAATTATTGGCCAACAAATTTCCTTCTTGTTCGTCAAATTATTGGCCAATTGTTCATTTTTTAATTATTTTTTTATTTGCAGGAATTCGTAATAATTAATAATTTATATACAGATAATATTTAGATTTTAGTAAATTGTAACTTAGTATAGGGCTGCATTTACTCAGCGAGGATTCTTATTTTCGCCGTAAATGCAGCGACAAGCTCACCTACATGTTACTAACCCAAAATTGTATTTTAAAAATTGTAAGGCTTGTCATAGGATTTTCTAAATTGTACTTCTACTGCAGAGATACAATTTTGAATTATGGCCTATCTGATGACGCACGAAATGCAGAAACAAGCGAGAATATAATTTTGCATATTTTACAATCTGACAAATAGAAAGTTTACATTATAAAATTATTTTTAATAACAAAAATATCAACGACTGTGAATTTGGCCATTTATATATTAATACGTTAATTTCAAGTTATATATCAACAGAAACGTTGGGGATTCGCACCGAGTTTCATATTCCCAAGTTTATGCAATGCTATAAGAACACTTATTTACTTCGCGACTGATATGTGGGTCCACGACAGTTGTATTGCGATTCAGAAACCGAACCGTGCCGAGTCCAACGGTGTCGAACGTGTCTGAAAAATACCCAGTTCACAGAAAGTCGGTTTTCTGAATGGCCACACTATGCAAAAAACTGCAGTGCACTGTGTTGAAAATAAAATAGGAAACACTTACATAGTTTAAAACAGAAATTGTTACCTTAAATTTTTTAAAATGTATCTGCTCTGTAAAATTTGTTATTAATATTTTAACTACTAAAGAGTGGAGACTAAAGAAAGTTCAAAAATAATATCACAAATTGGAAAGAAAATAATTGCCAACTTAAAAGGTACAATGAAAAGAACTAAACTAGGAGTTGAATAAAACCCAAATTTAATTGTTTTAAGTTTTAATATGCCACATAGGTATCATATATACAGAATTACATGAGTCTATAAGATGAATGAAAAATAGCAACTGAACCACTTAATTTCTAATGATTAGGACACGTTTCTAAATTATTTTAAATATTTCATTGCATTCATTAAATATCCAGTTATACTATAACCCTTAATATAAAATAACTATAGCGTATCTAGGGTACTACGGTGATCACTTCTTTTTTAACATAGTAACTGTGCTAATAATATAACATTGACAATATAAAAACGTTCTTGAATATTATTAAAAAGTGCCCGAAACACACAACGATTTTTATTTTTGTTTTATCATTTGGATAACGTAACTTGAACAAACCGAGGCAACTCAACTCTTATTTATATATACAGCCAACAGAAACTTCCAAACAGCAACGAAACAGGGAAGGTGATCCAACTTCGTCGGTGAAAATATACTGATAGGGCAGTTTGAATTTTTCAATATGTTATTCAATTATCACATACATTGTAACCACTCTAACGAAAACACGAGCATACGATCTTAAGAACAAGTTTTCTGCGGAGAACATTGATTTTTTACAATTTTTCAACATTGATAATATACAGAAATAATTATTGTCTACCTCAGCTTCCGTTCTAAGGCAAATTTAGTGAATCCGACAGAACAAAATCGACCCAATTTAAATGAGTTTTAAATGCTTTTGATGGGCGTTAAATATCGGGACCTTCATACAATCCTAGCAACATGATAAAGCTTCAACAGGTTACTATATTTATTATAATTTTATACAGTTATATATATAAAATAAAAGGAGAATCAATTAAATCAATGTATTGCTCTTTGATATTTGTTAAGTTTTCGGATACAGATTTAAAAACATTCGTTTGTTGAATTCGTTCTGGGTTGTCTAACAGAAGTGTCTGAGAGGGAAGACCGAAAGCAATGCTTGTGTGTACTAAGTGGTTAAAAAAATGTTCTCAAATCCGACCTCATGTATAATTTTTAGTCTTTAAACACGAATTTAACAATAGGAATGTCTTCGGTTGCAGTTTCTCCAAGTGCATAATTCTGCAAGAGGCAAGAAACAAATTATTGAAGTAAATTAGGTAGTTTTAGACAGACCAAAACTCAATTCAATTGTCAATCAATGTCCTAACGTTGTCATTTTACTTGGAGAATGTTAATAATTTGACTTTGTTCAGTACCATTAGCTAACATTAAAATTTCCTAATGACCAATTGACAAAAACTAATGAAATGCAACTCCTACCCTATTATTAAATAAGCCGGTTATAAATAGCACACGAAACAAATTGGAACGCGGAAATCAAATAATAATAATAAAACTAATGAAAAAATATATATTACATAAAGAATATATACAAAATACAAAGTAATAGAGAACGAGTAGAGTGCTATTTGTAGACCACAGATTCAACAATAAAAGTAACAAAAAATAAACTTATATTTATCGATTAACAAAATACAACTCGGCGACACATTTCAGCGCAAGTCGGGACTATCGTTGAGTTGTTTCTTGATGCGTAACAAAATAGTCGTGTACCACTGATCTAACCGCGAAATGGAATCGTATTCCTTCACAGCCTCAGTGAATCCGTCCACGTTCTGCTCCTCCATGTGCTCAATCAGCGTCTTCAGCAGCTTGTACTCCCTCGAGTCCTGGAACGCCGGATACATCTGTACGTAACGTTCCAATGCGTGCTGGGCGTTGAGCACGTCCACGCACAGATGGCACAACGCCGCCCTGAACAGATATTCCTTAGCACTATATTTTAATAGGGAGCTCTCCAGGGCCGACGTGGCCACGTCCTGATAAATCTGTATCGCCTTCTCGTAGTTCTCCAGCTGGGCCGCATATTGGGCCACCTTCAGCAGACATTTATTGGCCGACGAGTTGCTCTCCTCGCCCAGGAAATAGTCGGCGGCCTGTTCGTAGTGCTGCACCGCCCTTTCCAAGTCCACTGCGTCGGTCTCGTACATTTCGGCGATGGTCTGGTGGTGTTTCGCCGCCATCGTGAACCGACCCATGTCCGTGTAAATTTCTATTGCTTTCAGCAAACATTTTACAGCCTCTGCAAGCAAAATTCAATTTGTATTGTGTGTGGTTGTTTTTTAAATGATTTATTGTTGTGTGGTAATAAAATTTGTGATAAACAACGGATTGGTGTATATTTTTCACAGGAAATATGACTCACTCTATGTGATCATTCCACTATTAAAAATGTATTACATATTCAAATATTTGCAAGAACTCAAATATATGTAATAAATTATAAATAAATATACAGATTATAACTAATCCTACAAATGCTGATTCTAACATAACGTATTTACATAACACATAATAAATTCTAAGAAAATGTTGAAATATTGTTATTTCTTAAGAATAAATGTAATAAAATTATTGAATTCCTCAGCAGGAAACTGTAAGTAATTACCAATTACTATTAATTTTTATTCGATTTAATTAAATACTAATAAGATTTGTATGTAAAACTAATGAACCAATTACATCATAAAAAACACATTGAAACTAAACACATGAGTCACCTGATGTTTACAAAAACATATTAAAACATATCACTTGAAAATTGACTAAATGTACAATAAAACTTTTACTTTAAAAACTAAAAAGGATGTCATAATAAAATGTATTACAAACAACACATAAACATGATTAATTGTATTAAATTTCTATTAGAAATTTTATGTGTATCACCTTGACAAGTGTCACCCAATCGGAACAGACAAAGAAAATTGTTCAAAAAGATTTAATGGCAGTTGAATAATATCACCAATGAGGAATAGAAGCCCCACTAGGTGTTACAAATAAATCAGTTCAATTGGAAATGAGACCGAAAACAGGATATACATATAAACATGAGTCATTTGACAGTTCTAATAACAACTGTCATTGTTAATTCATCTGCAATTTTATTAAAGGGGAAAGTTGCAATAATATTACTTGACTCACCATTGATGTCAGACTTCTTGTAACAGTTTGCTGCGTCCACGAAGTTGGTGGCAGCATCATGTCGAGCACCACTGCGGATATGCAGGTTGGCAGCTTCACAAAAGGCATTGCCAGCTGGTGCCCAGCTTTTGGACATTTTATACAAATTGGCGGCGCGCTGGTAACATTCCACTGCATCTTCCACACGGCTGGAGCTCCTTTCGATCGAAACAGAAATAAATATGTAAATATAATAGGATTCCAATGATTGTTTTTGGGGGTGGGTGATTTTTTGATGCTTACCCGAACAGCGATGAGAAAAAACCGCGGGACGAAACCTTTTTCTCCGCTTCGGCGATTAGTTGATTGGCTTTTTGTTCGTTTGAAGACATTTTTGCGGAATTATTTACATAAAATAAACCACTGACTTCTATTGACAAATTAGTTACGACTTTCTCCGCGAGTGGGCGTGGACTCATACAAAATGTCAATTGCCGCCAACCTAAATGTTTCCAAAAGGGTTTTTTAATTTTTATTTGAAAATTAACGTTGGTTTTTAACTATAATTGCAATTTTTAGATATGTACTTGTATAATACGTATTACTTTTTAATTGACATTAGTTAAAAACCGGTTATGAAGTTGTGTCAGTGCTGGTAACTGTTTTTAATTTGTCTACGTGTTTACCTAATTATTTTTTAAAATGTATTTGTTATTATTTAAAATTAATGTCTATGTTATTGTTATAGTAAGTAAGTGTGAATAACCCTTTAACGGCAGGTACGAAAAAATATTGATATAATTATTAAATATCTAATCTTTGAAGTGTATTAAAATAATAATTGAGTTATAAATTATTACTTACAAATTAATATATATATATATATATATATATATATAACATGTATGTCATATTTATGTGTCAAGAAATACATAATATGCGAACAATGTACGTTACTCCAAGACATTAACGCATCAGAACATAATAATTGATCATTACATTTTTTTTTCTGGAAATGGGGTATTCCCTTTTACATATATTTTATATTGAAAGGCATAAATTATTTGTATTTTTACATGAAAATGTGTTTCGCTTCGAATTATCTTAAACAAAACATAATAATTTAATCACACAGTTTTGATCTAGATTATCTCCAATTTAAATAATTTTTATTGAATATAAATAATATATTATTTATATGAATATAATAATATAATTTTTTTTTTAAATATAAGGGTAGTGGACAAAATTGAAATTTTAGCAGTTTTTAAGTTTTATGGAAATTATAGTAGAAGTTACTAAAGATTTGTCTTCTTGACATCATTTTTAATGATCTGAGCTATTGAATATAAATAATGACAATTTTTTTCTCTTAAAATATAAGATTAGTGGATAAAATTGAAATTTTAGTTGAGTTCTTAAATTTTATGGAAATTATAGAAGAAGTTATTAAAAAATTGCCTCCTTGGGCATTTGAAAAATTTTTGTTTAATGATTTAGTCGTATTAAGTTGGAATTTTGAGGGGATAATTTTTATTCCTAAACTTATATATTCAACAAAATCATATAATTGAAAACAGCTATATTGTTCGAATTATATTGCTGCATAAAACATCTAAAAGCTTTTACTGCCACGCATTAACCATAACACTGAAAATCGATTTTTAATTAAAGCCACCACTTCACTTATCTCTCTTTAATCCACTTTATCGAAAGTAACTGATAAAACCGATAATTACCAATAAGCAGATTCTAATTACATCAAACACACCAATTTTACGAAACGTGTTTGTAACGCCACATTTTTTTTATCATAATTGTTAACAAAATTACTGGGCAATGTCGAAAAAAATTATTTATTCCAAGGCGAACGTACAGTTGTCGTATTTAGTCTCATTAATTATTCCATTGTCTCTAAATGAATCCAACCTTAACATTTTGCAATGTGCAATGCTGTTTGTGAAAAAACGACGTTTTAATACAGTCAAACGGTCTTAGGATAATTAATTGATACCAAGAAACTGATGTCATCTCCAGATCTTGTCTATGAGATTTCAGATCTGAATTATTGAATCAATGACTCAGTAAATTAATGCGAATATGCTAAATTTGAATATGTACCTTGTAAAATGATTAATTTATGAGTATTATTAAATCAAATCTACTTACCGGGTTCGAGGAAAATATTTTCGGGTTGGTAAATAAAACACAATAATAAAAATTCGAGTATTTATTAAAATATTTAGTAAAAAATATGTATAAACCTAACTAAATTGTATACTTATAGTGACTTAAGTGTTTGCGACTAGATAAACATTTTTCAAAAACGAATTAAAGCTTGTAAGAGCACATCCTTTATTACACAGTAATATTATAAAAATATGCTTAAATCTACATACATATTAAAATCTAGAGCAAAAATTCAGTGCTATTATTATCGTTATAGCACCTTTTAATATTCAAGCAAATAATATTTTGGCAAGTCTCTCCCAATATTTTATATAGAAGTTACAAAAATTGGCCCATAATACTATTAATAAAAGAACATGTGAGATCTGCAGTTTAACGGCAGACATCAAATGCCAAAATTGCATAATGGTGTTATTGTTTATAAAATTACATAATGATACTCATGGGTTGTCTTAAGTAATGACAGTATCACAGTTGTAAAAGTAGGATTATTTTTAGAGGTACTAATAAAAATGTAATTTAAAAGCCCATGAGGTAAAGCTGCGCTATTAAAAACTTATTTATACCACCTTTCGTAATCCTATCTCTTATATAAAAACTATTTAGAATTTGTAGATATTAAAAAATAGGCATCCATACGAGTTTTCGTTACAAAAACATGTTGGCTAATAATATTTTATTTTAAAAATAGCCAGTTTTGCAAAAAAATTGTATAATATATATTTCAATAAATAAACAAAATCTCGTACGTAATAACTTCTAACAATACTAAAATAATTTAGCTTAACTAAACTGCTGTTGTCGCTAGTTTGACTGTTGTTACAAGTCGGCGTGTCAAACAATCGAATAGTTGACATTCCACGACAATTTGAACATTCTTGTTGGGATTTAACGTGCCACAACAATAAATCTAGTTGCTTAAATACATAAAAATAACCACTATGTTTTAATAAATATACAAACCCACATGACATGAAAATGATGAGTTATGTGGTTGAATTTCCAATGTTCTCTGGAACTAATAATAATAAAAGATAACAAAATATTGTTTTATTCAAACATTGGGACTTCCCCAACTTGCCATTAATGCAATAATAACCAGTTTTTACTCGTAACAATTATTTTTGTGAATGTCTTCCGTGGTATTTCTGTTATTATATTAAAATTGAATGGAATGTTAAATTATACGTATACACTCAGTAATGGCCATAATTATAGTAACTTCTGTTAGTTTGTGTCCTCTAGGTATCTGGACAAAACTACAGCAATTTCCTACTTTATAATGTTTCAATGATTGTCTGTGGATTTAAGTTGATTGTTTGTTAGTGGTCTTTTGCTTATAATAATTATTTAATAATGGGTAGTACTGAAACTGTATCATTACCAGACCAAGAGAAACAAGTCCAGATTGCTCAATAGGTGGTCAAAATTTGGCAACAGTCAGAACACGTACAATATTGAAGAAATTCTGAATAAATTTATTTTCTAAATTTCAAAAATTGTTTTTTCTCTGGTTCAGTTGTGCTCAAATTTAATCTGTATTATAGTAGAGGTTACTAATAAATTGCCTTCTTGGGCCATTTGAAAAATTTCTGTTTTATGATTTAATAGTTTTGTGATGGAATTTTTTAGGGAATCATTTTTAATGATCTGAGCTAGTGAATATAAATATAATAATAAGAACAATTGTTTCTTTTAAAATATAAGATTAATGGACAAAATTGAAATTTTAGCAGAGTTTTTAAGGTTTATGGAAATTATAGTGGAGGTTACTAAAAAACAGTCTTCTTGGGCATTTTTACTTTATGATTTTATAGTTTTGATTTAGAATTTTGAGGGGATGTGATGTGATGAACATATAAAATAAATTATACTTGTGTTTGTAAATAATGTATTTGAAATATTATTTGTATGAAAATTACTTTTACTTTCCTCAAATATTAAAACTGAAATATCTCAAAAACGGCTGTGATAATCAAAATTAATCAAGAATACCTTTTTTCTTCTAAATTGTCCACAGAATATGAAAAAGTTAGCAGTTTTAAAAAATATACAGTGGTGTAGAAAATAGGACAAGAAAAATAGAGGAACCCCTCAGAATCTACCGTCTTTTTCCAAAAATAAGACATCCTCCGAAAATGATGATGTTTCCAATGCACTACGAACAGGCTACTTAGACAAGAAGTATTCATTTAACGATAACTATATCGCAGGACGTGAGAGATTCGGACCTATGATTCAACAGAAAATGGATTTGGAAGAAAGTCAGTATATAATTTAGAATTTTATTTATGACCATGTTCCAAAAGAAGATGACATTACTGTAATTGAATAAATTTAAATTTCTGTATTCTGTGTAAAATAAATATTAAATAAAAATATATATACTTTTATTTTTGCCCTCCCCCGAAAATAAGCCCTAGACGGTACCTTTTTTCTTTTAAATTGTCCAAAGAATATGAAGAAGTTAATACTTTCAAAAAATATACAGTGGTGTAGACAATAGGACAAGAAAAATAGGGTAACCTCCAGAATCTAGCTACTCTATCATTATGGAAAAAGTTTAATACACTTAGTTGTATTTTAGAATAATACACACCAAATTTAAACACAATTGGACCAAAGGGTACGGAAATATGAGAAAAAAAACTTTAGAAAATTAAATTTCTTCAGGAAAATCCATACAAACAAAGTTATTTAGTTTATTGGACGAGTCTATCTACTAAATTTTCATCACATCTTTTAGAAATACATAGTTTTAATGTTAAATATTTCTCATTTAGTCAACAAAAAGTCCTTTCAAAATTCAATTCAATAAGAAAATATTACATTTTAGAACACATTACTATTGCTATAATAATGACCATTATTTTATTTATAAAATACAGATAGGCACCATATTTTTATAGAAAATTGGAAATTCATCAGAAAATTTGCACAATTTCGGAACGATCCTCGTAGTATCCCACACGATTTTGGCACAGACATACACGTAATCGATATCAAGATAATTGACACTGCTTTGGTATAAAAATTCCCCACAACCACATAAAAGCTACTGCTACATAAATAATACTTCTATAATACTGGTAATACCGATAAATACAACAAAATAACCGTTAACATTTTTAATACTGGCTCGGCTAGTTTTTTGCGTAACCGTGGTTACCGTGGTTGTTGCAACAATCTCTTTGGATAATTTATTTGACCCGCTCCCTTCCAATATGTCCTCGTCGTCGGTGGTTTCCAGAAGCTGGTCACCGTTGCACAGATCTTTCGAGCAATAACAGTATTCGACTTGGTTCGCCTTTTGGCAATCGTTGATTTTATTCGGGTCGCATGATCTTTTCGTAACGTTGCCTGAAAATCATTCGTCTCGTTTAACAGTAACAACAAAGTCTTCTGAATCTGGCTAAATTGCGGCTAATTGAAGCGGGTGGGAGTGATTCGGATGTAAAAATACACCGAAGTTCGTTACAAAGGCCGCGCATTAAGTTACAAAATGCTAATCACATGTTTCAAATTTTCACGATTCCCACGAGTATTTTGTAATTAAAGACTTTTATAACGTTCCGCTCGATTAAAATGATGTGCCACCGGTAAGGAATTTATTATGTTTTAATCTTATCCGACTAGTTTTACTCTTTCGCTCCGTCTCGCTTTCTTAATTTCATCCTCATGTTTCATATTTGTTTAACGACTCTTAAGATTCGTGGACAAATAAAAGTTTAGCCGTATAATCGATTTATACATAAACTTTGGTGGGTTGAAGCTTATTGGGACAGATGAAACGACGGGAAGCACTTTTAGTAATCAGGGGTTGATTTCTGTACAAATATGAGGGAGTGAATGTGTATAGGAAATTAAATGGGGAAATATCTTATCTTGATTTATGGGGTTTTCAAACACTACAATAAAATTTTGTTCACATTTTTATCTATTTATATTTAGGGGGATGAATTTTTATATAAAAAAAAGTTTATATGAATTTCTGATATTTACAGATAGATAAATCATCATAAAAAGTTTGTTCAATTGTATTAAATGTTTTTCTTATACGAAATTGGCATTTATCTTAAGTTATGGGGTTTTTGAACATAACAAAAATTTTGTTGATATTTCTATAAATTTCTTAAGAAAGGGATGAACTTCTATATTAAAACAAAGCTTAGATGAATATTTGAGATTCTCCAATAATTAAATTATCATGAAAATTTAATAGGATAATAAATTGTCATTCAAAAGACATTTATTTTGATTTATGAGGTCTTTAAATATAACATTTAAATTTTGTTGATGTTTTTATACATTTCTAATAAAAGATATGAACTTTTATGTAAGAACAAGATTTAGATGAATTTTTAATATTACTAAATAAATAAATTATCATAAAAATTTAATAGAACAGTAAAATTTGTTTATTTGGTTCAAAAGTTGTTGAAAAAGATAAACTTTTATGAAAAAACAAAGTTTAGATGAATTTTTTATATTTCTAGAAATGAATTATGATAAATATTTAATACAACAATAAAATTTGATTATTTGATTCGAAAATTATTGAATAAGTATTTTCCTTATATAAAGTTGTCATTAAAAAAATATTTATTTTGATCTATAAGGTCCTCAAATATAAAAATAAAATTTTGATGATATTTCTATACATTTCTCAGAAATGAGATAAACTTTTATGTAAAAACAAAGTTTAGGTGAATTTTTGATATTTCTAAAGGAATAAATTATGATAAAATTTAATAGAACAATAAAATTTGATTCAAAAGTTGTTGAATAAATGGTTTTCTTATACGAAAATGTCCTTTAAAAGATATTTATCTTGATTTATGAGGTCCTCAAACATAAAAATAAAATTTTGATGATATTTCTATATATTTCTCAGGAATGAGATGAACTTTTATGTAAAAACAAAGTTTAGATGAATTTTTTATATTTCTAAAGAAGTTAATTATGATAAAATTTAATAGAACAATAAAATTTGATTATTTGATTCAAAAGTTATTGAATAAGTGTTTTTATTATACGAAATTGTTATTTAAAAGATTTGTCATGATTTATGAGGTCTTCAAATATAAAAATAAAATTTTAATGATATTTCAATACATTTCTCAGGAATGAGATGAACTTTTATGTAAAAAAGGTTTGATGATAAATAATAAAAATTTAATAGAACAATAAAATTTGTTTATTTCATACCAAAGTAGTCGAATAAATATTTTTCTTATACGAAACAGACATTTAAAAATTTTAAATAGAAAAATTTATTTTTGTTTTGGTTTGTATTTAAAAATCTGTTCGTTCCATACTGTAATGTTTTTAGACATTTAATAACAATAACATTAATTTATGACAGGTTTAGATGAACTGATATTTCCAAAGGAATGAATTATGATAAAATTTAATGGAACAATAAAATTTGATTATTTCATTTAAAGGTTGTTCAATAAATATTTTTCTTATACTAAAGGGTCATTTAAAATATATTTATCTTGAATTATGAGGTCCTGAAATATAAAAACGAAATTTTGTTGATATTTTTATACATTTCTAAAGAATGAGATGAACTTCTATGTAAAAAAGGTTTGATGATAAATAATAAAAATTTAATAGAACAATAAAATTTGTTTATTTCATACCAAAGTAGTCGAATAAATGTTTTCCTTATACGAAACAGACATTTAAAAATTTTAAATAGAAAAATTTATTTTTGTTTTGTTTTGTGTTTAAAAATCCGTTCGTTCCATACTGTAATGTTTTTAGACATTTAATAACAATAACATTAATTTATGACACAATAAAGTACGAAAATTGTTGTTGTTATTAATTTTCTTGACCCTAATTTCTGTGATTTATTAATGGTTTACATTTATATAAATACACCAAAATATATTTTACAATTTTGAACGTCGAAAATTATTTTTAATCATAACTATTAATATTATAAAAATGACACAACAGATGCGTTCCATATATAAATAAATCCATCTCGATTTTTTATAAATTAAATAACCAACTCTAAAACCAAACAAAAAGTAACTCACCGTCCATTATCCGGAAGCATGATTTGTCGTTCTCGGAACAATCTTCTATGTACTTTGGATTTGAGGGGTCGAAACCATTGCAACTTCTATCCGGGTCCCCACAGACATAGCACTTTAGGGCCAATCCATTCTCAACTGAAACAAACAACAAACATCCGAGGCAATCAATAAACATCCTCTCGCATTATTTAGATTTGTTTTTTTTTTAGTCAGAAAATTTGAAACTTAAATAAACTTTTTCGAAGCGGATTAAAATATTTTTTTTTTAATTAATTAATGACTTGAAAGTTTTGATTTTTAATTTTAACCGTTAACTTTTACTTTCAGTTCAAAAAAATAAATAATATAATGGAGTTAAGTGTTTTTTCTTCAATAAAAGTTACGTTAGTTGAATATACTCTAGTTTAAATTTTTCCAAAAAACATTATGGTTAAAAAAAATTAAAAAATAAATAAATAAATATTGTGTAAATTACTAATACTGTTAATAAATTAATAAATATGAATAAATAAATAAAATAAAAATGATTGATATTTACCTAAAATAATTCCCAGGAAAATGATAAAAACCAAGGTCCATGAAACTCGGAAGCACACTGTCATGTCTGGTTTTAATTAGCGTTAATTTAAAGTATAAACGTAAAAATGAACATGGCAAATGTAAATTATAACTAAACGCTAGTCCGGCAATTAGTTGTGCGAATATCCCCCCTCATTTATCCAAAACCGACCGGAACCAACCAACCATACGAACATCATCCATTCATTGGAATTGGTTCGATTAGATTTAGAACCGTTGCGAAATTCCATAATAAAACATGATATTGTTATTGTTGTTTTTATTTTTATGTAAACGAAACGAAGTGTGCGATTTTAATCGTCTGTGTTTATGTGATGCGAATGAAAATCTAGATGAAACGAGACTACTTGGCTACTGGTTTCGGATGCTAGAGATTCTACAGCATTTGGGAATTTACGGAATGACAGATGCGAGTCTGCGCGGCATGTGGTGTTTATGGGGGGAGCACAAAAAGTTACTTCTTCTGATCTGATCAGACACCGTTCGACTTTCGAAACGTATTCCTTATTTATTAGTTTTGATAACAATAACAAACAATAAAAATTTCAGACACTTTTAATTAGTTCAAAAATAATACATATATAAATAAACATCAAACACTCACTTAAATTGTTATCTCCGCTTAAACCTAAATAAATTTACATTTATTTTAATAAACAACCATAAACCAACGAAAGTACAAAGCTATTTTCTTGTTAAACAATTTTATTGTTCATTGTTATCCGTTTAGTGTCATTATATTAATAATTATCCGAAACGAAACTAAATTTACAGTTTAGAAACTAAATAACTAATTTTACAAAGATAAGAGTTTTAATCCATGATTAAACAATTTCAAGTTCAAAGGTATTAATTTTATAAGGTGTCTTTCGAGGTATTGATGTGATCATATTAATTTAAAGGTATAATTAACAATTATTTTATTTATCTGTTGCTAGGATAACTAACAACCTGTTAAGATATACAAAGTGACTATTTTACATTTAATAATTTTTCTTGACATAATACATCACTGTTATTATCAATTATATTATATTTACAAAATGGGAAATTTAAAGGCATAAATAATAATTATTTTTACATCAGGTCCCTGTTGTTCATTTTTTGCTAGGATACTCGACAACCTGTTAGGATATTTAAAGTGACTAGTTATTCTTTATTTGATAATTTCACTTGACATAACTAATGATTATTATTTTTGTCATAATATATCAGTTTTATTCACAGCAAATATATTTATGAAATAAGAAATTTAAGGACATAAATAATAGTTTTTACATCAGGTCCCTGTTGTTTACCTTTTGTTAGGATACTCCACAACCTGTTAGGTTATTTAAAGTGACTAGTTATTCTTCATTTGATAATTTCACTTGACATAATTAATGATTATTGTTTTTGTCATAATATATCAGTTTTATTCACAGCAAATATGTTTATGAAATAAGAAATTTAAGGACATAAATAATAATTATTTTTACATCAGGTCCCTGTTGTTCATCTTTTGCTAGAATACTCGACAACCTGTTAGGATATTTAAGGTGACTAGTTATTCTTCATTTGATAATTTCAGTTGACATAGTTAATGATTATAATTTTTGTCATAATATATCAGTTTTATTCACAGCAAATATATTTATGAAATAAGAAATTTAATGACATAAATTATAATTATTTTTACATCAGATCCCTGTTGTTCATCTTTTGCTAGAATACTCGACAACCTGTTAGGATATTTAAGGTGACTAGTTATTCTTCATTTGATAATTTCACTTGACACAGTTAATGATTATTATTTTTGTCATACTATATCAGCTTTATTCACAGCAAATATATTTATGAAATAAGAAATTTAAGGACATAAATAATAATTATTATTACGTCAGGTCTCTGTTGTTCAACTTTTGCTAGCATACTCGACAACCTGTTAGGATATTTAAGGTGACTAGTAATACTTCATTTGATAATTTCACTTGACCCCCATTAATATTAGAAAAAAACTGGGGGATGACACCCCACTTAGGGGGTGGATTGTCTCAAAAAGTTCTTTTCCAATCTGTAATACCCCACGGTACCTATTAGATAGGCCACCTTGTATATACAACAAACTGAAATTCCTTATCGTATTTTTGGAAGAATTTCCGTACAAAAATAAATAGAACGCATTACGACTTGGCATAATATTTGTTGTTTACAGACGTTAAGTGCACAAAATAAGCCCATAACAGTTTAAACAATACAGCGTAATCTGGGTTGCATAACACGTGGACTCCCTATTGGTCAACGTGTCGACTTAAAATTGAGCCTTCAAGGGGTAAATTTCAAACTGAGGCAACGCCGTTACGAAATTCCTGAGTTGACATCCACTCAAGCACCGTTTAAATGGCAACAATTCCAATTTCACCCACATACGCAGAAAAGCCAGCACCCCACCCTACTAATTGTTGACTAATTTAGCTAATTAAAACGTTCGCATACAACCCTCCCATAATATCGAATCAGTATTGTCCGTTGTAATTGAAAGGTTTCATGATAATTAGAGAATGTGTGTGCAGCGGTAAAAATTGATTCAAGTTCAAATATGACAATGTATTTGTAGCGCTATCTCATTCTACAAGCAGCCGTCAAATGTAGTTGTTGCGTATTGGTCTCCTGTTTTAGTGCAGCTTTAGTTTTTCTTCGATTTTAGTTTTCTGGTGGTTGAAATATGGCCAATTTTCACAAGGTGGAAGTCAACAGGACCGTTTGGGAGGTCCCCCAAAGATACCAAATGCTTTCGGCCGTTGGTTGCGGAGCATACGGACAAGTTTGGTATGTGCGACACCTACCTATGTGTATATATATATATATTTATTTTTTTTATGTTGTCGAGGTTAAAATGCAATAATCAGGCTAATTGTAATTAATGGGTTAAGGCATTATTGTCTGTTGGCACAACAGTTACGTTAAATTCTTTACGACTTTCCGATTGCCAGCATCAATAAATGTTTGGAATATAGGTTAGGATTTTAAATTTAATCCTTCACCTACTAAATTAGAAATCTTGTGGATGTGTAAATTTGATTACAAATGCGTGGAACGTCAGGTTGTTAAAAAAAAAAACAAATGAATAATTTTGCATTGTATTTTTGCATTTCCCTAAAAATTAAATAGGTTTATTGACTCACTGTTTCTGTTATTGCCAGAATATT
Source organism: Aethina tumida (assembly GCF_024364675.1). NCBI lineage: Eukaryota > Metazoa > Arthropoda > Insecta > Coleoptera > Nitidulidae > Aethina > Aethina tumida. Next base: position 4,908,096 of record NC_065435.1, on the reverse strand, counting down.
TTTGTATTGATTATTTTTAGACCTTAATTATTTGCAATTGTGCATTCAGGTGCTTTTCTACAATAGATGCCACAATTTTTATTTTGCCAATTGACTGTTTACAAAGTTTTTTTTTTCTGTTTGTGTGTTTACCCTGATAAATGTACAACCATAATTTTGTACACTGAATAGTTAAATAAAATGCTGGTGTTTATTAACATGTTGTGCCAAATAATAAATTCCAATTAATATGAACATTGCTGAAGTATTTAGCGTCATTTATTTGTGTGAGATTAAGAAAATTGTCACATTGAAAAGTCCTATTGGACTCAGACACTGTTTTCGTAAATATGGTATTAATTATTTTTAGATTAATAATTTGCATTTGTGCATAATAATAGTTTATTAATTGAGGTGGTACATGAGCTTGTTTACACAGTTTATTTAATAAATTGCTTGTTTACACATATGATTTACAATGTTTTCATTTGTTCTTCTAGAAGAAATAAAATACATGGCATCATGTGTTTTATGTTTCTTTATCTTTGCTTTTACAAATTAATGCTGTTACGACATATTTATATTGTTTTATAATTATATTACTGAAGCTGGTACTTAAATGAGTTGAATACCCACATTATTTTATTAATATAGTTTTTTCTACCAGGTGTAATGAATTAATTATAAAAATATGTAATACTTCCTTGTATTTCATAATTCATTTTTTGTGTTTAAAAATTAATGTTGTAACCACGTAAACCTATTATTTTTTTTTGGTTAAACAATAGGTATTTATTTAGTCTTCTTGAGAGTCTAATTGGACATTAATTATAAAATATTTTTGTTCACAGTACTTATTGCTAAACTGTTCATAAGTAAATGTAGGTGTATTTTGTTTAATTTATGATTATTAACCAATTGTTTATGCATTTACCGTACTGTTTATTTTATTTTTGCATTTACCAAAAAATAGAATAAGTTTATTGACTCGTTGTTTCTATTTATACTATAATATTTTTATATTTATTATTCTCACACTTTGGAATTATTTACAATTGTGCATTTAAGTATTTTTCTTCAAGGAAGCTTATAATTTTCTTTTCAATTAAATGTGGTTTTAGAAAACCTGGTTTTTCTTAACGTATTATGCAGAGTAATCAGTTCTAAGTAATGTGAACATTGCTGAAGCATTTAGCATCATTTATTCTGGTGTGATTTTAAGAAACTTTGTCACTTTGAAAAATCTTGTTGGACTCCATTTAAATACCTTGTTTTCATGCATACAATCTTGTGTTTGTTTCTAAACCAATCATTTGCAATTGCACATAATAATAGTTTATTAATTGAGGTAGTACATGAGTATGTTTACACAGTTCCTTTAATAAATTACTTGTCTACATATAGGAGTTACAAAGTTCTCATTTTTATGTGTAAAAAAAAGAAATACATGGACATCATGTGTTTTATGTTTATTAATCTTTGCTATTAATGCTAATTCGACATATTTATAGTGTTATAATTATATTCCAGAAGCTGGCACTTAAATAAGTTGAATATCCACATTATTTCAATAATAAGTTTGTTCAGCCAGCTGTAATGATTTAATTATAAAAATATGTGACACTTCCTTATATTTCATAAAGTGTTTTTTGTGTTTACAAATTAATGTTGTAACTGCATAAACCTATTATTCTTTTTTGGTTAAAAACTAATGATTTATTCAGTCTTCCTCACAGTACTTAATTTAAATTGTTCACAAATAAATGAAGAGAAATTTTGTTAAATTTAATGAGGAAATAAATATGTTTATTAATCAATTGTTTATGCGTTTACCATATTGTATATTTTATTTTAGCTGTAATATTCAAGTATTCATTATTTTCACACTGTGGAATTATTTACATTTGTGAATTTAAGTGCTTTTCATTAAGGAAGATCACAATTTTTATTTTCAATTAAATGGTGTTAGAAAATCTGATTTTTCTTAATATGTTATGCTGAATAATCAGTTCTAACTAATATGAACGTTGATGAAGTATTTACCACCATTTAGTTTGATGTGATATTAAAAAGCTTTGTTACATTGAACATTCTTGGTGGACTCCAGTTAAACACCTTGTGTAGTCTTGTGTTTATTTTTAGACTAATCATTTGCAATTGTGCTTATTAATAGTTTATTAATTGAGGTGGTACACAGCATGTTTGCACAGTTCATTTTAATGAATTACTTGTTTACACGTATGCCTTATAATGTTATCATTTGTATGAGTTACTTTCTAGGAAAATAAAATGTATTTTAATTTTTATTATTATTTAAAATTACTTATGACTCACAATACTCTTGGTAGTTATTTAAATTAATAAATACAGTTTTGGTTATCCATTAAATTTTAAACAATGACATTTTATTATAATCTCAATATTGTTCTGAACAATTATACTGTAATACAATTGATAATTATATGGTATAACCCAGTTATTTTATGTTATCTCTTTAGTAATTTTAAATTATCACAATCAATTTTATTTGTTTTACTAGAAATAATATGTTAACTGGAGCCTAGTAAAACAGATTTTACTTTTATCTGGTCCACGATATTTATTTGATAGTTAATTACAGATTAAATTATTATTTAATTAAATACAATTCCAGTTCAGCGTTGGATTCTGTGACGAAGCAGCGGGTGGCTATAAAGAAGTTGGCGCGGCCGTTCCAGTCGGCGGTCCACGCAAAACGTACCTACAGAGAATTGAAGTTGCTCAAACACATGAGACATGAAAACGTGATAGGTTTACTCGACGTATTTTACCCGCAGCACGATAACACACAGGTTCGCATCAATATTTATTTGTTTATTATCGGTAAATTGACGCTATATTAAACATGATTGATTAATGGGCAAACATATTTGGGTACACGTTACATGTTTATCCTAACTATTATTAGAATTTTTTTGTTGAAATTGAATGGAGCCGGTTATGTTAAAAATTGTTAATTAACCAGGTAATGTTTATTTTAAAGGTATCTTGCCGGGATACAAAAGGATTAGATAAAAATAATTTAAATAGTTTTTTTATTTTTTTACTATTTATGTGGTATCATTAATAAAAAGCAAACAATTGTTTTAAATAATTAACAAAAGCAGTCTCAAATAATGATAGAGAATTTATTTTTTGGTGATATTAAGTAAGGCAGGTTTAATTATCCAATTGGATAGAGTTTTATATTAAAAATTGATAATTATCCAAGTATTACTTGTCTGGCTACAGAAGGTATAACACAATAATAATTTAAAAAATTTTTCAATTGACTTTTTACAGTTTATAATGAGTTCTATTAATAAAAAACAAAATATTAATCTAAAATATCTTTCAAAATAATGTTAATTTAGATAATGAATATTAGAAAAATAATATACAGTTGTTGCTAGAATTTAAAATTAAACATTTTGAAAGATATATCATATAGTAAATGGATTTACACATATTATTCTAATTTGGTTAGCTAAAGAAATACAACATTCAAATATATTTTATGACAGTATTTGACAGTGCTCTTAATAATAATTAATGTATGCTTAATAGGATTTATATTATTTTAAAACTAAACTCACTTTCAGTGGGTAGTAAGAAAGACTGCATGCCAGAGAAGGGGGAAATAATAACTAACATGAAACATCAAGGTCTAAGTATTGCTGACATGGCTAAAAACTTGAGATGCTCTCGAAAAATGGTTTACAATGTTATTAACAAACATGAAACGGCACACACACAGATTATTCGAACAAGTTTGCACAAAAATATATTAAATATTATCCAGAATTTTGGCAAATTTTAGAGTCATGAATTCAAGATAGTAAGTAAACAATATGTTCGTCGTGACTATTATAAAAAATTATTAGTAAAATAGATCAATTAAATATAAGGGGAGATGATAATGGAACAATTTGCTACAATAATTTACCAGTTACATGTATTTCTATTCATGATAATAAGTCCAAATATTCTCAGTGGTTAACACCATAAAAGACAAACTAAAAAATATTTTATTTACTTGTTATATAGTAAAAACTATATACATTTTTGACTCATTTAAAATGTGTTGAATAAATTTAATTTAGAATGCACGTATTAGTGAAATTTAGGATATGAGGACATTCTTTAAATATTTTTTCTTTTATTTTTAGATGTATCTAGTCACACACTTGATGGGAGCGGATCTCAATAACATAATTCGAACACAAAAACTCACAGACGACCACGTACAATTCCTAGTATATCAAATACTTCGAGGGTTGAAATACATACACTCAGCAGGAATAATACATAGGGTAAATTATTGTCTTAGTTAACAGAGGTATATTTTATTACGAAATAATTTTGTCAGGATTTAAAACCATCAAACATCGCCGTGAACGAAGACTGTGAATTGAAAATATTGGATTTCGGTTTGGCAAGACCGACAGAGACCGAGATGACCGGTTACGTGGCCACCAGATGGTACAGGGCGCCGGAAATCATGCTCAATTGGATGCACTACAATCAAACAGTCGACATTTGGTCAGTGGGCTGCATTATGGCCGAACTTCTCACTGGACGCACCCTATTCCCAGGAACTGATCGTATCCTTTTTAATTCATTTACTTACAACAACCAACATCTAACAAAGCGAAGCACAATTTGTGTATTTAATTCTTACGGCTAACCAGACATTCACCAGCTGAATTTAATAATGGAGATCCTCGGCACGCCTTGCGAGGAGTTCATGCAAAAAATCACATCGGAAAGTGCACGAAGCTACATTAGATCGCTCCAGCCGATCGCTAAGAAGGATTTGACGCGGTACTTCGTCGGCGCAAATCCGCAGGCTATAGATCTGTTGGCACTGATGCTCGAAATTGATAGCGACAAACGCATAACGGCCGAACAAGCGTTGGCGCATCCGTATCTGACGGCCTATGCGGATCCGAACGACGAACCTGTGTCGTCACCCTTCGATCAAAGCATCGAGGATAAAGATTATTCCGTTGAAAAATGGAAAGGTATTGCAATAATTCTTTAGTATCCAAAAATAGGATAAAATATTTAAAGAGACTATTCTTGAGCTCATTTTAAAAAAAAAAATGTATGAACCTATGTCCTAAACGCCTTAAATTAATAAAAATCTTTTTTATAATATCTATGTTACCACACTAGAGATTTTGATGAAATTTTGTACATATCTACAATGCATATTCTAGTCAGAAAAATAACACGGAAATGCACATTTATAATTAAATTCAAACAAAATATTTTATTTAAAATAATATAATCGCCTATAAATGTCGAGGTTTAAATTCTACAAGATATTGGCAACAGTCATTTGAAACTAACTCCCACGACTCCAATTAGTAATCATAATTCATCTAAATTTTATGGTTTTTGGTGTTTTAATCGAGATTCCATGTCGTTTTATAAGTGTCCAATTGGATTTAGATCCGAACTGAGGATAATTAATATATTTTTTTGCAGTCTACTAGACAATGAAAACTTACGAATATCGTTCTGTATTTCAAAATTTAAGAAGTTTAGAAACATACATTCATAAGAATATTAAATGAATGAAGTATATACTATGTAAAATATTGAAAGGGGTAACAGTGTGAACCAAAATAAGCAATTAAATGAACGGTTTCGGAGATAATGGAAGAATATTCCTTTTTATAACAATAAAAACTCATTTTTTGTCATACATGGGTGATATTTTGTGCTAGGATTGTTTACCATTAATGTAGAATGTATTTTATGTATGGTCGTTCTAATGGAATTGTCAATGAATCATTTCGTATGTATGGTGAGGCTTACTCCCGTCGCTTCTTATCTTTGAAAGAATTCGCTAGACTTTGCTGGTTACTGGTTTATTGAGCACACAGTGCTACTTATCAGGAAGGCCAAGCTCTGTATCTACACCTGGTACAGAAGAAGAAATTCTAGCACAAGTGGAGCATAATCCATTGGATCAAGCACAATTAGTTTTTTGTCATTGGTTTATAATACTCATGTTTGACAAAAGCCCCCATGTTGTAAAGGAACCTAGAAAATTTTGAAAGGTATTATAGGCAACAGATTTCTAGATTTTGTTCTACCAAACTGATTAACAGAAGCAGCTTACCTAAACATTTTCCAAAATACAATGGGAGGTTTTTTGGACGATATCCCTTTGGATCAAAAGTAACAAATGTGATACTAGTATGATAAAGCTTCAGCTCACTTTTGGATTATGATTAGAAAATATTTAGACGAAACATTTCCACGTAAATAGAAAGAAAGGCTTCTGTATTTATAGACTGTAAGATTAGTCAATGAAACTCCTGTCGATAACTTCGAGGAGCGGCAGTTACAAGTTAATAAAGATTCCCAAGAAATTTGGGCTAATGTGAAGGTTTTAGAAAGAATTTGAAAACCACTGTCTAGTTATAGAAGGTTGTTTGAACATCTTTTGTAACTTTGTTTTTGTACAATAATAAATAACTAATAATTAATTTCCATATCTTTGAACCTGTTCATTTGTGTATTAAGACTTTTTCCACACTATTTACCTCTTTAAATATTTTACTGTCTTATCTTTTGACCATTTGATTTTGATAGTACGCACTAAATGCTGAAGATTGTGAGAGTACGAAGACCGTTTACACAGTTGTTAGTAGAATACCCAATCAATAAGAAGGTTGATACATATTATGTTTATTTTTAATTGTCATCTTTAAATTGCTTCCTAAGTTTTGCCTCAAAAATATATTTTGAAAATTATTGGTCTATACGATGGTCCTAGTTTACCATGCATGTCAAAAATGAACTTTCCAACAACAAAATAATAGTTTTATAGACATTTTAGTTAGACCATCAATCATAAAAAAATAATAAATTGGCTTTAGATATAGGACATGGTATAGCCATTTTATTTGCAATTATATGTAGAATTTAAAAATCTAAAAATATACAGGGTATCCATTGAAAATTACAAAGTTTATGCTACCTACTTCCGGCGAAACCGGAAATAAAATTTTGTTCAAAGTAAATTAGAAAAGTAGTTCAAGTCAATGTAAATTACTTTAAAAATTTCAAATCATTACCTTTTTCCATTCTCCATAAACTTGTAATGAATAATATAAGTGAGTCACCCTGTATATAAATGATATTACTTTGTTGGTGTTATTACCTGATAACTTAATACTAAAATTATTGATTTGTTTTATGAACGATAATTTGATCATTTTTTGTTTTGTTTCAGAATTAGTGTTAGAAGAAGTGAATACGTTTGAATATCGTCCCATCCAGAATGAGGATAATTAAGTTTTTCTATTTTATTATGGCCTGTTAAATATAAATAAATACATCAATTTTACTGTATTATAGTAGATGTACAAAAGAAAGAACAACAAAATGTTTACAATAATTTTATTATTTCATCCTTTATACATAAAATATAAAAACGAATGCCTAAAATTCTTATATATGTACAAAATATTTTTTTTGTATTTATATAAATTAGTCTACTTTAATAGCAGGTTTCACAGCTTTATTAATTGAGTATATATCTGTTGATTCATTTACTTTTGTGATGCCCAGTTTAATAATTCTTAACCTAACAGGAATAAAAGTATTTAATAATTTAACTTAAAATAAAATACTGTTCATTACAAAAATAACATACATTTCATATAATACCCTAGTTGTAAAGAACCCTGTTTATAAACGAATATATACTTATATAGACAGGGCTCATAGAAGTATCGTTAATGCTGTTGAATGATTAAACAAAATGATTTTTTGTAACATAGAATAATCCATATAAATAAAATGACATCAAAACCGCTGAGTAGCATAAATAATGACGAGTAGTTTTTTCTGAGATGATTCCACGATTATGTACAGGCCGGTTGCGTTTCACATGAGCTGCATTAGTAGATTATTACGGTATACATCGAGATACATTTATTTATTACTTTAAGAATACGGACTTCGAAAAACATCTAAAAAACGTGCTAAAACTTCTAATAATATTAAAAAGGCACGCTATAAACTGTTCGAAAGATACAAGAGCGTAACTCTGGGCTTCTCAAAGAAAAACCTGAGTCTACTTAGAGGGATAACACGTCTAACTTCTTAATGATTAAAATGTTCCTTGGACAACCGGCCTTGATTGTTTTCAAAAAGTTACTTAAAAACGCGATTTCAATAATTTACATGAGGTGATGCGACAGTACGACGATTAGCTCAATAGTGATAACACAGATTGTTTAGTGGTCGTTCGTCTCTCCAGTTAATACACAATTTTCAATTTAAATACTGTTATTGGATAAATACTTCAATTTTAATAATACCGCTGGGGAATACTATTTAGTCGAAATCAAATTTCAGGAATGTGGACCATCAACAGAAGCATGATTTCAAATCTAATTTTGTTACAGAATTAAGAAACATTTACCAACCATTTATCTGACCTGTTTATTTTCTTACTTTGAAACATATATTCAGGTTAAATTACGTTCTAAGCAAGTTTAGGTGGGATAAAACAGTTTTAAATACGAATTGTTCTTCAGACTTCTATACTTAAATGTTATAAATAAAAAATACTGATTAATAAAATAATAAAATGCAACTTAAAATAAAAAAACAGTCTATACGATGAGTAAATAAATAAAAATATGTCTGTTGTTGTAAAATCATATGATACATTTTCAGACAATTATGCAACAATAAATGCTAATTACTTGTGATGAAAATTGTGGAGGACCAAGTAAATAATAATAATGATAATAATAAAAACATTACATCGCTTTGAAACAGGCTATGATTCGAGTTCGACAGCAATCAAATCAGTTTCGATCCAATTGACTAGCACCGCCGAATGAAACTAACCCTGACGTTGTGAATTTCTGATCTCTATCAGCACTTTTGAGCTATCCGCCGCCGCACTTGAGTGACCCTGATCGTCGTCGTTGCGACCGCGTTCACGCCAGCCTCAGGTCTTGCAAAATTTGGCGACCTCGTGCAGCCTCTTCCACAGATCGTACTGTTCGCTACTCTTCACCATGTGGAAGCTGATCGCCTTCTGTAGGTTGCACGGCGTGAACGAGACCTTCTTGTTGAGGAACTCCGGCGCGTGGACGCGTTTGATCTTCAGCCCGTTCGCCACGATGCCGGTCACGAACACGTCCTCCAGCTTGAAGTAGGTGTGGTTCAGGGCGGCCGTGTACAATTCTTTGGATAGTTGAGCGGGCATGAGGTAAGCGGGACCGGTCGTGAAGTCCGGGAATACTGACGGTTTGTATTGCTGTGGCGAGATGTAGTATTTGGACTTCTTGTTCCTGATCGGCTTCCATTTTTTCGCCAGTCGGCCGTAGATGGCACGCTGGTCCGGCTTGTGTTTGGACAGGAAGGCGAGCAGACGCGACACGTTGATGAACATGTCGTCGTCGGTTTTAAGTACGAAAGCTGCTTTCGGACAGTAGTTGTCCACCCACTCGAGCAACGAGATTGTCTTTAGCGTTAAATTGTCATAAGTGTCTATAAACTTTCCCCTAATAATATCACCGTACAGATCCTGTTCTGCATCTAATCGAGTATTGAGCGTTTCGTCGGACGTGGAGCCCAGCATGAAGGCGATGGCCACGTCCTTCCTGATGGCGTAGTGGCCCCAGGTTTCTCTAATAGCTAATCTGGCACTCTCATGACTCGGCGCGGATGTGATGCATATCAACAGCTTGATGTTCTTCCCCAGTTCCGGACAGACCTGCTGGCTCATGTCCACGTGTCCTGCCTGGTAGATCAACTCGGCCGGCACCCCTCTGGTCAGGTCGGGCTGACTGCCGTTCCCGCTGGCACTGTGATTAGACGTCACCACCGGTTGGACGATCGGATCTTCCGGTGTGGCACTGTGTGGCGACGCGTCGTTCTTGAGCGCCGCCTGCTCCGGTTGGGCGGCCGTCGCGTTCGTTCGCAGGAAGCGCTCCAGTGTCATCAGGCTTCTGGTCGGCGTTGCCGTTGTGTGAAGCTGACTGGTGTTGGTGTACGAGAGGAAGATGGCCAAAGTCAGCAGTGCCAGGACGATGATCGCCAAGTGCAGGAACCGCACCTGGACAGGCCATGCCAGCCCCATGCCTGAGAAATTAAAACCTGCTTTTATTATTAAAGTCTTAATAAAATGATTTATATTCTTTGTAGTTCTGAATAATTATTATAGTAGTTCTATGGTATATAGAACTACAAATATATAATAAACAATCTTGAGGATAATATACAGTTTTGAAATTCATAGGTAATTCTGTATAACGTTTTATACAACTTTGTGTACAATCTTACAGTTTTAAATTTCCCAAATATGTCTATACAGATTTTAAATAGTTCTAAGCTTCACAGAGGACACTTTTTAAGTTATTCATATACATTTTAATATTATAAGTTTCTATTATATGTCAATAAAATTTAAACAATTGACAAATTTTTTAACAATTTTATATGTCTGCTTAGAATTTAGACATACAATTTGAGTTTCTTCTCAAACTGTTTTGTGTATAATTTTAAACAGTTTTAAACTTCCTAAACATATTTGTATAGAATTTAGACTCTAAGTCTAATTACGCTAAAAAGTTTTAAACTTCCCAAATATTTTTATGTGAAATTTAATTTATCGTGAAACGTTTACAGTAATTTATGTACATTATAGTATTTGTACAAATGAGAGAATATACGTATATTTTAAACACACCTAAATTTCATAAGCAAGTCTTTCTAAAATTTAAAAAACTGACAAACTTTTTGAGCAATTTTACATAATAAAAGCAGTCATTAACTTTCTAAACTATTTTTTGTATAATTTTAAACAGTTTTAAGCTTTTTAAACACATTTGTATAGAATTTAGACAATTCTAAACCTGAGAGCAGTGCTTTAGAAATTTTAGACACTTTTTAAGACATTTTATATATAATTTAAGAAGTTTTAAAATTTCCTAATTACATATGTATAGAAATTAACTTGATACGAGAATATTTAGACATATTTTATGCTTTTTATGTACAATTTAAAAAGTTTTAAACTTCCCAAACATTTTATAGTAAAATTTAATTAATCGTGAAATTTTAAAACAATTTTATAAACAACAGAGACAGTTTTAAATTTAATAAAAAATTCTACATAGATTTTAAACATGCCCAAATTTCATAAGCAGGCCTTTATAAAATTTAAAAAATTTTCATAATTTTTGTGCAATTTTATATAATAAAAGGAGTCACTAACTTCCTAAACTATTTTATCTATAATTTTAAAATTTTTAAACACATTTATGTAGAATTTAGACAATTCTAAACCTGAGAGCAGTAATTTTAGACACTAAAAAGTGTAATTTAAATTTCCTAAATATATTTTTATAAAAATTTGACTGTTCTAAACTTGATACCAGTATAAGTAGAAAATTTAGACACTTTTTGAACTATTTTATGTACAATTTAAAGAGTTTCTGAACTTAAAAGGAATTTTGTGAACAATTTAGTCAATTATAATATTTGAAAGCAATTTTCTGTACAATGGAGATATAAACGTAAAATTGTCGAATTGTCGAAATTTTTAACCAATTATATATAATTGTGACTGTTCAAAATTTTATAAACAATTATATATTTAAATAAACCTTTTGAGACAATTAAATAATGAATGTATATATCAAATTTACAATTCTGAAGTGAAAATATAATTTTATAAAAATATCATTCTTTGTGTATTTGTTTAGTTCCATATTATTCATGTTCATGTTCATTATCTAGAAATAAATTTTAATTTAGATTTTATCAATAATTCACTGTTATATTGAATGATTTCTATTAATTACATTTTTTGTGATAACAATTTTGAAACAATATGATTCTCATATAAGATAACAACATTATTGGTAAAAAATATCCGTCTATTTTTTATCTATATTTTCGTTTCAACAAATTATAAAATTTCAATTTAACGATTGATTTTTCAGGAATGTAATTAAAAACTAATTCTACTAAATAATAAAATAATGTTTCAATCTACTACGGATATATTTCATGGTATTCAGTCACGTCAACCAGACGAGATTAAACGTCTACTGATAACATGAACTAATGCTCTCAAATTTTGGGCGATATTAATATAATGTATTCATTTGCCTAACTGAAAATACCATTTACAAAATAAAAATTGTAATATTATATAAATAAATCAAATAAATCATATGGCCTGGCAACACGATACACTATTTTTTGTTTATACAATGGAAAAAATCATACAAGTGGTGTATATTAAGTTTTATCGAAGTAATGTCAATTATTTTAACAATAATTACTGTCAAAACCTTTATCAATAAAAACATCAGCTCAACAGTAACAAATCAATAATTTGAAAGATAATAAGAAAACGATTCACCCAATTAGTCCGCAAAACATGATTAATCCCAATTGCGAGAGTTTCCAATCTGCAGATGACCTAGTGAAAGCACGACTCACTCAATCCATCGTAATAAGGCCTTAAGAAAAATTCCATTCGGGACAGATTTTCAATCTCGTGTGGGCTTTTTCGTGAGGGCTGTTGCATTAATCATTCGTATATCACTTACGTCATATTCAAAACCGCATTTATGAATTCTTCCGTTACTGATAGAATTAATTTAAAAATTGTTGTAAACAAAGATATCAAAACTGCATGGTTTCTCCCAACATGCATGCATGCAAGTTTTATATCACAAATTGTAATTAAATAATTGTTGTGAAGTCAAACTAAACTTAAATTTATGCACTAATTTATAAGAACTCGTTTAAAATTAATTCACAAATTGAAAAAAAGGAAAAACTCGGTGTGTAATATATAAATTAAAATGTGGATGATCAATTAAATCCAAAAGTTATGTATTAAGTTAAATGAAATTGTTTAAATTTAAAAACAAGTTAAGTCTAATAAAATAGAATATAATTTAGAGGTGGAAAAAAAGGAAAAACTCACAATGTGAGTTAAAAAATAAAAAATTTAGTATTCAAAATTGAGCTTAACAAAAGAAGTTAACAATTTAAAGTTTTTAAAGCCAAAAGTTAGGTATGAAGTGAAAAGAAATTGTTTAAATTTAAAAATAAGTTAAGTACTAATATAATAGAATATAATTTAGGGGTGGAAAAGAAGGAAAAACTCGTAGTGTGAGATGAAAAAACAAAATTTGTTATTCAAAATTAAGCTTAACAAAATAAGTTACCAATTTAATGTTTTTAAAGCCAAAAATTAAGTATTAAGCTAAACGAAATATTTTAAACTTAAAAACAAGATAAGTACTAATAAAATAGAATATAATTTAGGGGTGGAAAAGAGGGAAAAGCTCAGTGTGAGATGAAAAATCAAAATTTGGTATTCAAAATTAAGCTCAACAAAAGAAGTAAACAATTTAAAGTTTTTAAAGCCAAAAGTTAGGTATAAAGTGAAAAGAAATTGTTTAAATTTAAAAACAAGTTAAGTACTAATAAAATAGAATATAGTTTAGGGGTGGAAAAGAAGGAAAAACCCATAGTGTGAGATAAAAAAATTAAAACTTGGCATTCAAAATTAAGCTTAACAAAAGAAGTTAACAATCTAAAGTTTTTAAAGCCAAAAGTAATTTACATAAAGTAAATCAAAATTGGAAGCAGAGGGTATAAATTCTAAATACAGTCTATTTATCTCAAAATGTCACGATTTCCGACAATGCACTTTACGACACTGAAATGATTCAAAATGTACTTACAAGTTCTAGTTCGCATTATCGAAAAACGTCTGTACGCTTAGCACAACAAGTCCTATCTCACAATCGGTGTCGAATTGATGGAGTTCGCAGATTCACCGGGCTATTTTACCAATTGTCAGACGCACATGCAACGAATGCGGTTTTGTAAAACACAACGTTCGTAAACCACAATATTTTCGATGAGATGTCACTGACTGTTGTCCGTGTTTACTATTTGCCGGGATCGCAAATCAAAACTTTCGATTCGGTCGAGATTTTCGGACGTATTTTTCACGAATCATCGGCGTTCCGGGTGTACGACCGACTATTTCTCCGCTTATTCGAAACAATCTAGTTAATTGGGAAATTGGAAATAAAAGTTAGGAAAAAACAAATGAGGAGTTCCATGTAGTAGTTCTTATCATTATCAGTATGATAGCATACTAATTCTGATAATTTAAATTCATTTAAAAAGTTAATGCAGTTTTATTGTTCCTATGAACAAATATGATCCTGATAATCAAAACCATTTGTAATCAGCTTTTTACATAATTCTTAATTCTAGTTAACACATTTTTTTCATGTTTAATAAGATTTTTAATTCATTGTGTTTTAATAATATAATTAGTATAAGTATAATCTTGTTAAATATTACAATACGAAATGTTATAATGCTATTTAAACAAATTACAGAGTTTGAATGAAACATATAATTTTGTGAGTAAAAGTTAGACAATATAAACAGATAAAATATTCAAATACAATAATCAATAAATTGAATTACCATGATAATTATTATTATTATGTATCTAAATGTACGCACTATATATTTTTTATTACGATAATATAAAAATTATATTAACATTTATAGATAAATTAACGTAATTCATATTAAAATGAAAATATTTAATACATTTAATAATATAAAAATAACATAAAACTTGACTTCATTAATTATCATACTTAAAAGGGAATAAAATATCAAATTTATTTTATACATTAATTGTTTATAACTTTCACAACAATATAAAAATTAAAATATTTATAATAAAATAATACAATATTTATAATAATATTAGTGTTTTTTTTAAATGTCTAAAAATTAGTAGTTTTTAATTTCACCATAATATAAAAATTAATAATAAAAACTTGAATTTCACAGTACAATTTATAATAAGTTTATTAAATATTTGTTTTTTAAAATATTCTGTATTTATTTTATTATTTTTAATTTTTGTAATATAAAAACTAAAAAAAATATTAAAAAAACAGTAAACCTTAATAGTTGTCCAAAAACTTGAATTTGAAAATTAATTAAAATCTTTTTTTTTTCATTCTGTTAGATTTACAACTTTTTTTGATTAAAAAAACACCAAATTTATTTTCTAAATTAGTTTTCAATTTAAAAAATAATAATTAAAATGTTAATTATAAAAACTTGAATTTAATAATTAATACAATTTATAATATGTTTATTCAATTATTTAGTTTTTTAACACATTATGTTATTTTATTAATACTTTTTAACTTTTATATTATTGTAAAAATTAAAATATTTATTAAAAAAAGCCGTAAATAGTGCAAAAACTTGAATAATTTAAATTAATTTATTCAATTATTTTTTGTTGAAACATTAATATAATTAATAATTAATATAATCTAAAAAATTGGTCAATTGACTATTTGAAAAAAAAAAATAATTAAATTATTTGATGAAATAATATATTTCGTAATTGTGAAATATAAACAATAGATACATAAAATAATAGAACAAGAAATTAGTGTACAAACTAAAAATTTTTAAGGACCATATTTAAACAAGTTATTACGCAAAATTAATAAATTACAGCGTCTAAAATTAGAATGTTTTTAAAGCTTGTTACATAATTGTTTTTTATAATTTTGGAACATAAACAAATTTCTCTTGCAACCTTATAAAATAATATTTTGCTAAAAATTAAAATAATTAAAACTGTTAAAATAAAATCAACAAAGATTTATTATTATTTACATTATTAAGTAAAATTAGAAAGTTAAATAGTTGTTTATAATTTAAATTAAAAAAAATTAATGAATACAATTACTAAATTAGTATTTATATGTTAAAATATTGTAGATGATTATTCCAATTTTAATTAAATAATTTGCAGACCCTAAAATAGTATAAGGAACATAAATTTTACTAAGCCCGTTACTTATGTTTTGTATCTAATTATTAAGACATTAACACACATTATAACACATTTATTCACTAAAACAAACAATTATAGTTTAGTTCAGAGCTTAAAATTAAATAAATTAAAATTTATAATCAGTAAATTAAAATCAAAATCTATTTATTTTAAATATTTAGACAGAGAAAAAATGTTTTACTTTGCCATAAATGAATCACATACTTTTTGTCTAACGTAGAAAATATATTTTTGAGAAGCCTTTTTGAGACTTATACGAAAAATCAATTTTTGCCAATTAAAAGTGATTCACCTTAAGAACATGCCATATTAATTCATTTTTTTGTCTCCTGAATCACAGATAAAATTCGGAGAAACATTTACAATCCATTAATTAATGTGTTAGATAAAAAGTTGTATTTTTATTTGATAAAATCATCATTTTAATATAACTTAAATATGCATTTACCACTACAGCGAAGTATATATTTTAAAATAATAGAAATTGTAAATTTTAAAATAATTGATTATTAAATTAACAATCAGCAACAGTTTATTTTCTAAATTAAATACAACAAAAATTATAAAACCATTAAATTTTTAACAAACAAAAAGAAAAGTTACATAATTAATAATAGTATTAGATTCGAAGAAAACGTAGAAAATATATTTTTGAGCCTTTTGAGATTACGAAAAATCAATTTTTGCCTTAAGAATATGCCATATTTTTTTCTGAATTCATTTTTTTGTCTCCTGAATTTAATCAATTAAAATGATTAAAACTCGCTAACTAGAGACTGGCTCAACAAAAAATACAGTCCTTAGGTTAAATATTACACCGAAAATCACGTGTGAAACAACCTCAATATCCACACCAGCAATTTCCATTTTAAGTTATACACGAAGGTCGTTTTATTAAATAAATTTGGAAACGTAATTCCCGCTACCTGCGGAATACCATTAACGTTTTTTAATTATGGAATACCAAATGCCACTGAAATATTAATGAAAGTGAAACTCGCTTGAAATTAATACATGTGTGGAATAATTTCAAACAGATTCGGTACGGTCTAGTTGTTGAAATCTGAATATTGCACCCATTTATTTAAATTTTAAAAAATTTTGTGGTGGTGCTCAAAATTTGTATCGGTAATTGTGCTATTGCTTAACAGATGGCGACGCAAATTTTCAATCAATATATCAGAAATTAAATTAATTAACTATAAAATATAGACACACACACACACACATAAAATAAACCGCCCTTTGGGTTTAATTAACAAACCACTAAGGATCGATGGATATCGATTTTATTTTCGCCTCATTATCGGCATGCTGGTAACCGGCGCGATGGGGATTACCATAAAAAATAATATACATTTACTTGAAATGTCACCTTTGTCCGTGTACAATGGATAACAGTAATGTCCAATAAATCCAGTTTTCAGTTGCTGATTCTCACGGTCAATTTTATTTTGCACTTGAACGCATTGGCGAAGCACAAAATTATGCACAACAGCAATAGTTAGCAGTCTATAAACAGTAATAAAACAATTAAGGTAATTATGTTTGTTCTATAATGTAATCATGAAACCTTCCTTTAAACAACTTTAACATTTTAATTATACATTTTTATGGCAATTTGTGTTTGGTGCTGTCTACATTTGTTGTATGTGGTATTTTTACTATAATACAAATAAAATAATAAACAATTATTTTAACGTTCATATTAATTTTTAAATATTTATGGTTTGCTTTTGAATTCAGTCAAAGAACAACCTAGTTCTAATATTATGAAAAAAAAAACACGATTTTAAGAATCATTATCATAAAAATTATGGCGCTAATTAAAAATTATAACACTATAAATTTAATTATCTAAATATTTCATAATTTTTATATAATTTAATTAAATACAACAATTATAACAAACAAAAAGAAAATTTATCACCTAAAAATAGTGGAAAAGGGAATTTTGTAATTTATTATAATTATTTTTGCTATAAATAAAATGATAAACAATTCTTTTAATGTTTATTCTATTTTTTTTAATATTTATTTATTATAGTTTGTGTTTTAATAAAATTAAACAATAACCTTGTTCAATAATATAAAAAATATGATTTTAAGTGTCATTTAAAAATTATAACATGTTAAAATAACAAACAAAATAACACACCAATGATAAAAATTAAATGTTAATTCCATAATTATTAATCAAGAAATAAAAACGTTGTTCAATCAAGTTGTAATTTTTAAAACGCGTATAAATTTTCAACAATAATAATTATGAATAGATCTTGTTAAAAAAACAATCTTAGAAGTTTTAAACAATTATCACAGATAAAATTCTGACAAACATTTACAATTAATTAATTAATAAGTTAGATAAAAAGTTGTATTTTTAATTGATAAAATCATCATTTTAATGCAACTTAAATATGCATTTACCACTACAGCGAAGTATATATTTTAAAATAATAAAAATTGTAAATTTTAAAATAATTGATTATTAAATTAACAATCAGCAACAAAGTTTATTTTCTAAATTAAATACAACAAGAATTATAAAACCATTAGCAACAAAAAGAAAATTGTATCACCTAAAAATAGTGGAAAAAATTTTGTGTTATATTATTATTATTATTATTATTATTATTATTATTATTATTATTATTATAACTATTTTTGCTTGCTAAAAATGACAAACAATTATTTTAATGTTTATTTTATTTTTCTAATATTTATTTTATATATTATAGTTGTGTTTGAATAAAATTAAACAACAACCTTGTTTAATAACATAAAAAATATGATCATAAAAATTATAACTCAAATTAAAAATTAGTTTATTAATTTAAATGTTTATTTAAAATTACAAAATTAAATAAATATAAATTTCCCAATAATAAAAATTAAATTTTAATTCCATAATAATTAATCTAAAAATATAAAAAATATATTAATATTTAAAACAGATATAATTTTTGTATTTAAAAAAAGTGAGCAAAAAAGAATTTTTTGTAAATTTTAAAAAAGTTGATAATTAAATTATTTTGCCACAGTTCAATTCGCAATAATAATTATGTATAAAGATTATAAATCTTGTTAAAAAACAATAATAGACATTTTAAATGATTATCACAGATAAAATTCGGAGAAATAATAAGATAAAAAGTTTAATTGATAAAATTGCAACTTATTAAAATATAGTAAAAATATGAATGGGATGCCAGTACTTATAATTTTTATAGTTTTTTTTTGTTATAGTAATGTCCACTATGCAACTGGTCAGTCTAATTTTATTTTTTTAAAAAATTGCCTATTTTTTATTTTTCAGTTGACAAAATTATAACAACTTTTTACTCTATCGTCTTTCATTGGTCGAAGTAAAACTGTAAGAAAAATTATAATTACCAAGACAGAGAGAAACAAGAAGAGATGTCGTAAAGTTTACGGCTAAATAAGTCAATCGTCTCCCGTATTATTAAAAAATTTAGAGAAACTGGCGAAGTGGTAACTACGCTGAATTTGTTTGAGTTCGAAAAACTTGAAAGAAAATCGATAACTGGATAATTACAATGTCAAAAAACAATCCAATCTCATCGTCAATTGAAATTAAAGCCATGCTGGAGGAAATGGGATTTGCTGAAATTAGTTCAAAGACTGTGAGAAGATAATTAGAGAATGGGGGTTCGTTTGAGTCCGGACCTACAAGAAAAACACTGGTTTCTACTAAAATATGGAAGTGCAATTTTAAATTGCATAGGATCACATTCAGTGGACGAGTCTAAATTTAATTTATAAAAAATTATGGTTCAGTTTATGTTAAACATCCTACAAGGCCAAAACTACACAGAAAGTTTGTTATATCCACAGTAAAACATGGTGGTCGGTCAATTGTGCTATGGGGATGCTTCGATTCTTCTGGTTTAGGCCCCCTTAGATAGAATTATGTACAGGGATATATTAAACAACAATATGCTTTCATATATTGAAGAAATGATGCTCTCAATAAATGTTTTACAACATGAAAATGATCCCAAAATACAAATCCATGTTTTGTCTTGCTTGTCCCAATCTCCAGACATCAACCCCATAGAAAACGTGGGAGTTTATAACCAAATTCGACAGAAAAATTTTACAATTTTAAATAAACTCATCGCAGTAATTTAAGAAACTTGAAGGAATATAGACTTGTATATTCGAAAAATAAAACAAAATATAGTGTTAATGTTAAATTAAATAACACAGATTTAATTATTAAAAATAAATTTCAAAATTAAAGTTGCTATATTTATGTCAATTTAGAAAAAGGTGTTATAATACTGTATAATACAACAATAATAAAATTAATATTTGTTTTAACAGTACACATCAAATTAAATAGTTAAGTTCCTTATTCCAAACATTATACTATAATAACAAATTATTAATAATTTTTCTACATAGAGAATTTTTTGAAATTAAAAAATAGCTTTCAGTAACATACGAGGCAATTACTAATTACTTATATAAATTTTTAAGGTCGTTCACTTAAAAAGTAAAGCAAACACTAGACAGAGCACTCGGAGGATAAAAAACACCAAAAATATTTGAATTCACAAGCTCCACCATTCATTTGTGTGACCCTCCATATAAAAAACATATCTCCGGTAATTACTAATTAGCCTCGGGCCGTATATTTTTAAACGTTTTAAAAAGCATTCCTATGTTGTAAACGTAATGTACTTACCAATTCACGTGATTAAAAATAAAGAAGATATATAGACGGGCAAAAGCAACGACGAAACGTCTTCTAGAGACATGTCGTTTAGAATCTGTAACAGAAAATAAAAAAGAAACTGAATAACATGTGGAGGGAAGAGGCTGTGAACATGTGTTTTTGATCCGCCCGAAAAACTATCCAGTTTCTCTCGCTGGAAAGCTTGGCCGGCACGGAACAGTAAAAGATCCGGGTGGCCGCCGCACGAAATTAATCAAGACCCCAGTTTCCTACAGGAAAACATAAAAAAACCTAAAACCATTCCGAAAATGCATTACTATGCACGTATTGTAGCGTTGTCCGGCCGATGTAACGGTAGTGGAACATTAAAACCGATTTGAATATTACCTGGGCCCTGAATCTTGACGACGGCCCGACGTCCATTCGTCGTGCAATTCCATAAATTTTAATGCGTTGAGTAATTCCGTTGTGCCCGTATTATTTTTCGTACGTTGTCGCCGTCTATCTGTTGTTTTTTTACGTAATTTCGCGGGGCCCGATGACGGATTTGCGTTTTCAACGCACGGGTCATAAAAATGCATGAAACTGTTCTTGTTGAATAGTTGTCCGGGGCCTTAATTAATGTTATTGAAATATGTATAATTTGAAACAATGGTTTTAATTTTAGTGACGCAACGTTGGGTTATTTCGTTTTTGCTCATGAATCAGCTTGTTCATTTCGATTTTCGTACTTTTAAGGTACTGTATTATTTAAAATTCTTCCCAACTGTTTTATTTCGTTTTTCCTATTTGTATTTCGTACAAATTTGAGTTGTGAATTCATCTATCAGCTTAAAGCAACGGAAGCAGCACGTGGCATTCTCGGTACGTTTGGAGAAGATGCTGTTAAGTGATGAAGTCACTTAAAAGGTCATACGATTTAAAAGGTAGATAAAAGTGGCTATGAAGGCATTGAAGATGAGCAACCTCAAGGTCGTCCTGAAACTAACGAAGAAATTCAGCAAAATCCAGTAAGGATGGATATAAAATATATTCCTTGTCACATGTGTGAATTTTTTTATTTTCCTCGGGATAACTCTGAAGAAATGAACAGTTTGGATAATGATTTATCTTTTAACAGCTCAGAGGCGATTACTATTCAAAATTATTGGACAGATACTGTAAAACATACAAAGTTATAAGATCCCTGTTTTAGTTTCTGTACATAAATATAACTTATTTAAGTATTTTAGAATTTGTGATGCATATCAATAATACATAACAATTTAATTTTAAATTATATATTTTTCTAAAATGTAAAACTTGTATAGACTTTCTTATGTGATGTTTATTTCTTAATTTTTCTTTTATATTGTTTTTTTTTTATTGATTTTTATGTACTATGTTTATTTCGTGAAGTACAAATATTTTAATGTAAATATGTTATTCCATTTTTTAAACAAATCTTCTAAATAATTAATTTAGCACTATAGATTAGTCTACAATTTAGGAAGTTAGTGTAGAGAATAATATAAACATTTAATTAATTTAATATAAACATTTATTTATTTAAACCTGTGCAATAAAATAGTTATTATTGGTTTGTTTTAAACTAAATGTTAATCAGGGGTATCACCGACATTTAAAATGGTCCACTTAATATGAATAAATAGAATGAAGTCCCCTAATTTTTTGGTGTTTTACTTTTCCCTTAATCCCTTAACATAATAAAATAAATATTTTATTGTAAAATATTGACACACAAATAATACATATTAAATTTATATAAATGGAACTAATAAATAGTTCAATTTTTATTTAAAAAAAAATGTTTGGTTTGGAATTTTTAATATTTAAAAAAATATATTTAGTTGTTTACAATAATAATAATCGGTGAATATAAAGTTTTAAATATAAATACTACAAAATTTAACATTAAATATTTTACAAAATATTTCATAAAAGGATTTAACTCCATGGTAAAAGAAACATTATAGTTTGAAGTTCTTTTTCATGACATTGAAGAGGCATTGAATTTAATTACAAACGCCCGATATCTTTTACAGACGGTTATAACAAACAAAAGGAACCCAAAAATGATTAACAATTCTTTTAAAATTCTTTAATAAATGTATAGTAGTGGTCATTATTCTCAACTTTTTAAAATGTTAAATATTTTAGCCATAACTCTTTTATTTAATGTGAATGATTAAAATAATATTAATTTACTATCGTTGTTTTATACAATACTACATATTAATTTTATAATTTTGGAAGCTAGTATAGAGAATTAATATACACATTTATTTATGTAAAATCTGGACAATAAAATAGTTATTATTGGTTTATTTTAAACTAATTGTGAGCCAGGGACATCTCCGGCATTTAAAATGGTCCACTTAATACTAATAAAGAGAATGAAGTCCTCTAATTTTTTGGTGTTTTATTTTTCCCTTAATCCTCTGACATAAGAAAATTAATATTTAAAGTAAAACGTTAATACACAAGTGATAAATCTTAAATTTAGATACTTTTCCTAATAACTGATAGAATTTTTATTAAAAGTTGCATTAAGAGTTTAAAATAAAAATGTTTAATATACAAAAAAATCATTAATCGATGAATTTAAAATTTTATATATCAATACAGTAGTAGTGGCCAGAGAAACAGCATAAAATTTAAAATTAAACATTTTATAAAAGGATTACATTAAAAATTTTGTTCAGTGAGTATAAAAATATATTTCAGTATTCTATACCTTTATTTAAATATTAACAATATGTTAAAAATTATTCATAAATTAAATTATTTTTTTTTGTGTTACTTCTGTGCATTTATTTTATGTAAGATTTAAGTAGAAATTATTTCGATTTAGAAAGAATACATTAAATAAAATATAAAATATTTTAATTACATTAACAATAAATAGTAATGTGTTCCATTTCTTCATGTCACCATGACCACTATTTAAGTTTGTGATTGTCCATTTTTTTATGTAACAAATGAATTAATCCTAAAGAGGAGACCAAAGCTGTGGTTGACCTTTTCTTCAGTGCCAAGAACCCAGAACTTTTTTCTCGTGGCATAAATTCACTTGTAGCACGTTGGCAAAAAATTGTAGATTATTTTAACACTAGAAGTAGTAAATTGCTATTTCCGGTACCTAATGATTACAATGCACGAATTTAAATTACCATAAATTTGCACCAAATTATGCGGGCTTAATAAACAAAAAATGCTAAAATACTATTAAAAAACAGTTCATTAAAATTTCTAATAGACTGTTTAAAAAATTATAAGTTGTTTGTTTATCAAAAGTGAAGTGCTACATTATTTTCTCATTACTAAACAATATATATTAATGACTGAATGAATTAAAAATTGGCCGAGACAACAAAAACCGGTGATTCAATTACGGTCTGTTTTCTTTTAATACATTAGAGCTGTAGGTCACTAGTTTAATCCAACGTCGTTAATAATTTACAGATTAACAAACCGATTTTCCTGATGATATCATTGGTAATTTATTAACCGATGTTTCCGACGGTCATTACATTATGAATTCAAATTAACATTAACACTAGTCAATAAACCGTAAATAAAAATTATCGACTGGTGTAAATACACATTACACGTACTATGTTTATAACCAACTGTTCTTTTATTCACATATCAAAAATTAAAACTCAAATATTAAATAATAAATTCTCGTTTATCATAAAAATACTATATTGTAGTTTAACTGGAAAGTTTCCTAATATATAATGATCAGAACTACCAAAAATCCTTCTAGGAATATTATTAAAACAATATTTAAACAAATTAAACGGTTACCAGGTAATTAAACATTATAAATCACCTCGTACAATGTATTATAAAAAAACACAAAAACTCAAGGATATTTAATTGTGTCATAAAATATCTAAATATAATATTTATATAATATTGTCTACTACAAAATTTTTAATTAAAATTTGTAATTTACTTACGTCTAGTGTACAGATAAAAATTTTATTTAAAAATTTCCCGTTTATTAGAATACAAAAATAAGCCTCAACAACCACATTAATTGAAAAGTTCAATATACAGATAAGTTCGAAATAATGTAACGACAAAATTTTAAAAATCCAATTTGATATTTAATAGAAGTTTACCGGATAATTAAATCTATCGTGAAAGGAGCTCGTTTAACCATATTAACTGAGCACTAAACCAAAAATTAAATGTGTTTTTTTAGTTTTAAACTAGAACAAAAACGTCAATTATAAATGATGGTTTAGAGAAGAATTATTTTCTCTCACATAGTACATATCTGGTGTAAAATGTAGTTCAGTAAAAGGTGCAGAGTTAAAAACTGACACAATTATTTTGATACTGGTACTGTGCTTCAGCATTAAAACAATAAAATTTACCTGATATTATTTATATCAATAGTGAAATGAACTCGTACAACGTTAACTGAGCCGAAAATCAAAAACTAAATTTGCAATTTTTTAGTTTTAGTCTAATATAAAAACATCAATTATAATTGATGGTTTAAAAAAGAATTATTTTATCCCACATAGTACATAGTTAAAGTAAAATCTAGTAAACTGAAAGAGTAAAAGTTACACAACGATATAATATTTAAATGTTACGTCAAACTAAAATTTTCAGTATTACAAAATACTAGAATTAAAGAATAAGGATAGTAAGTTATCACGTTATCACTATTAAAATATTATGTGATCATGTTTTGCAACAATATAATAAGGAAAGTTAATAAATCTAATGTGATAATTTGACTCAACGTTAAAATAGCATTAAACCAAATTAAAAGATGTTTACCTGTTAATTAAATCAACAGTGTACCACATTAACTGAACACTAAACCAAAAATTAATTTTTAAATATAAATAAAAATTTCAATTATTATATAAAATGTGGTTAAAAAAAGAATTATTTTCTCTTCCATAGTATAGATCTAGTCTAAAATCTACTTGAATAAAGGTTACACAGTTAAAATCTGACATAATTTTTAAATGTTTCCAGAAATAAATGTTTTAAAAATATTTATATTACAAAATCCTACATTTAAAGTATTAGAATATTAAGTTGTCACGTTCTAAAATAATATAATGCCAAAATTTGGTTTTAGAAAAGAATTTTTTCTCTTATATAGTACATATCTAGTCTAAAATATAGTTCAATAAAGATTAAACAGTTACAAACTGACAATTTATAAGTGTTTCCTCAAATAAATGTTTTAAAATTACTGATATTACAAAATCATAGATTTAAAGTATTAGAATATTAAGTGATCACTTTTTGCAACAATATAATGACAAGATTTAATAAATCTAATTTGGTAATTTACTTCAACGTTAAAATAGCATTAAAGCAAGAAAATTTAAAATAAATTGACCTGATAATTAAATCACTGAATTAACTGAATACTAAACCAAAAATTAAATTTTAAATATTTTAATTTTGGACTAGAATAAAAATTTCAATTATTATATAAATTGTGGTTAAAAAAAATTATTTTCTCTTCCCATAGTACATAACTAGTCTAAAATCTAGTTCAATAAAGGTTACACAGTTAAATCTGACATAATTTTTAAATATTTCCTGAAATAAATGTTTTAAAATTATTTATATTACAAAATCTCAGATTTAAAGTATTAGAATATTAAGTTTTCACGTTCTAAAATAATTTAATGCAAAAATTTAATTTAAAATTGTGGTTTAAAAAAGAATTATCTTCTCTTATATAAGACATATCTAGTCTAAAATATAGTTCAATACAGATTACACAGTTAAAAATTGACAATTTATAAATGTTTCCTCAAATAAACGTTTTAAAATTAACTGTGAACCACATTAACTGTGGTTAAAAGATTATTTTCTCTTCCATAGTACATAGCTAGTCTAAAATCTAGTTCAATAAAGGTTACACAGTTAAAATCTGACGATTTTTAAATGTTTTCAGAAATAAATGTTTTAAAATTATTTATATTACAAAATCCTACATTTAAAGTATTAGAATATTAAGTAGTCACGTTCTAGAATAATGTAATGTAAAAATTTGATTTAAAACTGTGGTTTAAAAAAGAATTATTTATCTTACCTTACATTTAGTATAAAATTTAATAAAGTAAAAGTTACACAGAGAAATAATATTCAAATGTTACGTCAAATGTTTTAAAATTATTACAAAATATTAAATTTAAAGCAATAAAATATTAAGTTATTACGTTTTGCAATAATGTAAGGTCAAAATTTAATAAATCCAATTGGACAATTCAGTTAAAACAACATTTAAACAATAAAATAAAAAAATACATAAAACAATTTTACCTGACAATTAAATACATTGTAAAATGTGGTCGTACAACCGCATTAACCGAACACCAACTAAATAATAAAAGTGCCTTCCAAGGATGTTTAATTCTTTTAACAGCACCAACAAGTACACCGGCAATGACTTAATGTTTACTTGCGTTTGTTGACTGACCATGAAATGGAAGATCTTCCACCAATTAATTGCTTTGTTACTTCAGTTATTAATTTATTAATCAACGTATCCGATTTCGTCGTTGTCGCCGTTTTTATTTGGCTAATGAGCCCACATTCGAAAAAACTTGGTATCTCGCCGAGTATCTCGTTTCGGCACTTCCTTTATTACATTAGGAATTTTGAGCACAGCGTGACCTTAACTGGTATGTACAAAAGTGTTCAGTTTTTCCTATCACTAAACTAAACAATCGTCGATGTCTAGGAAGGCCGTGACTCCGCAGACAATAATGAATAATGCATTCTTTTAATCGCCGCGACTAATCGGATTTCCAAGAAGTCGCGCTAAAAATACCACCGAGAAGGAAATCGACGCTAATCAATTTCAATTTACCTCAGTGTTTACGTACGCTTAATTCAATTACTTAGAAGCCCCAGCACCGATTCACATTTGAAAAACGCTCGCGGACAATCGCATCAAAACTAATTCGGTAATCGGTCCTGTAAATCAGATTTATTACGATGACAACAGGCAATACACACATCAGCATAATCGTCGTGCCGTAAATTTGAACAAAACGCTCCCGGTCGTTTCGTACAATTAGCCTTGGCGTTCGTGTTCGAATTGAAAATCGTACGTGAAACTTTCTTTTGGTTAGGCCGATTTTCGCGCCGCCAAAATTCGTAGCTCCATCTCTTGCGACGCGACGCCAATTCGTGACCGGCACGTTTAGTTGATAAGATAAAAATCGCAATCGCTCACCTGTCTTATCTAAACTGTGACATTACGGAGATAGGTTAATGTAAATTGTGCACTGATATGCCGTCATCATCTTACGATGACACACGTCATTTGACTGTCGGTGGCGCACTGACATATATTCATCTTCTTCTTCTCGTTCCGCTATCGAAACGGCGAATTCCCATTGGATAAATGCTCAATCTCAACTCATTAACTTGCATTTTTAATTATTTATTGTTTTAAATTATCAAATTATTTTTATTTAATGACTTTAAGATAAAATTATGGCGATTAATTAATACTAAATTAATTTGAATTTTCAGTCCCTGTATTACTAATCACAATTTGTTAATGTCCGTTTTAATTTTAATTTAATAAATTAATAAAAAATATACAACTTTTATATATATATATATATATATATATATATATATATATATATATATATATATATATATATTATAAATTAATTTTGCATTTTTTTAATTCCGTAAGCGTTTAGCACAAATTCCTGTCTCTGCGTTTTACATGGGAACTTATATTTGATGACATCCATTAGTAGATGGCGACACATGCCACACGCGTTTTAAAATTCAAATATATTAAATAAAAATTAAATTTAATTAGGAAATTCACATATCTAATTAAAGACAATCAAAGTATTTTATGTTTTATTTAAATAATTACATTAAATTCTGAAAAATAAAAGAGTTATGGCTAAAATATTTAACATTTTAAAAAATTAAGAATAATGACCACCACTGTACATTTATTAAATAATTTTAAAAGAATTGTTAATCATTTTTGGGTTCCTTTTGTTTGTTATAACCGTCTGTAAAAGGTATAAGGCGTTTGTAATTAAATTCCACTCCTCTTCAATGCTATGAAAAAGAACTTCCTTTTATGAAATATTTTGTAAAATGTTTAATGTTAAATTTTGTGATATTTATCTGGTCATCACTGTATTTAAAACTTTAAATTCACTGATTATTATTATTGTAACTAACTAAATATTTTTTTAAATATAAAAAATTAATTAATGTCTAAACCAAACAATTTTTTTAAATAAAAATTGAACTAGTATTAGTTCCAGTTATATAAATTTAATATGTATTATTTGTGTGTCAATATTTTACAATAAAATATTAATTTTATTATGTTAAGGGATTAAAGGAAAAGTAAAATACCAAAAATTAGGGGACTTTATTCTATTTATTCATATTAAGTGGACCATTTTAAATGCCGGGGATGCCCCTGATTCACATTTAGTTTAAAACAAACCAATAATAACTATTTTATTGCACAGTTTTAACATAAATAAATGTGTATATTATTCTCTACACTAACTTCCTAAATTATAGACTAATCTATAGTGCTAAATTAATTATTTGGAAGATTTGTTTAAAAAATGGAATAACATATTTACATTAAAATATTTGTACTTCACGAAATAAACATAGTACATAAAAATCAATAAAAAACAATATAAAAGAAAAATTAAGAAATAAACATCACATAAGAAAGTCTATACAAGTTTTAAGTTTTAGAAAAATATATAATTTAAAATTAAATTGTTATGTATTATTGATATGCATCACAGATTCTAAAATACTTAAATAAGTCATATTTATGTACAGAAACTAAAACAGGGATCCTATAACTTTGTATGTTTTACAGTATCTGTCCAATAATTTTGTATAGTCATCGCCTCTAAGCTGTTCAAAAACGAATCATTATCCAAACTGTACATCTCTTCAGAGTTATCCTGAGAAAAAGAAAATGATTCAATCACATATGCTGCTGAAATCACTGAATGACTAACATACTTATTGAGTCATGCTTAAATTAATATAAGAAGCCACAACAATGAGATATGGATTACATCACATAACATAAACACACAATGGGAGTTGAAACATGATGAAAGTATACAACAAAAATAAATAAGCTGTGTTTTGTTTCAATTCTTAACTGGTTGCAAAACACAACACATTTTATCAGGTATTTCGAATTAGTCAGATATTAAATGAGCCATGCTTAACTAAATTGAAGAAGCCATAATCAAGTGAGGATGAATATTAATAATTTAAAAATTGCAAATAAAACAAAAATAGTAATTGCTTACTCTTACTGAAGCATCATCGATGTATCCACTGGAGTCTGGGTTGCTGCAGCGATCGTTAAGTACCTGAGGTCTATTAAAGCTTCTGTTACGATACAGAAAATAACTGATACCACAAATAAGTCCAACAACAACAACACAACCTAATGTTATTCCAGTAATACCAGCTGCTGAGAGATTTCCAGACAGGTCGCTTTCGAGGGAGGCCGTTTCTACATTGAGTCTATCACCCAACGTTTGATTGTAGTTAACATCCTCAACGTATGTTAAATTGTCTGTGTGGTTTATTGCATTAAAACTTGCGTTGATCAATATTTGATTATCTATATTGGTATCTGTTGTGTTAGTTTGATTTATCACAGTCATGTTGTGTGTTTCATCACACACTTTACTGGTATTTCCTTTTAGTGTCTTGTTAGTAATTAAGTCAAATTTCTCGAGTTTTTTAAAGGAAGGCTTATGAGATTTATTAGTAGTTGTAGTGAGGGGTGTGGTTAATGTGGTAGTGATTATAGATGCAACTGTTGTGGCTGGAATGTAGCTCGAACGTCCAATAGACTTTCCTGACCGTTGGGTGTCATTGCTCGAGTTTGTTGGTGTCAATTCACTTGTTGTGGAAATCACGGCTGTGAAAGTCACTTCCACAAAGAACACTGAAAGTTGAGGCGCAATTTAGCACTGTTTAAATGTATGGAACAAAGGTAATGATGATGATACATGCAATTAATGGGATAAATTGAGTGAATCATAAATTGATTAGATGGAAATTCTCAGTGACTTACCATACAAGCAGCATGTTATCCAGAACCAATGCATCCACCAGTAATTTGTCATGATTTCAGACACATTAGAAACTAAAAAAAAATTACACAATTAGCGAATAATTATACCTGTCGGGTTATTAACAATAGATGGCGAAATGTTCATTTCATAATTATATCGCATTTTCCAACACCATCCGAATATGGTGCCAGTATTACGGACGCGTCCAAAAATTAAATAAAAACAACAAACAAACACTCACCTATTATTCATTACACCTGTCAAAATGTTGACATAAAGCAAGTAGGAAAAATTCGACTACCGTAACAGGTTTGCCAACAAATACCTATTGTTTAAGTCCTTGGTTTCAAGAACATTTTGTTCGTCTATAAAATGTTATGATAATATTTAATTTTGAGTGTATGCACCGATTTAAAGTTTGTAAACATTTTTAATTAGAATAAATATTATCAACCGCGTCGGATGAAAATCCCATTGGTTAAACCGCAACATTTTATGAATATTACTTTATTATTACAAGTTTGTTTATATTTATTTTATGAAGATAAAAGCGTGGGGAATACTCATATAAATAAAACATATTTATGTGTGTGAGTATATTGGTTATAGTCGGCGATGTTGTGATTAATAAATCTACTACTAAATCTAGACAACCTATATTACACGAAATTTGAAACTGATGTTACAATTAGTACTGGGAATAAAAAAGAATAACTATATTAATTAGTGTATTGATAAGGAAATAATAATAATAAATTAATTAAATATTGTATTTTATTTTATAGAATTTATTAGTAACACAAACCATAATTTTAGAAAATATTTAAATTTTAATTAATCAGAAATGTATTCAGAAAACGAATAATAAAATACATATTATTTAAAAATGGTTTATTATATACAAATTCTTAAAATTAGTAAAAAAAAATATGTATAAATATACATATAAAAAATTATGGTAAAATACATAATTTAATTTTATTTTTCTAAAATTCTATTATTTACAAAAATGTGTATGCTTAAAAATGATATTTTACATAAGTAACTCTAAGAACATTCAAAAGAATGAATATTTTTTAAAACTATTACTCTGCATAGTTTAGAAAAAATGTACTTTTGATCAATTTTGATTATCACACCTGTAATACGAAGAAGACTGGGGAACCCCTCAGAATCTACACTATTGTATCATTATGGGAAAAATTTAATATATTAAATTGTATGTATAAATTTTAAAAAAATGCACACCATAATTGAATACAACTGGTTCAAAGGTTACGAAAATATGATAACAAAACAAAAAACAATTTTTAAAATTTAAATTTTACAGGCTGTATTTTAACAAGGAGAAACTATATTTACCATATTTTAATAATATGGTAAATTGAATAAAAAGGAAATTAAAATATTTTAGTATGTATGAACTTCTTTTAATTAATAATTTTGAATAGATATATAATTTAATAAAAAAATACATATATTTAATTATTTATATGAAACTAAATAATTTAAAAATTATTGAATTAAACTGTGTTATTAATTATTAATTATTATAATTAACTTACAGATCTTATCCATATTAATAAATAATAATAATTAAATTTATAAAAATACATTAAAAAACAAATAATAAAAAGTAATACATTTTTATTATATTACTATTTGAAAATATTTTATTCTGAAAATAAATCATTTAATAATTGTTTTTACTAAAATGTAAATTATTTATTTATTATAATATAAATTATTATTATTTTATATTTGAATAAAAAAATGGGAGAATTTATTATGCTGAATTATATGAAAATTAAACTAATTTTAGATACTATAACAATAGAAATAATTTAGTTATGTTTTCCTTCAATTGTAATTTAAAAAAGGAGTAAGAGGAGCGTATAAAGTTCAACAATGAAAAGAAATAAACAACAGCTCTCTGAAAAATATATGTTTTAAAGAATTTGCCATAATTAACATTAATATTGTTAATTCACTTCAATTCAGTTTCATAGAATTTATTCAATTATATTCTTCACTGGATTAAATTAAATGAATTTTTAGTTAATAACTTCATATATTAAAATAATCAGGTAAAAACTATTTTAGCACAATCTCTACAATAATGAATCTTATACAATAAGTTATAATTTGTTTGAATCTTTGTTTATAAATTAGGAACAGTACAAAATTTAGAAAACGTAGATCTTTAATTTGAAGAGGATAATACATTTAGGAAATAGGAAATAGTTGGGTATTTAAGCTGTACTCGTGGTTGTCTATACTGGAATTATGCGCGGCTTCGTTACAGTTGATGTCCTTTGCTGAAAAGGACTCAAGGAGGGTATTTTTGCAGCGTTTGTGGCTACTGACACACTTTCCAATTATCAATTTTCACGTAAACCGAGGCGAATTTTCGATAAATGCAAAAACAATCGATTGTTCCCACAATAGTTTGACTAAAATAGTAAGTATTTAGTAATAAATAGTTGTTGTGTACGGGTTATAGATTTTTTTGGCCCAAAATCGCTACGACAATTATGTAATGTGTCCCAAATGAAGGATCCAGTTCCACAATTTCACTACATATTGATTTGGGTGTATTTTTAAATGATGCGACACGTAATTTATTTTTAAACCGTTTTAATTCGTACGATCATAAACTGTTAGTCATTATATCAACTCGTTTGTGTATGCTAATAAACCGATTTTTAACTGAATTATTGTCTTATTTTCCAGTAAAATCGTGTGTTATAAGTCTCGTTGGAGTCGAAATTAGGCAGTCACCAAAAAGTCTCCGTTGGGGGACGTCAAGATTTTCACGTGCTGTCTCTTAGAATTGGGGTTTACATAAAGCAAATTGGGGGCTTCCGAAAATGTTTACTTTGTGGTACGCCGTTTTGAGCTACAATGAATACAATAGGTGAGTTATCGTTGTGTTGTTTGAATGTATTTTTTCCTTGTTAAAGCTAAATCGCCGGCATATTGCTTCGGTTGATGTCAGTAGTTTTGCATTGGCGCAGCGCCAGTTTATTTATAGACGTCGATTAAACTATTCCCTGTTAATTTAAACAATTGCATATGCTCGTTTAATTCGCTAATCGTGTACATTGTTCTGATCAATGCATCGTAAATAGTTTAATTTGTATGCGACGCATATAGGCGGGTTTAACCTATTTCTTTTTGTCTGGCTAATCAATAACTAACGTTAACAAACCAATTTATTAACAACGCATTTTCCACGCACCACGGAAAATTTTCGAAAAACCACAACGTTAGACAACCCAGATTCCACTAATGAAACGTAATTGTCTAGGTTATGTCATCGACGGTCATATTTAAAAATATCATTGTGTATTTTTTTCTATACAAACAGTAAATTCGCATCTTTATAAAAGTTGCGGTGAGTTCCTCGGGGCGGTCGTAAATTTTTCTGGGCGAGTGGAGCACCTTAGAGATGGGGTGCGTTAAATGACCCTTAAGTAGATAAGCATGTGCGGGGACCGACTACACTGGACATTTTTTTCTATTACTCATGAATTTATTGGGGTGTATGTTATATGTAAACAGGGGGATAAGAAAACACTTATTTCTCGTTTCTTCTACAAATTTCTCTAGCCGTTATTTAATATTGTTATTTATTTGATAATAAAATTGACAAACTATCTTTATTTATGTTTGAAATAAATAAAACAGTAATAAAATATCATATGTTTATCATGATTCATGGTTTCAAGAAACCATATTATTATTTTGGTGAAGTGCTGGAATGTACAAGATAAAACATAATGTGTGTAATTTAATATGCATGAATAAAAAAAATATGTACTATCGTGCATTTGTAGTTATTAGTCATAATTCAGGAAATTTTACATAATTTATTCTGGGTATATGAAAAACTTTTTCTGACAGGTTGGCAGATAAATAAATAATAGATTTTATTAACAGGTTTTAAGGCTATTAATTTAATTTTAACATTACTGGTATTTCAAGTTAAAACACAGTAATG
Organism: Aethina tumida; assembly: GCF_024364675.1. Lineage (NCBI taxonomy): Eukaryota > Metazoa > Arthropoda > Insecta > Coleoptera > Nitidulidae > Aethina > Aethina tumida. Next base: position 4,873,345 of record NC_065435.1, on the reverse strand, counting down.
ACCATAATTATAGCAACTTACTGAAAAGTATATTAAAAATGTGATTAAAATAATATATTATGGTCTTAAGTTTTTATTAAGGGGACAAATGAACAAAATAAATAAAGTATTTTTTATTATTTTTTTCAATTTAAAATTAAAAAATTATTAAATTAAAATTGAAAATTATAATATTTATTTAAGGGAAAATAGAGTATCATACAAATTAGAACTTTATAAACCATTTTAAATAATTAAAGGGATGAAAATATTATATTGTCAAGTCTTCATTTAGGAGAGAAATTAATAAAATCAAATATAAAATATTTTCTTATCAACTTTTTCGGGGGGTAATATTAGAAAATTATCAAAAGTAAATTGAAAATTAATATACTTATTTAGGGGAAAATAAAGTTTTTCATACAAAAATCAGAACTTTATAAATCATTTTAAATAATTAAAGGTATGAAAATATTATATTGTCAAGTCTTCATTTAGGAGAGAAATGAATAAAATCACATATAAAATATTTCCTTATTAATTTTTTTCTGTTTAATATTACAAAATTATCAAATTTAAATTAAAAATTAAAATATTTATTTAGGGGAAAATAAAGTTTTTCATACAAAAATCAGTACTCAAAATCATTTTAAATAATTAAAGGGATGAAAATATTAATATATTTTTTCCTATTTATTATTACAAAATTATTAAATTTAAATTGAAAATTTCAAATACTTATTTAGGGGAAAATAGAGTTAAAACCATATCATACAAAGCAGATTTTTTTCATTTAGGAAAGAAATGTATAAAAGCAAACATAAAGTATTTTCTTATTAATTTTTTTCTATTTAATATTACAAAATTATTAAATTTAATCTGAAAATTAAAATACTTATTTAGGGGGACAATAGAGTTAAAAGTGCACAAATCAGAACTTCATAAATCATTTTAAATAACTAAAGTGATGAAAATAATATATGTTTATGTGTAACTCAATTTTAGGGCTATAATTGTACATTTTTGTTAATACACCTTACTTTATTTAAATAAAAATCAATATCAATCAATTAATACTTGACTTATCACAAAAAATCGTATATTTTTTAAAAGATAATTGGAATAAAACATAATAAGTACAATTAATGATTGAAGTATTAAATTGTATCTAACTTGTACAATTCCACAATCGGTCGCAAAGTTTAATTGCTGAGCCCCTTAATTGTCCGATTCGGAATCAATAAAGCCGAAAAACTGTTTATAACACGTACGTGTACCGAATGCACTGCGAGTTCCGTAATTGTTTTTATTTTCCCGCAGGCGGTTTTGTGTACGCCGGGAGATTTTCTGGGCGGGGATCACATGTTTTCCTAAAAATAAATTTGATCAGGGCCACGGCCGAATAAACTGCTTGAACGTACACGTTCTCATATATCCCTTTTAACGTTAGCAACCGAAATTATTCTAGAAGCATTTATTCCCCGCTTAAAATTATGATGCTGGAAGTTGTCGCATCTATTATTGTACGCGGACCTGGATGGAAATTATTTTCGGAGGGTTCAACGTATCCTGACGCACAATTAATGGCATTGCTAATCACTATGTGATCACATTAAGTGGTCAAATATTTATTATATGGACTTTGGGTCTGTAATTAATATTCGACGATGGACAAAAGTCATATTTTATTCAGCAATAGATTGATTATTGATTGTATATTTTTGTTAGTACGGAGTTCAATATATTCACAATTAAATCGACCAATAATATAACCATTATTTATTTAACTCGAAGCAATAATCAATACGAGAAAATAGAAGTAGTTCACACTTTATCTTTGCAAATAAAATTTCTAAACCAAGCTTTAAAATTTGAGGTTGAAAACATTTTTTGAATTGAAAATTAAAATACTTAATTATACATATATCATATAAATCAGAACTTTATAAATCATTTTAAATAATTAAAATTGAAAATATTATATTACGGTCTCAAGTCTTCGTTTAATAAAATCAAATATAAAATATTTTCTTATTACCAAATTTAAATAGAAAATTAAAATACTTATTTATGGGAAAATAGAGATAAGATCATATCACAAAAATCAGAACTTATAAATTATTTTAAATAATTAAAGGGATGAAAATATATTATGGTCTCAAGTCTTCATTTAGGAGAGAAATGAATAAAATCAAATATAAAATATTTTATTATTATTTTTTTCTATTTAAAATTATAAAATTATTAAATTTAAATTGAAAATTAAAATACTTATTTAGAGTAGATAGAGTTAAAAGCATATCACACAAATCAAACCTTTATAAATCATTTTAAATAATTAAAGGAATCAAAATATTATATTATGGACTCAAATCTTGATTTAGAAGAGAAATGAATGAAAAGGAATATAAACTATTTTCTTATTATTTTTTTTATATTTAATATTACAAAATAATTAAATTTAAATTAAAAATTAAAATACTTATTTATGGGGAAAATAGAGTTAAAAGCATATAATGAAAATCAGAACTTATAAATCATTTTAAATAATTAAAGGGATGAAAATATTATATTGTGCTCTCAAGTCTTTATTTAGGAGAGAAATGAATAAAATCAAATATAAAATATTTTATTGTTATTTTTTTCTATTTAATATTACAAAATTATTGAATTTAAATTGAAAATTAAAATACTTATTTAGGGGAAAATACAGTTAATAGCATATAATAAAAATCAGAACTTATAAATCATTTAAAAATAATTAAAGGGATGAATATAATATATTATGGACTCAATCTTCATTTAAGAGAGAAATAAATGAAAACGAATATAAAATATTTTCTTATTATTTTTATTATATTTAATATTACAATATAATTAAATTTAAATTAAAAATTAAAATACTTATTTAGGGGAAAATAGAGTTAAAAGTATATAATAAAAATCAGAACTTATAAATCATTTTAAATAATTAAAGGGATGAAAATATTATATTGTGGTCTTAAGTCTTTATTTAGGAGAGAAATGAATAAAATCAAATATAAAATATTTTATTATTATTTTTTTCTATTTAATATTACAAATTTATTAAATTAAAATTGAAAATTTAAATATTTATTTAAGGGAAAATAGAGTTAAAAGCATATTATAAAAATCAAAAGTTTATACATCATTTTAATTGGGGGTTGAAAATATTATATTGTGATCTCATGTTTTCATTTAGAAAAGAAATGTATAAAATTAAATATAAAATATTTTCTTATTAATTTGTTTCTATTACAAAATTATCAAATTTAAATTGAAAATTAAAATACTTATTTAGAAGAAATACATACATACATACATACAAATTAGGACTATAGATCATTTTAAATGATTAATAAAGAGATGGAAATATTATATTATGGTCTCAAGTGTTAATTGAGAAGAAAAATTAATAAAACCTCACAAAAAAATATATTTTTGTTTACTTTTTTCTATTCTATCATAGAAAAACCATAAACGAAAATTGTCCCCTTAAAAACGTCTGTCGGTTCACTTTCTATTTCATTAATGTTGAGCCTCAGTGTCCCGTTTTATCACCAACAACCACCACTTGCTCTTCCGTCATCCCATTATCTCAATTATCCTCCACATGATCTCACATTTTCCCATTACACCAAATAAAAACATTTGATGTGTTGAGCTGTTAAACTTGACCTAAAAAAAATCGTCTGTTTTATAAATAAACCAAGTTCAGTTGCCAAAAGTCGCATAAATTTTATTTCAAATTTACTATTTAAAATAAAATGTAATTGGATTACGTGGTACAATTTGTTCCGGCTGTTCATCTCAAATTAGATTATGCTAATATTTAATTTGTAAATCCACACTTGTATAGCATTGTGATAAGTTGCAATTATGTGAAGTTCCTCACGTAACCTTCCAGGTGACTCAGATCAGCTGATTTTAATTTATCAGAATCTAGAAAGTACGATTGATAAAAAAAAGTGGCTGCGAAACTTGAATGTTTGAAGGCATTCACTGGAAATAGACTGTATTTTTGGAACGAATTAAAAATACATGAAGAATTTTGATTACTCTGTGGCAGCACTAAAATAAAGTACATTTATTTGGTTAATTTAAAGCCAGACGTTAATAAGGGGTTTTTCCACACAAAAATTGTCAATTCTCTTTATAGTTTAGTCTGACTGTAATTTTATGTTGTATGACGTTAATTGCATAATTACATACGTTATTAATTATATTTTTTGTATCTAAATCCTTTGTCTACTTCTATATGATAAACTTAATCAGTTAAGTCCTCGTTTTTATTTTTATACTCCGATAAAAATTATTGTTAACTGCAACTATACAATTTTCTGGTGTTAAATATAACTGCAGAACCATAAATTTAAATTTAGCCTGATAAACAATTACATAAGTTTCATTTTTTTGCCAAAATGTGATATTAACCTTGGCCGAGGTTTCTGGTATTGTGAAAATATTTTATCTGGCTCCGTTTTAAGTTTAAATCAGTACGTGCACACTCGGAAAATTCAATTCAAACCGCAATTGATCATGCTTGTTTGCATATTACGTAAACCATGCTAAATATAAACGTAAATGACAATTATTCCTTTATAGTTTAGTTATTTATCATTTGAAAATTCTCTTACAGTTATTTGTTGCTTTTACTAACCCCAGTTTTATTTAGTTAAGTCTACTTTTTTTTGTTTTGTGTTTCATTAATTTTTATTTCAAGACAACAATCACTGAAGGGTTCTCAGGGCTGTCCCTTACCGCCAAAACCTAAGGAACCGCCGGTCGCGTGTCCCCTGCCGCCCAAAAAACAACCGGAACCCTCGAGAATACCGGTAATAGAACCGCCAAAAACCCCGTCCCCGTCCCCCTCGCCGGTTCCGCCAAGAGTGGAAACGCCACCGTCACCGAAACCCTCCTCGCCCCTACCACCGTCGCCGAAACCGTCGTCGCCGGTGCCGCAGAAACCGCTGGAGCCGCCGGCGAAACCTCCACGATCACCGTCCCCGCATCCCATCAAACCCGAAGCCTTCGACGACATCGAGTACGAGGAGGAAGACAGCGAGGCCGAAGAGGATGAGGAAGACTCCGTCATTGATTCGAATCAGAGGAGTGCGGCCAATTATGTGAATGATTTTTTGAACAAGGAAATCAACCAGCGATAATTTTGTAACAGCCCGATTTTTATTTGTTTATGCCTTCAGACCCCGTTATAAAATGTAGTCGTTATAAAGGAAAGTTGTTTAAATAAATATTTAATTGACGTTTTATTTTTGTTTTTTGTTTTTTTTTTTTTAATTTCTTTAAGTTGTTTTGGTTTCTTCTTCACCTTGTTTTGGGGGATGGAAAATGTTTTTGTGCTTAAATTTTAAATTGAAATTCACCGTAAATATGTACTTTGGAGGGGTAAACAAGAAATTAAGACCAAGACGTTGAATTAACGTTCTAAAAAAAGTCTTTGTTAGTCCTCCATTTTAATGTTTGGAGGGATAAAGATGTAAAAACGTTTCCATTAACAACGTGTTTACACCATTAAACACTTGTGTGTATCGGTTCACGTCGATTGATTTTAGAATTTGTGCACCAAATCGTTTTATTGTGCACATGTGAATTTCAATGGCATTATGCAAGCAATATAATGAATAATTTAGGCCGATTTTCTGCATCAATAACTCCTAAAAGGTAATCTCCACAATTTACGTAAGCGCAATAATTAAATCAAAAATCATTTTGGACAGACACTTCATAATCCGATAAGTACCAACGCAAACCATTGAGTTTATTTTTAATATCTGTAAATTACTTGAATCAATTCGCAACGACAGTTTCGATGCTAACGAAAATTGTACACATTTGTCAGTTGATAAAAGTACATTGATATCTCATTAAGTGCCGCCGAAATGGTTGTTTTATGTTGACTAATTAGAAACATATCGATCAGTCTCTTAATTGCCATTTAATTTATGGATATGAAGCAAACGTTAGGAATACACAAACATTGAGCTAACTACACACAAAATATTTACAATGAGATAATTAGTAATAATTATATATTTTGAGATTCTAATTTTAATTTTATCCTTTAGGAAACACCCATTTTAACTCGTAATTTTAGTGCCTGAAGCAAAAAGATTGAGATATTTTGAGGAAAAAGTTAAATAATATAATAATAATTCTATGTCTTCAATCCACTATCAATAATAAAATCAGCAACAAATCAATATATGGATTAACAAACATTAAGTATTAATAAATTTTGCCATAATTTTAGCAGATTAAACCATATCTCCAGACCTGCATCAATCATGAGATCAGTAACAAATCAATATTTTTCTTTAAAGATTAATCAAAGACTTAAATTTGTACTAATATTGTCCATAAATCAGTGCTATAGAAATTTAAAATCTTAGTTTGCTTTTCAATTTATAATTTTATGACTTTAAGCTAAGACACTATGAAATATTGAGAGAAGAGAGAAAAATGAAACTCTTCACATCTCCAGTCGCATATCAGTTATGATATAAGTAATAAATCAATACTTTTGTTTAAAGGTTAATCAAAAATTTAAATTGAGATATTTGGGCTGCAACTACTTTATCCAAATAATTTCTTTAGGGAAATTGAGTTGTTTAAAAGGAACATTTTTACTCAAATAGTTTCTTCATGACAACACAAGATCAGAGTTGTCTTAGAGGCCCAAAAGAATCTTCAAATGTTCAATGGAAAGTGGTACCTCATCCACCATATAGTTGAAATATTTCTCCATGTGACATTTACTTTGTCATTGTTCAATTTTGTACTTAATAAGTGAATTAATTATGAAAAGGAAGTCTAAATTGAGGTTACATTTACATTTGATGTAATTGTTTTCAAAACAAAAATTTGATGAGTGTAATAGTCAAATTGTGTTCATGACAACACAAGACCAGAGTTCCATTAGAGACCCAAAAGAAGCTTCAAATGTTAATAGTTCATGAAAAACTTATCCTAACAGGAGCTTCTTTATTCAAATAGTTTCTTCATGACAACACAAGACCAGAATTTGCAATAGAGTCTTAAAAGAAGCTTCAAAATCCTCATCCACCACATAGTCCGTATATTTTTCTATGTGTCTGTTGTTAATTTTTGTCATTGTCCAATTTTTTCCTCACAAATGGATAAATTCTGAAGAGGAGATATAAACTGAAACAACATTTGATATAACTGTTTACAAAACAAAAATTTAATGACTCTCCTAAGATTTATTTTTGTAGAAAATCACATTTTTACGATGACAAAAATCGTCAGCGATGGATCCAAGGCGAAATTACGTTACGTTCAGTTACGAAATATCGAATGAATTTTAAGGGGGATGATCGGATTAACATAAAATTATTTTGTAGCGTTTATCCAATAATTCATGATAAAACATTGTCGAAGGATGCAGGCTCAAAGGATAATAAAGATTTTAAATTACCGGATTGTAATAACAAGGAAGTTAATCTCCTTATCTCCATAACACAAAAGCGTAAAATTACAAAAATCGATTTAATCTTTTCGCGTTCCCGATTTAAATTAGACCTCAACTGCAGCGCAGCGCCTCTAAAAATATGCTCATCATGTACATTTTTGCGGCATCGCTGCACCGGATTTATTAATTTACTAGTTTTCATCCTGTGGTACATATTTTCCTTCTTGTTCCTTGTTTTGTGCAAAAGAATTGCCGCCTAATTAACTCTGTGCCAATATTTAATCTAAAAAGGCTTTTGAGCATAATGACGTGATGTTTTTTAACTGTACTCGGGATATAATGAGATTAAGGGATGATTGGGGGAATTTTAAAGAGGAAGTTCATTATTAAATTTCATGTGACGTATTAATTTTACGGTTTTACGTGGATGGATTTTTTAAAACAAACAATTTGATTGGTAAAATGTAACAATTCATGGATTTTATGTACTTTTTTCAAGGGGAAAATACTGGTTAAAATTTAATTATGGTAAATTGAAAGCTTCTGCCACACGAAAATTGCAGTTTGATGCATCGCATTCACAGCGTGACTGCATGTCATGAATATGCTGGGGAACTTGAACTTGAAAATTCAATCAATGATCGGTGCCGTCCATTTTAAGCCAGCTCAATTTATGATTATTTATAACGAACAGTTGTGCTGCATGTCTGTTTTCCTTTATGCACGTGCATATTGATTAATAAATAAAGTTTCAATTTACTATTCACCTTGAAAATTAATAATGGATCGGTGAAATTAGCAAATGTCAATTAATAACATTTCTATGTACTAGACTGTGCTTGTCTCCCGATTGAAAATGAAGGGTTTCATCGCATACTGCTGCCTGAAAATGTTGCAGTCTTGAAATTCACTTCACAAATTTTTGTTGTCCTGAAAAATAACATAATTCAACAAGGATTATATGGAGGAAGTGGATCCTGTCATCTCTTAAAATTTCACAATTTCCTTGCTTAAGATGCTAAATTTTTATAATTCAAATTAATGCATTTTAAAAGCCAAACTAAGGTTTTAAAGTCCTGAAATACTGTGTTTTTTGAAGTTTATTATTAATTATAAAGAATTCTATTTCCTTAAAGAAATTGTTTGGATAAAGTATTGATTTGTTACCGACTGAAGACGTGAAGAGCTTCATCTTTATCTCTTCACTCATTTTTTCACTGTCTTAATTTGAGATTAATAGAGAGTTGCATTGATTGTTGGGCCTCTTGGTAGGTAGTTAATATTTCTTGGGTTAACACTTTTTTAAGTTGTGTTACACCAGGTTCACAAGCTTCAACCCAGCTACCACACTGTTGAGAACTTTCTTATCCAATTCTTAGCCTCTTAATTTATGTGGAATCCATTTGTTCAACTTTTAGATGAATTCGTTGCATGAAACCTCTTTCTAATGGTTGGTTATGATTAATACACGGCTGGAGACGAGAAGAGTTTCATCTTAATCTCTTCACTTAACATTTCAAAGACTTGCGTTGTCACGAGGAAGCTATTTGAGGAAAGAAGCTAATCTTTGAGTAGGCTTTCATGAACTATTGTAGATTAATTTGAGTGTAACAGAGAGGTGTATTGATTGTTGGGCCTCTTGGTTGGTAATCAATATTTCTTGGGTTAACACTTTTTTAAGTTGTATTACACCAAGTTTACCAGCTTCAACCCAGCTTCTACACTGTTGAGAACTTTCTTATCCAATTCTTAGTCTCTTAATTTATGTGGAATCCATTTACTCAACTTTTAGATGAATTCGTTGCATGAAATTTCTTTTTAATGGTTGGTTAATTACAGTTTAATAACTGACCTATTTTCTACTTTAAACAAAAGTATTGATTTGTTACTGATATCATGACTAATACACGACTGGAGATGTGAAGTGTTTCATCTTAATCTCTTCACTTAACATTTCACAGACTTGGATTGTCACGAGGAAGCTATTTGAGTAAAGAAGCTAATCTTTGAGTAGATTAATTTGAATGTAATAGAGAGTTGCATTGATTGTTGGGCCTCTTGTTAGGTAATTAATATTTCTTGGGTTAAAACTTTTTTATGTTATGTTTTATCAGGTTTAGCAGCTTCAATCCAGCTTCCAGACTGACAAGACCTGTCTTATCCAATTCTTAACCTCTTAATTTATGTGGAATCCATTGTTCAACTTTTTGCTGAAGTCGTTGTATGAAATCTCTTTCTAATGGTTGATTAATCGCAGTTTAATGACTAGCATATTTACAACAAGTTGCACAAGGATTTTTCACCAGATATTGCTTAATTTCTTCATTGGTGCAGACTTCAGGATGACCTTGATGTTCTTCAATGCATTAATTGACAGTGTTAAAACAACCACAGCACATACAGTACTGTTCTTTTAAGCTGATTTTCGAATTAAAAACACTAATTTGTATGATTTACAATACGTTTATATTTTTATACAAAAAATTAAAATATAATAAAAAAATTTTACTGAAATAACTATGATTTTTCTACTTTTTCAAGTACCTAATCTAAATTTTAATTCTAATATTCTAATTAACTATAGTATATATCTAGTTTAAGCTTTTTATATCTATAAAAAGACTAATGAATGGTTTACCCACATCAGTTATTACATCAATTTATTACACAGTTTATTGTACAATTTATTGACCAATTTATTAACAGCAATTTGTGTATTACACATATCAATTTTTCACCAGTGTGGGCAACATGTTTATTTTTAGGTTAAGTTATTTTAGTACTTATAACCTGTATATGTTTGTAAACATACTTTGTTCATAAGTTGGTAGTATCAAAAGTGATTTTGGATATTATTTTATTGACTGAAAATAAATTGGCCAATTTCTGTATTACACTTAATAATAAATTGAAGGTCTCAAAATTGGACAATAAACTTTTGTCGTGTGTAAATCAGCTGTGACTAAAATATTCCAACGAGAAAATATAATATGGTGTAATTTAGATATTTATTTAATTGTTGAATGGAAAATTTACTTAAACACTTAAACACAGACTTTACTAAATACTTAAATAAATAAATGAACATAATATAATTTAGCTTCAGGTCCATCCTCGAGGATTTTTATTATAGAAATATAATTTTCCCAAAAATAAATCTTACGAAACTCATTAAATTTTTGTTTGGGGATGTAAACAGTTATATCAAATGTATTTTTAGGTTTTCCGAGCTCGTCGAATACGATCTTGCGATTGTTAACGAACCGGTGGGGCGGCGAGGGGCCCTGTTTTGACAAAGTACAAGGACACGTATGACAGATTTAATGAAAAATGCCATACAATATTTCATTTCGCCATAGATATATAAAGCCAAACAAATACAAATGGAATCGTACACATTCCCCGTTCCTCGACTTCCCCAATCGGTACAAATAAACTGCTTTCGTCCCCCTGCTTCATTTTTTTTCCTTATTCTCCAGCCAAAGTAATAAAACGCACAAAAACAAATCGAGAACAATGTAATATAATTTAATAATTGAGCCCGTACCTGGCGCTTTTGATCTGCAAGATTAAACACTCGTGCGCCCCCCGCCCCAATTGGCTCCAAGCCCTGTCCCCCCTTTATTTAAATAAACTCGTCTTGAAAATCGTCTGTCCCACTTGTCTAACGCTTTATTTGCCGACCATATTGAATTAGATCTCTCCACCCATTTAACATCCCCATTCCACAGTAATAAATCCATGATGGGCTTAATATTGTGCCCGCTCTCAACCCGAGGATGTTTACTGTATCTCTCTCGGTTGATCGTTATTGGAAACGCAACGTTCCGTGCGTATTTCGCCCCCGGATCTAATTTAACTGGAGGTGTTGCACGCCCTAATACAAACAAGGAATACGCAACGATGTTTTAATGACACGAACCATTTTATATTTCTAAAAATAAATATTAATTATTATTATTATTAATAAGGATTGATTACAAAAATATTTCCATTCACAAAAAAGTGATATTAATTATAAATATTGCGCCAAGAATTAAATTAAATTAGTAAAAAATGAAAGTTTTCATTTTTAATTCTTATTCTTTTAATCCTCTCTTTTTTTGTCTTAGAATTTTTAAGGGGTAGTGGTTTGAAAGTAAAACAACTCTGTTATATTATGTACTTTACCAATTTATTTTTAGCTTCATTTTAACAATTTAAATTTTAATTCTAATTCATAATTTAATTTTAGTTCTAACTCTACTATTAAATAAAAATAGAATATTAATTCTAATTCTAATATTTTAATTTTAAAAATTTAATATTAATTCTAAAATTTTTATATTATTTGTAATATAAACATTTATATTTTAATTGAAATATCTTAATTCTAGCAAGTTAGATTTAAGATAACTAAAAATATTTTTATTTTATTTCTAATATCTCAATTCAAAAACTTAAATTTAAATTCTAATATTTTAATTTTATTGGGAACATTTTTATTTTAATTCTAACAATTTAGACTTTAATTCTAATATTTTAATTTTAATATCAGAATTTTAACAATTTAAATTTTAATTCTAATATTTTAATCATATTCAATTTTAATTGTAAAAATTAATTCTAATTATAATATATTTTTTATAATAATTTATTTTTTATTCTATTATTTTAACGTCAATTGAAAAATATGAATTTTAATTCCAATATTTTAATTATACCGATTTAAATTTAATTCTAATTAATTTTAATAAAAATTTTAACAATTTAATATTAATTCTAAAACTTTACGTTTTTTTGTAATATTTAATTTAAATTTTAATATTTTAATTTTATTAGAAATACTTTTATTTTAATTTCTAATATCTTAATTCTAACGATTTAAATTTTAATTCTAATATTTTAATCATAATTTTATTAATTGTAACATTCTTATTATAATTGTAAAATTCAATTTAAATTTTAAATATTAATTCTAATTATAATATATTTTTTATAATAATTTATTTTTTAATCTATTATTTTATATCATTTGAAAATATTAATTTTAATTTTATTTTAATTATATCAATTTAAATTTAATTCTAATTAATTTTAATAATAGTTTTAACAATTTGTTGTTAATTCTAAAATTGTGTTATTTTTTTAACAGTTAATTTAAATTGTAATATTTTAATTTTATTAGAAATATTTAATTCTAATATTTTATTTTAATAGAATTTTTTTTTAATTCTAATATATTAATTGTGAGAATTTATTCTATTTTAATATTTATTTGAAGTCAAATCGAATTAAATTTTAATTCTAATATTTTAATCCTAATTTTAATAATTTTTTAATTCTAATATTTCAATTTCAATGGAAATATTTTTATTTTAAGTCTAATATTTTAATTCTAATATTTTAATTATTGTAATTATAATTATAGTACTCAACTTTATTGTAAAAATTTATTCTAATTATATTACATTTTTATAACAATTTTTTCTATTTTAATTTTGATTGAAATATATTAATTTTAACATTTAACATTTTATTTACAGTCATTTAAATTTAATTGTAATTAATTATAATAATTATTTCAACAATTTGATATTAAAGCTCATTTTTTTAAAGTTTAATTTAAATTATAGTATTTTAATTTAAATATCTCAATTTTAGTAAATTAAATTTTAATGCTATTTTAATTTTAATAGAGAATTTTTTATTTTAAGTTTAATATCTTATTTCTAACTATTTAAATTTAACATTTTATTCGTAATTTTAACAATTTAAATGTCAATTGAAATATATTAATTATAATTAATAAATAAAATAAATTTATAATAAATAAATTAAATTTATAATTACTAAATAACATCTTATTATAATTAATACTCATTTTTATTGAAATATTTTAATTCTAACAATTAAAATTTAAATATAATACTTTAATCATGACTTGAACCATTATTATTGATAATATAATTTTTATTCCAACAATTTAAGTTCATTCTAATTTTTTAACCATAATTTTAACAGTTTAACATTAAATCAAAAAAGTTTGATTATAATTTTTAATTTTAATTGTAAAATGCTAATTTTTAATTTTAATTCTAATATCTTTATTCTGTAATAACAATTTTAATTTTAATATTTTGATTGTAATTATAAATATAGTATATATGTATACAACATATTTTTAAAACAATTTATTAATTAAATCAATTATTTTTTTAATTTTAATTTGGTTTATTTTGTTTATTTAATACTTTAATCATAATTTTAACCATTTAATATAATATTCATTTTAAAATTTTGATTTTAATTCAAATTACTTAATTTAATTTATTTATATTTTATATCTAGTTTTTTATCTATCAATAATGGTTTATTGAATTAGTAATCATTTAAATAAAAGTCTAACAGACTTTACATTTTAAAATATGCTAATAAGACAGAAAATTAAAAATAATAAGTGTAACTAAGATATTTGTACAATGATTCGAGTGGAAAATTTACTTAAACACGTCAGAAATTAAATGCTTTGTAAATGATATTTTTGAAGTTTGCACTTTAAATATTCCAAAGTAAACAGATAAACCTTTTCCAGATTTCATTTATGCAAGATTATTTCATATAATAATAATTCATTTGTGATTTTCTAGTTCCACGATAATTTATAGAAATCGCTTGGCATTGGTTTAACCACCTTATGTAATGCATCTATTTTAAACTTTAATGATTTGTTTGGTTTTGTACAAATTATGTATATTTATATGTGTTCATCGACTGAACATTAAATAACACATTGTATATATACGTAAATTAAATATTTGTTGTAACATCTTTTGTTGCTATAATTTCACTTAAAATAAAAACACTTCTGTCTGGCACGAACGCAGTTGAATCTAAGAACAATTTGAGAAAGGAAATTCCAATTTAAATGATTAACTGACTCATGCAAATTAAACATGTGGGTGTTGTTAAACGACAAACGCAGATCTTTAAATTAGTTTTGAGGTGACCAATATTCAATATCAGTCAACAATTGTTCCACCATTGTTGCCTTGATTAAAAAGTTATTAAATCTCATTGGCATTTGCAAACAGCGAAAGATGGTGAAAAAATGATTTATTTATTCATCGAGCTGTGAAAAAATGACTCAATTGTTAATAAAATAGATAGTTGCTATGGCATCGAAATTGTACAAGGTTGCAATTTAATGAAATAAACCGGGACACATTTTGGCGCAAAATTTTGCCAAAACTATTAAGAGGCATTTATGTCATGTTACAAATTTTCTAACAAATAAATGTTGAGCTTGAATAATCCATTGTAATCTGTCACGTTTGCCTTATAATTTTCAGAATTGCATGAGTAATTTAGCATTGCATTCACAAATTAATAAGAATTTAACTCAGCAAAACGGCGAAATACAATTTTGCATTATCGTTATAAATTGCATAGATTTCATATATTCTGTTGTCCCAATTATAGATTTGGCACCGTATCAGTGGGTTTTTGGGATTATACACTCGAAAAAAATATATATTATATAACAATGGATTTCTAGATGAATCTGATGGTGTTATTTTTATCTCTCTGCGTTAGTTGATGGAGAACTCAAAATAATTGACTGAGAAATCCTAAATTCAAAACATATCTTGGCACGAATAATATTCTAGAGGTCGACCAAAGATTTCCTACGGCCAAAAGAAAATGTTTTGTTTAAACTAATTTACGGAACTAAAATATCTTTATTTTGTGTTGGCTAGAAAATCACTAATGTTTTGGTATTTGTTTTTTCCTGTGCGTTACGTAATATTTTTGTTTTTTAATGAGCTAATCGTTTTAAGCAACATATTCATTATTTTAGTTTCACCTTTAGTATACTAAATATACTACATATTATTTATTGAATTATTTTTCTCATTGGTTAAATTACTCTTTTAATTTTTATTTTAAAACTTATTTTTTAAATTATTTTTATATACTCCCATAAATTAAATTTTAAAATGTTTTTATCTATATTCTTAACATTCCTAAAACATTCTTTCCATTCTTTTTTTATTTTAGTATTTTTATGGATGTTTTATAAAATTAAACGTTTTTAGTTTAGCATTTAATATTACACTTACTATATATTATTTATTAAATTGTATATTTTGATTAATTAATTTAATTATTTATCTTTTTAGCTGTTAACTTTTTCTTAACATAAATTAAAGTTTAAATTATTTTTATTCTTTATATTTTTATAGGAATTTTAATATTATAAATTATTTTAAAAATTTTGTTCCTACCATTTTTTCTTTTAGTATTTTTATGAATGTGTAAAGTTAAACGTTTTGAGTATAATATTAATTATTTTAGTTTAATATCTAATATAATGCTAAATATTATTCATTAAATTGTATTTTTTGATTAGTTATTTCAATTATTTATTTTATTTTATTTAGTTTTTAACTTTTTCTTAATTTTATAATCTTACGTAAATTAAATTTTAAACTGTTTTTATCTGTATTCTTAAGATTTATAGAGAAACTTTAATATTTTAAAAATATGTTTTCCACCATTTTTTTCTTTTGGTAATTTTATGAATGTTTTATAGAGTTAAATGTCTTGAGCATAATATTTAATATTTTAGTTTAACATTTAATATTTTACAATATATTATTTATTAAATTATATTTTTTGTGTTATTAATTACTGTTTTTAAAATTTTTATAAATATTAGTAAATTAAATTTAAATAGTTTTTATCTGTACCCTTAATATTTCTAAAAAGATTTTAATATTATAATTTATTTATAAATTATATTAATAATATATTTTCCAATAATATTATTATTTTCCAATAATTTTTGTACTTTATGGATTATTTATAAAATTAAAAGTTTTGAGTACAATATTCTTTATTTTAAATTAATATTTAATTTTATATTTACTAAATATTAAATATATTAATTAATATTAAATTGTATTTATTGATTAGTTAATTTAATTTGATACTATCTTTCTAGTGTTTAACTTTGTCTTAAATATTATTACACATATATTATTTATAAATATATTCTGATTCTTTTTTATTTTATGGATGTTTTATATTATATAAAACTTAGTTTTTATTAAAACTTTTGTTAATACATTTATTTGATATTAGATATTAATAAAAATAAAATATATTAAACATTTAGTAGACATAAAATTTTATATTTGTTTTGTAATATATATATTTTTAAATATTGGACTAGTATATAGAATATTAAAGGTTTTTTTATTAAATATTATATTTTTAAATTTATTTTTCTAGTATCTATAAAATTTAAACAAAAAACTTTGTATTTATTATTTCGACTATTTATAATGTATATAAAAATATGTTTTATTATATATATATATATATATATATATATATATATATATATATATAAAATATCATAAATTAAATCCTTTTTTCCCATTACATGGACTCAAAAATTTGTTTTCTTATTACAGATATAATTTTTTTAATTAAAAAATTTCAATTACATATATTTCGTAAATTTTGTTTATCAAACTTGATAAATAAAATACAGACATTTATTTTTATTAAATCATTTATAAGATAAAAAGTAATATTATGCATCTGTATATTTTAATTTAATAATTAAACAGCACTTGTTTTCAATGATTTATAAGGGATATTTTGTAAATTATATTGTTTTTTTTATATTTTGGGGAGGTTTTAATATTTTGAATTATTATAAAAAATTATTTAATTAACTTTAATAAGTAAATCTATTTATCAATTATACAAAATTTTATAAATAATGTGAAGCTACAAGTTTGTTTTAAGACAAAACGTAATTTTCAATTTAATAAGTAAATAATCCTTGCCTTTGTTTTTAATGATCTGCCAACAGAAGATATTTTTGTAAATTATAATTTTTTTTTATATTTTTAAAGATGTGTTAATATTTTAAGATATTTTTAAATTTTATTAATAATTCTTAATTATATTCTTTCAACAATATTAAAATTTGGTAAATATATTTGTTAATCACTATTATATAAAATTTTATAAATAAGACAATATAATATTATTTGAACGGTTTCTTAATGATTATAGACAAATACAAAGTGAAATGTTAAGATTATCTATATTAAAAGGAACTTCCTTTTATTCATTAATTTAACAGCAGTCGCCTTAAGTATAAAATTGTGGTTTGTATATACCATAACATGTGATTACGACGAAACATTCAATAAACAATTCGCTTGCATAAACAATTTAAATATCGCATGAATCAAATATCATTCTAAGAACACACGATGTGCTTGAATATATTTTTTTAAAACTGTTTCGTGATTAATTCAATTTTTGGTTTCAGAAAAAGCATCTCATTAGTTACCTCTTGTTACCGTTACTTCCGGTACGTACCCAAATTGTTAAAACCACCTGTATACACGTGACCGCTTAACATTCTGTGCGCACGGTATTCGTTGTTTTTTTTGTTTGTTCCTCGGACTTTTTTCCAAAAATTGCCGTACCGAAAAAGATCTGATAGTTGTCTAGTTGTGATCGTCCCGTGTTAGCCTGAATCAGTGTGTCCGAAAATGGTTTACTCAGAAATCGAAAAAATGGTCGACTACTTTTTCTCCCTCTGGAAGAAGCCGGAGGGAGAAGACGGGTAAGCCTAATAACTCAAACAAAAAAAATTCAGTGTTCAGTTGTCGATTTTCCCCACAAGAAAAAAATTATTGTACACGTTTAATATTCCACGCTTGTTGTTGTAGTAACAATGTGTATTTTTAAATGTATTGAGACATTGCCAATTTTTTCGCGAAATTACATAAAAAAATATGTTTTCGAGGCACCTGTTTCTCGGCGATTTTCTAAATTTGCCACGCGAAAATAACAATCGGCAAGAATCTTTGAACCTTATGCTCCAACTGCCAATATCTACGATGAATGTACTACGTTAATGAAATGGGTTTGAATGGGCCGAGGCAAGATAAATAAACTGTATGGGATTTGGTAATTTTCATAAGAAAAACAAATTAATAGTTGTTTAAAAAACGGTTTGGCAACACGACGTTAATCTATAAATAATGGATGGAATTTTTAATTGGTCTCGTAATATTTAAGAGCTTTGGATGGTGTTTCTTGCCAGAAATTAGCAAGCTTTGTTGGACAATAATTATTAGTAATATATCTTCTTGACACTTGTTTTTATGTTATTCACAAATGTTTTTCTATACAGGCAGTTTTCCTCCCAAATTCTAAAATTAACAATTCTTACGTTTTCACATGCTTTTTGAGCTTGAAATATGAGTTTAATAGAATATTAAGTCAATAAAACTATAAATTATTTATAGGTACAGTTTATTTGAGAACTTCAGATGGTGCTTCTCGCCAGAAAATACCAAACTTTACTGGACAGTAATCAATAATAATATATATTCTAGACAGTTGTTTTTATGATAATAATGAATATTTTATATACAGTCAGTTTTCTATCAAAATCACTAATTTTTACACCCTTTAAATATTTTTCTGTCGATAATGTCGAGTTACTAGGCCTTGAAATACAATTTAAAATGAAAGTGAAGTTAATAAATCTATAAATTATTTATAGGTGCGGTTTATTTGAGAACTTCTGATGGTACTTCTTGCCAGAAAATATAAAATTCTATTGGACGGTAGTCATTAATAACATATCTTCTAGACACTTTTTATCATAATCAAAATATTTTATATACAGCCAGTCTTCTATCGAAAATTTAAAATTACTCATTTTCACATGCTTCAAGTTATTAAGACTTGAAATACAAGTTAAATTGAAAATGAAGTTAATCAAACTATAAAATATTTATGGGTGCGGTTTATTTGGGAATTTTGAAGGGTACTTCTTATTATAAAATATCAAATTTTGTTGCACAGTAGTCATTAATAATATTAATATTTTTTATAGCTTTAAATTTTCAAAATAATCAATTATTTGCAGTTACTGTTGATTTAAAAGCTTCGGATGGTGTTTCTTGTCAGAAAATAAACGTTTTGTTAGACAATAATCATTAATAATATATTTTCTTGACATCTGTTTTTAGAATATTCACAATTGTTTTCTATACAAATATTTTCCTTCAAAATTCTAAAATTACTAATTTTTACACCCTTTTACATGTTTTTTCATCCATAGTTTCGAGTTATTGGGTAAAAGTTAAATTGAAAATGAACTTAGTAAAGCTATAAACTATTTATATATGCGGTTTATTTGAGAACTTTGAAGGGTATTTGTTGTCAGAAAATATCAAACTTTGTTGCACAGTAGTCATTAATAATATATCTTCTAGACACTTATTTTGATGATAATCAAAAATATTTTATATACACATTTTTCTATCGAAATTCTAAGATACTTTTTTGTCCATAGTTTAAAATTTTTGTACTTGAAATACAGGTTAAAATGAAAATTAAATCAGCAAAACAATTATTTGCAATTACTGTTTATTTAAGAGCTTCGAATGGTGTTTCTTGCCAGAAAATACCAAGTTTTATTAGACCATAACCATTAATACTATATTTTCTTGACATCTGCTTTTATTTTATTCACAATTATTTTCTATACAAGTAATTTTCCTTCAAAATTCTAAAATTACTAATTTTTATACCCTTTCACATGTTTTTTCTTCCATACTTTAGAGTTATTGGGACTTGAAATACAAGTTAAATTGAAAATGAAGTTAGTAAAGCTATAAATTATTTATAGGTGCAGTTTATTTAAGAGTTTTGGATGGTATTTCTTGCCAGAAAATATAAAACTTTGTTGAATTAATATATATCTTCTAGACACTCGTTTTTATGATAATCGTAAATATTTTATGTACTCTCAGTTTTCTATCGAATTTCTAAGATTTTCTCAAAGTTTTTTATATATATAGTTTCAAATTTTTGGATTTGAAATACAGGTTAAAACGAAATTCAAGTTAGCAAAACAATAAATTATTAGCAGTTACGGTTTATTTAAGAGCTTCTGATATTATTTCTTCTACCAAGTTTTATTAGACAATAACCATTAATAATATATCTCCTTGACACCCGTTTATGTATTATTCACAATTGTTTTCTATACAAGTAGTTTCCTTTGAAGTTCTAAAATTACTCATTTTTACATCCCACCTTCTCACATGATTTTTCATTCATAGTTTAAAATTATTTGGACTTGAAATACAAGTTAAATTTAAAACTAACTCGATATAACAGTAAATAATTTACAGTTACGGTTTATTGAAAGAGATTCTAATGGTGTCTCTCACCAGAGAACGTCAGCCTTTCTTATGTTAGATAATAACCATTAATAATATCTCTTCTTGACACTTGTTTTGAAGCCATTCGAAAACGTTTTCTATGCAGGTAGTTTTCCTTAGAAATTCTAAAATCATTTTTATATTGCACCTTTTCAACACATCAGTTTTTGGACTCGAAATACAAGTTGAATTGTAATGAATTTAATACAAAACAACACATTATTTACAGTTACGGTTAAAAACCCAAATACGAGGTGAACTGTAATAAAAATAATTGTGTTAGAATTAGTCATCAACTCACTGACCCAGTCGTAAAAGTTTAGAATGACTAGGAGCAATTTAATGAATTTTTTTGGACATCTAATTCAATTCGAGTGGTTCCCTAATCGTAATCGATGTACCACATTCAAGTGGTTGATAATTAGTCACTTCCCCCAGGCCCGCTACAAAGCAAAGATGCGTGACGTCCGTCACATAACACATTAAATTTTCTATACAAGAAAATACATATTAGAGTCAATTAAAAATGACCTTGCCCTTGCATGAAGCATCGGTTTAAATATAAACATGGAAATTAAGCACTAATTGTATCGGTTAGACGCTTTGGGCCCATTTTATACACAAAAATCTCACAAAGCGTCGATGCTGAGGTCCGTACGACCTGTGGTGCTATTCTTGGTAAAATCACCAGGAACATTTCGAAATAACTTGTGTATATTAAGACTTTATTTATAGTTGAATAGTTCATGCACCTTTCTGTGTAAATTAAAATTATTCGCTGTTTTGGCTGTGGAAATTAACCGGCGTTTAAAAGTTTGATTTGATATCAGATAACAGATGTTATCTATTTATTATTGATTGAGCTAAATGCAGCTGACAAATCAATAAGTTTAGATAAATATATATCTGTAAGTCTGTACCATGTAGAATTTTGCAAACAAATAATTTTATTATAAATTTGTTGCTTTTTTGCCATTATACCATTAAAAAATAGATATAAATATATTTTGTTACATTAGTATATACTTTCACTTAATTATTTTTGGGACTGTGTTACAGTTATTTTACTAGCCATTCTTAAAAATGTTCCGTTAGTTACACTTCATATAATTTAACCAATCTTTATTCATAATTTTCAACTTTAGTTTCTATTTTTAATAGATACTAAATTGTTAAATAAAATTTTATCAAAACTAATTTAATATTTTGATTTAAATATTTAAACTTAATTATTTTGATATACTTGTATATGTAGATCACAATGTGTTTTTTATTTATTTTACCAATAATTCTAGAATTCATTCGTAATTTTATAAAGTTGTTTGATTATTTGTCTAATTTTTTATATTTTTTCTAATTTAAAGAGTACAAAAATTATTGAAATACATATATTTCTCTTAAATATTCTTAAATAAAAATTTGATCAATATTTTAAAACACTTTCAATTTTATTTAATTATTATTCTGTATATGTAGTTTTAAAAAAAATATTTTTTATAATCTTGTCTGTTTTTTATAATTTTGCTATTTAAATTAATAAAAAAATATTACATGCATTAATAAATAGTAACAAATAATAAATTGAATTAATATCTTAAAACTGTTTTAATTTTATTTAATTTATTATGACATTTTTATATTTAAATTGGTAAAAAATAATAAATTGATTGGATATGTTTACATCATTTATAACTTTTTTGTTATTTTACATAATTGCATTCTTCATTTTATCAATAATTCTAAATTTTCTTCTTAATCTTGACTAAATTTTTTAATAAATATAAAAAAAAAATAATAAATTGAATTAATATCTTAAAACACTTATTTAATTTATTGTCATTTTTTTGTTTTATTTTTAATTGTTACTTTGTATATGTAGTTAACACAAACATTTATTTTGTGTAATCTCGTCTTACTTTTATTTCTTAACCATTCTAGATTTATTTTTTATTTTAAGCTTTCAATTGATTTTTTAACTAATTTTCTATAATTAGTTAATCAATTAAGTAAAAAATTATTTCATAAATGTCTTTAAAATATTCTTAAATAAAAACCAAATAATAAATTGAGTTAATATGTTAAAACATTTATAATTTGTATTTAATTTAACATTTTTAAAATATGTTTTATAATTTTTATATTTTACATAATTATTACATTTTGTAGATTTGACACTCTATATTTTATATAATTTATCATTTGGTTTTTTTTTCTTATCTAATTTTATATAATTTTGCTATTTAAATTAGTAAAATATTACTACATAAATTATTTTAAATATACTTAAATAAAAATCAAATAATAAATTGAATTAATATCTTAAAAGACTTTTAATTTTTGTTTAATTTATTGTGTCATTTTTATATTTTATTTAATTATTATTCTGTGTATGTAGTTTATAAAAAATATATTTTTTATAATCTTGTCTTATTTTCTTTCTTAATCATTCTTGAATTAATTATTAATTTAAGCTCTCATTTGATTTTTCAATTAATTTTCTATAATTTTAATCAATTAAATTAGTAAAAAATTGTTTCATAAATTTCATTAAAATATTCATTAATGAATATGCAGATTACATTTATTAAAAATTCTATTATTTATTTTACCAATAAATTGATAAATTGATTTGTTCTCTAATTTTTTATGATTTCAAATAATTTCTAATTAAATTAGAAAAAAATATAAGAACATTTTTAAATGTGATTTTTTTATGTTATAATTTATAAGTATAACTTTAGAAAATGGAAATGATACACAAAAATATATTTTATCTTTTTTTACTGTTGCATTAAGCAGTTATTTTTAGACAATATATTTAAAACTAACATGATGATTATTTATGTGTGCACCGAAGTCAACTTAAATTTAAACGACAAAAAATAGAAATAATATTTTTAAACTTAGAACAATAAGCATCAAAATTAATTAAAATAAATACTCGTTTATAAGCATTATTAATTTAAATTTTATAATTTTTATGATTCTCATAAAAAAATTCAAATTTATTTATTGCATGCCATAAAATTTTATATATGAACGTTTAAAAACATGTTAGAAGATATTTTAAAAACTACATCTTATCTATTTAAAACAGAAGTAATTATTAAGATTATTATTATTATTATTAAGAGATTAGTAAGATACAGGAATTACTTTTTAATTATAAAATTCTCTTTATATAGAAATTTAAATATATTTTTTAATGTCATTTAATTTTTTTATGAATGTTAATATATTATTCTACTATATATTTAATAATATACTTGTTTGTCAAACATTTAATATTAAAATTACACAACGTTTCTATAATCTTTAAATAATTAAATACCACAATTTAAAATACTTTATAAAAGCATATAATTTACTATTTAATTGTAGGTAATATTTTTTTATTAGATTGATTTTTAAAACACCTATTTTTAGTTCAAAAATATTTTTAATATGAATTTAAAATTTTTTCTAATTATAATTAATTAATAATATACTGTATTTAATAGTAAGTTCATTTTTCAAATATTTAATATTAAAAAAATAATTACAGTAGTTTTCTATAGAATATCCCAATGTCAATCCAATTTAATTTGTAAGTTTAACTGTTCATTTAAAATTCTTTATAAAATTACACATAATGGTAGATAATAGTACACTGGAAGGAACATACAAACAGCCCTTCGACCATCATCAATTATGCCGCAGAACCAAATCCTTGAACTCACGAAAAAAATCCATAAAAACAAAACCACTAGCACTGCTCAACAACAGTTTAGCATCTAATCGAAATAATAAATAAAAACCACATTAATAATCACCGCCACAATTTAAATAAAACCACCAAATCGCCCAATAAAAATTTTATTAAAACACACTTCCTCGCCTTCGTCCCATATTCCGATGCGTCGAGTCGATTTTTGCGAATTTTAGCGGGGCGTTGATTTTTCGTCGTCGGGGGGGACTCAATCCCCGACGAAATTTACCTGTAATAGAGCAAAAAGGACCCCGTCAAATTTACAGAGGTAGGTCTTGGAAGAATACGTAGGCGATCGCGATTGGTCAGGGCGTCAGTCCGTGTGGCCCGTGACGTTGCGAGAGTGGGGCAGAATCGGAGCTTCATTTACTTGAGCGTCCCAACATAAAGCCACCAGTCGAGCTTGCTTCGTTCAGTGTGTTCTAATCGAGAATATCTAAGGTAGATTTCATTTATTTATTCAATTATTTTTTAATATAATATAAGTTATCTGTTCAGTCGAGGCTTTGCTTTAACGCTTTCACATTAGTTACCCTATACAGTTAGTTGTTGGTTGTTGTTGCCATTCAGTTCAGTTGTGGGTTTTATTTGAGTGATTTGATTTATTTCGGGTTCCCAGGCGAGTTGGTTTAATTTTCCGTTGTGCAGGTATTTTTTTAATTTTGCTATTACGCAATTACGTTGTGTTCAGTTCAGTTTTGATTACAGTATTTGTTTCCTTGGCCGTGAATACGTGCAGTTTAAAATCGAAGCGGAGTTACGTAATGTTTTGGGTGGTGAAAACTGCGCTTTTAGTACGGACATCGTCTGCATAACGGACGACGACAATAATTTCCTGCAATCATTTAATAACTTCAATTTAAACTCATCTGCTTGACTGATTCGGTGTGTTCGTTTCGTAATTTTTCTGAAATCAATTGAAACGTCGCATCGACCTTTGTATTAAAACTAAACAATAAAAAAATTAATGTGCAATTTTCTCTCACAAACCGTCATTATTTTGTCGTTAAGGTTTTTAACGTTATTCAATTCGGTCGGCCTCCAAACCGTCCGGATTTGTGTGCGGCCTCACCTCGCCTCAGTTATTGTGGTGTCTCAGGATGTACTGTTGGGCCCTAGGCACAGATCCCCCCTAAAACAAAACCACCCAGTTTGGTGCCCACTTTAACAACAATTTTTATCAAAACACCTCAGATAAGAGAACGTAATCCACGATAAATAAGCCGGGCCTCATAATTGCAGGTATCAGTTCAAGTGCAGTCGGTTTTAAAATAGACCCGGTTAATGGGTATTATTAGAACTTGGAAGACTTCCACGTGAACATAAAAAATCATTATTTTCCATTGGATTTGGAGGATTCCGGGCTGGGCGTGTTGGTTGCCCGGCGCATCCGCCACAATTTGCACGTGCCTCCTTCATTGGAACGGTCACGAACTGTTACCGCACATGATTATGATTACAATAATCATCGGTTTTTTAATTGGTCCCATTTTTTATGTATCGGTTTTGCTTTTTCGGGCGGTTTAATTTCTGTTCTCCTCGTTTTTTCTATCATTTATTTATTTTGAATTATTTTGGTTTTGGATGTTCAGTGTGACGTTTTGTTCCCTTTGATGTACGTGGTCTAACTTTTTTTGGCACCATTTTTCTCCGTGATATTTCGCTGCCCTTAAGCGACTTTTTTCTTGCCCATAAAACCTGACTTTTTCACATGAGTTTATAATTAGAATGGTTTATTTTATTTTGAATGTCAAGTCCGTATGGTAGTCGAGTCGATTTAATTTTAGACCTCGTATGTCGGGCAAATTCAAATTGGTCATTATTTTATGGGTAATTTTCTGTGCCTATTATTTTTATTCTTTCGGTGCGTTCGATACTTTACTACAGTTTTAATTGTTCGCCGTCTCTCATTTGTGATCATTAAAATTTGCGTTTTTTGTTGCTTTTGTTGACAAATAAATTAAGCTTGTAACAAACTAATATAAATTTATAAACACTATAAATGGTATAAATTACTTAAAAAATATTTAATTTTCAAAATTCACAATTTTTTAAATTTAATATTTACATAATTTTTAATTTTATTTTGTAATGAAATTACTCAGTTTTATTGAAACTGGGTTTATACATATTTTTAAACGATTAATTTAAAAAATATATAATTAAAAACATTATTAAATATTCAATATTTTAATATTATTAAATGTTAACAAAAAAAAAATAAATTTGATAATCTATTTATCAATTAAAAACCTCCAATTATATTAAAAATATTGAAATATTGAATATTTTAAAGTTAACAAATACAGTAAAAAATTAAAATTTTACAAATTAAAATATATTTTAATATTTTGACTTAACAAATAAATAAATTTTAAATTAAAAAAATGATAATCTATTATTTTGAAAATTATGAAAAAAATAATTTGACTTTTTATATATTTATTCAAAAATTATTTTTATATAATTTTCAATATAAATGATTTTATACAAAAAAATACTAACTACTAACTTTACTAATGCCAAAAAGTATTATTAGGATTAAATAATTAAAATACTGTAAATACTTTTGGAAATTTAATGTTCAAGTTTTAAAAATATATCTAATGTTAAATAAAATTTAAATAAATTAAAAGTTTAGTCTTAAATATTTGTGTAAATTTACATTTTACTTTAAATTTTTCAGTAAACAAATAAAAAATTTAAATTTAAGTAAGTATAATTTCCAACATTGAAAATTATAAAAAAAATACTTTGACATTTTATTATTTTAAAAAAAATTTCCAGTTGTATAAAACAATTTTTAAAAATTAAAAACAATAAGTTGTCACAAATATTAAAAATCATAAAAGTTAAATAATTTATAAGACATTATTTTTTTATTTAAATATTTGAATTTAAGAAATTTTAATTTATTTAAAATATTAAAAGTTCACATTTTATTGTATTATAAATTTTACTATAAACAAATAAAAAATTTGAATTTAAATAAATATATTCTATTTTGAAAAAAAAACCTTTTATTTTAAATAAAATTTCCTGTTATATAAATTTTTGAAAAGTAAAACAATAAATTATCATAAATAAAAAAAAAAAATAAAAAGATATTAATTTGTTCATTCAAATATTTTGTTTCAAGAAATTCAAAATTTTAACAAATTTTGGTTAAAAATATTCAAAATTCACATTTTATTTTAATTTTTTATAAACAAATAAAAAAATTGAATTTAAATAAATATAATTTCCTATTTTGAGAATTATACAAAAAATACTTAAATATTTTATTATTTATTCAAAAATTTATTATAAATAAAAATCCTCATTATATAAAAATAGTTTTTTAAAAATTAAGTACAATAATTTATCATAAATTCTGAAAACAATGTGAATTATTAAAATATCCATATCAAAAATATTCGTTTAATTTTCAAATTTCATATTTTACATTAATTTTTTTACAGATAAATAATTTAAATTTAAATAAATATAATTTCCTATTTTGAGAATTATACAAAAAATACTTTTATTTTAAATTAAATTTCTTATTATAAACAACAATTTTTGTTCATTCAAATATTATAATATAAGAAATTCAAAATTTTAAGGTATTTTATTTAATTAAAAATGAGTTTTTAATATATAAATAAATTCGAATTTT
Source organism: Aethina tumida (assembly GCF_024364675.1). Lineage (NCBI taxonomy): Eukaryota > Metazoa > Arthropoda > Insecta > Coleoptera > Nitidulidae > Aethina > Aethina tumida. The sequence goes on along the minus strand of NC_065435.1, from coordinate 4,845,233 downwards.
ATTAATTGTTAAAAATTGTTATCTATATTAAATAATGATAAATTTTTCGAAAATTTTAAATGTTTAAATTTATATAAAAATAATACAATAATCTTTTAATACTCTTAAAATAGATTTATTCATTTAAATATAAAAAATTATTTAATTTACATTTATTTTAAATTAAAATAGTTTACACATATAAATAATTTTTTAATAAAATTTCAGACTGAATTGTTTTTATATTAAATTTTAAGTTATGGAAAAAATTAAGATAACTTTTACACAAATAAATAAACTTTTAATAAAAATTTTAATTTTGTTTTAAATTATTTTTTTTTTTTGAATTTAGTTTAAAAATAATTAAATTTATAAATCAAATATTAAAATCTTTTATGTTAAAGATGCTTAATGATATATTTTTAACAATTATTTGATGCAACATTAAATTGACAAACAAAATCCATGTGGAATTGTTAACGCCCTTCCATCATTGAGGGGCGATTATGTGCACAACTAACAAATTAAAGTAATAAAGTAACGAACGCGTCGCAAACGAATCGAGCAGTGTGTGAACGAATGTGGTTTCAGGCTAGCATCTCTTTGAGAGAGAGACAGAGAGAAAGGGTGAAAAAAACCACTTTCGACAAAATCCGAATTCGAATCGCAACCCCGTGTATCACGAGATCCGTTCGACTCGAAACTAGAGAGGGTCGGAGACGGACTGGTGTTGTGGTGGTCAAGTTGGAAACGTTTTTGGGGGACACAATCGACAGAGACACGCAATTCGATTGGACGTCGGGACGCGTGTTAAGCGAGTCTGTCTATCGATTTGGCCACGAACTGCGCCCCGTCGCACAACTTAAAACTCGCAGTTCAGTCGAATCGGGGTGCGAATACGGAGGCAGAAGGGCTGAAGACGGCTGAACCAGCGCCTTTTCACTTTTAAAGGGCGTCGTCCTACTAATGCCGATTTGTTGTTCCATCCATTTAGTTGTAGTGTCGTTTGTAAACGTGTTTTCGATTAGCTAGTCAATAACGATGGGAGGTTGTGCATCAAAAGAAAATTCTAAAAAAACTAAAGAGGATGATTCCGGGTTTGTACTATTCGTAACCTGTATCCTGTTGATGTCTCATGCATGGGTTAATAGCACTATGGGGTGCGACTGGATATCTGTGGAAGCTTTATGTCTTGTATTTACTACTGTCTCTACTTCATTAAGTACGCATTTATTATTTTTTTCTTCATTATTTCAAACTTTTTTATATTCTACTGACTGTGTATTACAATTTTTTACTATTGTATCTCGTACAAGAACCACACCTCTGTTACTACGATACTCAATACTGCTGACTCTTTCATCTCGTACAATAAATTGAATGTTATTATTGCATGATGATTATGTGGTTGGTAGATTGTCGTCAAAATTTACTATACAAAAAAATCAGTTGCTCAGCAACACTTACAAATACACCACCAACGTACATTCGTATTAAATTACGCCCCTCGTTTCTCTAACAAATTTACACTGTACTGCCAAGGGGTGGAGTTTAATAATGCTTGCGAAACTGTTTAAATGTCTCTCCATTCAATTTTATGAAATGACCAAATCCTATTTTATTATTGTTATATTACAAAAGCGACAACTACATGAATTTTTTATTTATATGTAATGAAATTTTATACATCTTATACCTTAAATATTTTTTGATTCAATATTAAATCAATACTATAAATTTTTAACTAGAATAAAACAATTTGGCTTTATTGATTTTATAATAACCATTTTTTTCCCTAAATCTATTGATTATATAATTTCACACTAATTTCTTCTAGGACTAAATTTTTTAATTAAATATTTATTTATTTATTAACGATAAAACATTAAACATTGGCTGTATATGTAGAAAAAGTACATTTTTTGTTTAATGTTCACAATATTAATAATATAAAATTTCGTTACATAAACATAAAAAAATTGACAGACTGTCAAATCAACAGAATAATAATTATCATTCCACAAAATTGAATCTACGCAGTAAATTGCTTATGTGAAATTTAGAATCTTATATAAATATATATATATATTTGTTGTTTGGTGTGCAAAATTGATGTAATACATATATATAGGTAAAAGTAATTGAATCTATAATTACTTTTGTCTATAGATTTTATGTTGTCAGAAGAATTGTCAATATCGAATGTCAGTTTTTCTTCGAAGGCTATTTTATCAGTTACGGTTAGTTTTATGTTCCATATAAATAAACAAAAAAACTGTTGCCACTAACAATTGATTGTTCATTTTAGAAACTCCAACATGGTTGACGCCGCTGTCTTGGAAAAATTGGAATCCGGCTTCAAGAAGCTCCAGGAGTCCGACTCTAAGTCCCTCTTGAAAAAATACTTGACCAAGGAAATCTTCGACAACCTAAAAACCAAGAAGACTTCCTTCGGCTCCACCCTTCTTGATGTAATCCAATCTGGTAAGCTTCGCCGACAGAATTAATTCATAATTAGTTTTTTGGAGCCGTCAACTTGACATTAACCTGACGGTTTTTATAGGATTGGAGAACCACGACTCTGGCGTCGGTATCTACGCCCCCGATGCTGAAGCTTACACCGTCTTCGCCGACTTGTTCGACCCCATCATCGAAGACTACCACGGTGGCTTCAAGAAGACTGACAAACATCCACCAAAGAACTGGGGTGATGTGAGCGTGTTCGGCAACGTCGACCCAACTGGAGAATACGTCGTCTCCACCCGTGTCCGTTGCGGCCGCTCCTTGGAGGGTTACCCATTCAACCCATGCTTGACCGAGGAACAATACAAGGAGATGGAACAGAAAGTTTCGTCCACCTTGTCCGGACTTGAGGGCGAGCTCAAGGGTACTTTCTACCCATTGACCGGCATGAGCAAGGAAGTCCAGCAGAAATTGATCGACGACCACTTCTTGTTCAAGGAGGGCGATCGTTTCTTGCAGGCCGCCAACGCTTGCCGCTTCTGGCCCACCGGACGTGGTATCTACCACAACGAGAACAAAACCTTCTTGGTCTGGTGCAACGAGGAAGATCATCTCCGCATCATCTCCATGCAAATGGGTGGCGATCTTGGCGCCGTATACCGCCGTTTGGTAACCGCCGTCAACGACATTGAAAAACGTATTCCATTCTCACACAACGACAGACTTGGTTTCTTGACCTTCTGCCCAACCAACTTGGGTACCACTGTCCGTGCTTCGGTCCACATCAAGGTGCCAAAATTGGCCGCCAACAAGGCTAAGCTCGACGAAATCGCCGCCAAATTCAACTTGCAAGTCCGTGGCACCCGCGGTGAACACACTGAAGCTGAAGGTGGCATCTACGACATTTCCAACAAGAGACGTATGGGTCTTACTGAGTTTGATGCCGTCAAGGAAATGTACGATGGCATTTCTGAGCTCATCAAAATCGAAAAAGAATTGTAAACCCCATACATTCTGATCATACGTGATTAATTATTATAAGCAATGAAATTACGTTCATTTTTTTTTCAGTAATCTTGTTTGCCAAAGTTCCAGAGTCTTGCGTAGTTAAGGCTATCTGGGCACATAAGTTAGTGTAATCAGCTTCTAGTCGACACTGTTTAAAAAACAATCATATTCTTTATAAATAATGTCAAACATTGGATTACACTATTTATTACCATTATTATAATTTTATTATTATTTATATCATAATTTTAATGTAAAAATATAAGTATTATTTAATTATACCGCAAATTTATTATTAAACATTTAATAAAAGACGTCCAATGTAGTCAAATTTTTTATTTCTCATTCCCACCTCACCTCAAATTTTTATTATATGCAGCAACATTTATAAAACTGTGATATCATATAACGGAAATTGGACACAGTTTTATTTTAATATATTGAATCATAATTCATTTGGATCTATTTTTAAACGTAGTCAATTTAAAGTTGATATTTGAATATTTTATAAGATTTATAAAGCTGTTAATGAATATTTTAGTATATTACGCCCATTTTTCAGTTATTGGAAATATTATATATTACAAGGAAATATTAAATCAATAGATTTATTTAAATGAAACATGTGTATTCATTTGTTCTCGTAAATCAGAAGTATGAATTAATACAAAGAAAATTAAAATATTTTAAAGTTAAAAGGGTGGTAAAATATTTTAACTTTAAAATAAAACTGAGAATTACTATTATATAAAAGAGAAACGTTTTTTTTTTAAAAAAATTCATGTCACCACGAGGGTTTTCGATACATTGTTTAAATTATAATTATATATTATTCATGAGATTTGCTTATATTCAAGATATGTTTCAACTTTAAAACGGTTTTGTCTTTATGAATTGCTTAATTTAAAGGTTTTTCTGAATATTCAGTAATTTCCCTCATTTAAATTATAATCAGTCAAAAAATCCACACAAATTGAATAGCATTGATTTCTTAAAATTTTATCTTACATAATTAAATATTTTAGAACATGACTCGCCATCTGGTTACGAATATCCAAAGGTTTATTTACGACATTGAAGATTTCTCTCTTATAAAGGAAAATAAGAAAAAATGCTCGTTTTATAATTATAATGTCTATTTATACATTAATTGGGCGCCATATTGGTATCATTTTTTTATAAATTGTGTTGCTGAAGTAATAAGAAGGGACGGATCCAATGTATTATTTATAAACAATAGAAAAAGTCACATACTTAATAAATTTACAAATAAATTGTTTGTTAAGGTATACACAGAATCAGGAAATTTTTCTATTTATTACATAGAGGGTAGGACAATTTTGAATTTCAATGAGCATTATTTATTATAAATTTGCGATTTAAACCACTTTTATGATCTAAGTAAGCATGCACTGAAGATGAAATAAAACACACAGTTAAGAAATTTATAAATTATTTATTAAACTATACATAAAATTAGAAATAGTAAAAAATATTTTGGAAATATGTAGAGAACGAGGTCACATCTACAATACTTGAATTTGACATGACAATATTTCAAACACTAATAATGCTTTGTAACGTGTTGAAAATTAAAGGAACAACCTCACAGAAACTCTGAATAAATACCTACACGGTAGTATTTATTTTAAATTGAACGTTTACGAAATAAAAATTGAATAGTACTAAATTTATAGTTCAGTCTTGTCTGATTTTGCATTGCCCTTCCTGTCAAAGCCTTTAAGTTCGTTGGTGGCGTGTTTGGCGATGTATTGCACAAAGTCGTCGACCTCACGTCCACCTTCGTATCTGACCGGAGCATCCTTGGAGTCCTTCGGCGCCCAGTAGATGGTGGGGAATCCCCTGACGTCGTAAGGAGCTGGGACATCGTTAGCGGTGGCGTCCATCTTAGCGATGACAACATCCTCGTTCTTCAGCTTCTCTCCCAGTTCGTCGTAGGCAGGGGCCAACTTCTTGCAGTGTCCGCACCACGGAGCGTAGAATTCAATGAGGGTGTCCTTGCCGTTGTTCACGATCAACTCGTCGAAGTTCTTGGCCACGGCCACCTTAACAGGGGCGTCGTTGCTTTCGGGCAGCGCTTCGGATTTCAGGTACGGTTCCAAGGCGCCCTCCAGAACGTCGGTCACGAACACGGTCAAAGCTTCGACGGAGAACTCGTCCTTCATGATGAACTTCTGGTTCTTGGCGTCGCGGGCAGTCACGATGGGTTTGTCGCCTTTCACGTAGTCCAAACCGTATTCGTTCAGTTCGTGTTGGAAGTCGTCCTTGGCGCTGATGGCGAAGTTGATCTTTCCGGCGAACTCTTTGGCAACCTGATTGGTGAAGAAATGGAGGGTTAGATTTCAAGTGCAACGGAGGCATTTACGATTTTACCTTGAGGATTCTGTTGCGCCAGTAGTTGGTGCCCTTGGGGTTCTTGGTGTAGTCTACGGCGTAGTAGGCGACGACCAATGGGTTCTCGAATTCAGCTTTGTTGTCAGATTTGCGGTGTCCCACCAATCCATGGCTGCAAAAATTAATAGTCTGGTTAATGCAATGAAAAGAGAAACTGCGAAATAAAAACTTAATAATGGCCATCTCAGTCCCCCGATCTAAATCCTATTGAGCACCTTTGGAAAGTATTAGACCGTAGCATCCAAACAAAAACATCAAAAGCAAACAAGAACTTCTTCAAACAAACAAAATATTGAAATATTTGAGTTATTGTTAATTTCTTACGAATATAGATGAAATATTCCATCCTTTTTTCCAGACCAAACCTATTTTTTATTAAAAAAAAAGTAAAAACATGTGAATATAATAACCATAGTGACCAATGGACCGATTTTGCAGTAAATTATTTAATTTTAGTTCAGATTTGCAACAGATTAGCGAAAATATAATACACATAAGACAGAATATAGTGTAATTATTTTAAATAAAATATGAAATATTTTAAATACATTTAATTTAGGTGTGCATTCCCAATTAAATGAATTTACAGCAACATCCTTAAATATACAAATTTATAACAAAGTTATAAATAGTAAAGTTGGACATGTGATAATATGGTTTATACAAATTTTTTTTCTTATCCAATGTAATGGTAAAAATTCTGAATACCATTTTGCTTTTTACCATATAAATATTTGTTTGATAATCTTATCAAAGTAAATATATTAAAATGGGAAAATATATTCACATATTTAAAAAAATAATAAATTCTTTATATAGTTTGAAATTTTTTTGAATAAAATTATTGCGTTTTAACATAGTTTGCTTTAATTATTTACACGTTAATAATAATTGAGATACAACTTTCAGTCTCATGAAGGTAATTTGTATTTAAACCAAAGAATTTGGTAAAAATAATTAATTCAAGAAATTAAATTTGCTGAAAATTTTATGTCTCTTGTCAATATTTGAAATATTAAATTATGTTTTAAAATTATACATTGTACATGTTACATTTCCAGACTATCTAATAACAACAAATTTGCAAGGCAACAATAAATTTTATGACAAACAAATTAAATGCTTAATTACTTGAAATAATGCAATTATGTACAATTTATAATACTAAAAACATTTTATAGGTAAATTATTTAACAACAGTAACTTATTAAAACAAAATAATAAGATCAAATACTGAGATAAAAAAACTTCATCAAATTCTCACATGAATTTAATTAGAAAATTTAAAAAATTGATTATAATAGATGTACCTCAATTATTATCTTAGAGTGTGCACCTAAAAATGTTTGTATAATGATATTTAATGCTTTCTGATGCTTTATCTTAAATTGTAGGTGCAATTTGTTGTATTTGACTCATTTTATACGTCCCAAAAAACTACTGTATTATATTTGATCTACTTACAAATTGCTGTTGATAAAGGTCCTGATGGAGTCAGTGTCAGCTTTGCCACTGTACACAACTTTGCTGGGCTCAAATTTGCTCTCCAAGTGGCTGGGACGGAACAAGACAATGCCATCCCTGCAAAAACCCAACATTTAAAACAGATAACTAGACAACTTTAAGGCACTTACTTGACGCCCTCTTTCTCCAAAACATCCTTGTACGTGGAATGGGCAAAACGAACCTTTTCCCTGAGTTTGTCTGCGGTTTTGAGGAAGACTGCCTTCAAGTCAGACTCCTTTTCGAAGAAACCAACAACGGCCGACTCCTTTTCGGCGTTCAAGAACTTGTTCAATTCCTCCACAGACTTCAATTCCTTGGAGCTGGGGCCTACTTGGGCTCTCATGTATTTGACAATGCCTGAAACATCATCGATGTAACTAATGATCATTGATGAGTTGTCACAGCCACCGAGCCCGGCTCAGAATTATCCGGTGGCTTTAGTGACGTGTCACTGACGGGAAGTTTACCTGGGGCATCACGGGGGCCTTGGTACTCCTGGGAGACCTCGCCGTTGCGGTAGATCTTCAACGTGGGGTATCCACTCACGCTGTTCTTGTTACAAGTCTCTTTGCCGGCCTCGGTACAGTCCACTTTGGCCAGAGCGACCGGTGGGTCGTTTCTGATAAGATCCTCGGCCGCCTTGGCGTATTCCGGCTTCAATCTTTTGCAATGTCCGCACCTGAAATTGCCGGTGAATTGGTTAACGAAAAAAGCCGGATCGAAGACGGCACAAAAAAGCGACAAGTGACGGTGCTTTTTTGCTGGGATAAAGACAGTTTATCTTACCATGGTGCGTAGAACATGACAAGTGCCGTTTCATGTTCGGCAATTCGGGCATCGAAATCCGAATCGCTCAGTTCCAGGACGTCCTCTTCTTTTGCATTGCACGTGTAGGCGACCAAACACAGGGCCAGGAGTTTGTAAACGTGCATCTTGGACCTGTTCCTTGTAAAAACCGTGTAACGTTACACCGGCACCGACTTCCACAATGACTTGGGTTGTCAGGATACTGTATTTTACGTGGCTCACTGTTTGCGCATGTCATTTGATTCAGCGTTGTAAATATCTGATTGGTCCGATTTTTTACTGTATGAATTGTACCGTTCTAATTGGTCGATTTGGTCGATTACAAATCGACGTTACGAGGGAATATTCAATTTTACGAAAATTGCGACTTAAAATGCTTGTTAGGGGTATTAATATTCATGTGTTATTGTTTAATTGCGTTTTAATTTTTTAAAAATACTGAAAATTTGACTTGTAAAAAAATGCTAATACAAACGATTAGGTTATCAGATATTTATTACCGGTGTTTAATGTTGATATAAGTGCTATAAATTTCAGTATCAATAAAATGATAAAAAGTATTTGAATTAATTAAAGTCAATAATACAAATTATTAGGGTATGAAAGTTTTATTATAGTTGCAGAGTAAAAATCAATTAAAAATTATAAATTCGTTCTACAGAAATTATCATATAACTATTGGTACGTGTTTGAATTAAAAATTGAAAATTTGTGTAATGTGGGTTGCATACATAAAACTCAATATATTTAAAATTTAAAATCTTTAGAATATAAAAATATTTATTCTGATGTAAATGATGATGTAAATCTCTGTAATAATAATAATTTTTATCAGAATATTTTTATTGAATTTAACAAAACATGTTTTGAAAAAATATATTTTTGATATCTCACTGGAATAATCTTATAAGAAAAAATAAATTATAAATTTATTCATTGTTTAAATATCTTATTTGAAAAATCTTATATGAAAATTTAAATTTTATATTTATTCGTTTTTTAAATAGCATTTCTTAGAAATGATAATAAAATGAAAATCATAAAAAATTTTCGAAAGTCTTATTAGACCAATCTTATTAAATGTGGATGTTGGGGAATAAATCCCTTATACAAGGCAATAATATAAAGAAAATAATATATGATAATAGGATATTTATAATTCACCTATTTGTAGTTTAAAATTATGAAAATATGTAATTTTCACATTTCTCGAGATATAATTTTTAATGCAAATTTTTTAAAATTCATATAATAATCTGAGAGGGAAAACATTTCTTTTTTTCTTTAAATTCTTATTATTGTCACCAAGATAAATGTAAAATAATAAAATATAAAGTTTGCAAAAATTTTGATTATAAAACTTCTAATAGTAATATTTTTATTTTGAGATATTTTATAAATTTTAACATTTTAAGTGTAAGAAACATATTTTGGAACAATATTTCGAAAATCTTATTAGAACCGTCTTATTAGAAATTGATGTGGGAAAATAAATCATTTATATAAAGAATATAAGTATAATTCACATATTAAGCACTATTTAAATATTTGTTGTTGTCACCAAGATAAATGCAAAATATAATTGTTATTCTAATATTTTTAATATTCTACTAAAAAACTGTTGAAGTCTAATATTGAAAAATCTAGTTTCCATTAAATAATATATTTTGTAACAAACAGTAGTGGTCAGAAAAATAAGATAAAAGTCAACATTTTATAAGATATTTTATATAAGAATTTAATTCAAATTTTGTCCAGTCAATATAAAAATATATTCTAATATTCCATACGTTTTTTTGTCAAACATCTTAAAAATGACTTTAAAGGGACATAATAGACTGATTTGGTTGGCCACAAAAATAATACATTGAAATATTTTTACGTTTTGTGATAGTATTTAACAATTTACAGTTAATAGTAAAAATTAATTATTGTTAGTAGTGAGAAAAAAGTAAATATATAACTTCTTTAAATGTATGCTATTTCTCTGAACATTTATTTTGTTTAAATAAAATTAGAAATTATTATGAATTAGATACAAATGAAGAAGAATATAGGATAATCTTTATAATATAAATATTTTGATAATATTTAATTAAAGGTACCTATTTCCTAATTAACATTTAAGTAATGTGTGCACTTTTTTTGTCCATCACTGTACATTTTAAATTAATACTAATACTTTATTAACTCTTTAAATATTTTAGAAATGTATTGACATTAACTTAATATATTTTATTATTATTATGTAACATTTTATTCGTGGGTGTTTTAACAAATTTTTCTTATTGTTATGGAATCCCAGATATGACAAGTCAATAATATTTAAACTATACATTATCAAGTTGAGGTTATGTCTTTGATGAAACGTCAACTTTAGTTTAAATTGTGTTAAATTACAAAAGTGGGTGTTGGTGATCAAGTGCAGCAATGGCTAAATCATTAAAACAGTAAGTACCCTTTAGATTGACGTCTTTTCCTGCAACTGTCACACAAATATTTGCGTCAGCTGATGCTACCGTCATTCGCACATGACTGAAATCGATAATTCTATAAAACTGCTTGAGAATAAACAAGTGGAGAGGTCGACAAACCAGATAAAAACGCACCTGTTTATGAAAACAATATTATTACTAAAATTTACAACAAAGCTAGCTAGTTGGGTACTCTCGTTTCCACATGAAGTCCATGTATATTCTTGATTTGTTCTTTAAGTGTGTCGTACACTGATCTGTGTTGTTTCACTACGGACAATCCTTTGAAATCTTTGGTTTCTATGAAGATGTTGAACATGGCTCCACAACCTCCGGACACATCTTCGACTGTGATGTTGGTTGCTTCGGGGTATTTCTTTTTTAGTATGGTTGTGATTTCTTGCTCCGTGACGGGACTATGTTGACAAAACTTAGAGGTGGCCCCTAAGTTCTACAACGTACAACTTTTTAATTAACCCAAAAATGAAACAAAATAAATACTTACATTAAAGTAGTTTAGGGTGTTTGTGGGGAACGCGATTTGACGCAGCTTTGTTATAAAACCTCTCAGGATTGTCGTCATTCTTGGTTTTAGTTAATAAACTTTAATTTTAACATGTAGTGGATGAAAGGTTATGTTTAGAGGTTATGTAAAGTAATAGTAAACTTCATGTTAATCTAGCTTTTGATGGCGAGATGGCGTGATTGATTACAGTGCAGCACAGAAATTAAATATACATTTAGTTATCGATTTGAATTTTACTTTAGCTCGTGTAATTTCACACAATTGTCTATTTTTAGATCAAAAATTAATTTAAAAATTGAAACGAACATTAAAATGTCATTTTTATACTTATGTATAATAAGTATAACAATGACTATTATTAATTAATTATTTTTTTAATATATTCATTAAATCTCTACTGTCGTATTAAAGTTTGTGATATTCACAAATATTTACATTATAAAATATATTTGAATAAACAGTTTGATTAAACATTTCCTCAGCCAACAAAAGACAAAGTTAGTTAATGATTATTTGTGTTGAAACACTACGCTGATTGATATGGCGAAACGTGAAAACATTCAGTACTTCAGAAGAGTTAAATAAGTCTGACTTTACGGGGTGGAAAATAAACTTTGCAGCGAGACAGTTTGTACAGTGAATATTTAATATAATTCAGTTCACTTTAATTGAGAATTCTGGAAATGCGCATGATACTTTACAAGATCAACGTCAAAAGCATTTTGTTTGTTAGTTCGTTGGAGAATGTGATAAAATCGGGAATATAATTAAAGGTTATTAAATGTATTTATTACATAATAGGAAAAGCCTCAGTTTACATGGTGAAAATGAACTTTATAAAGAGGCGGTTTGTACAGTGAATATTTAATATTATCGAGGTCCTTTTAATTAAGTACTGTGGATCAACGCGATCAACATCAAAAGCATTTTGTTTATTAGTAATTGATGAAAATAATTAAGTACCATTAAATGTATTTATTACATGGTGGAAAATGAACTATCTAAAAAAGGTAGTTTATACAATGAATATTTAATACATTTACTTCCTCTTAATTGAAACTTTTGAAAGTAAGCACCTTTATTGACTTCGTGATCTGGAGAATAATTAACTATAAAACCATAATATATATTTATTACCTGGACAAAACTGCAATATATTTTTTACAATTATAGTATTACAAGTTCAAAAAATAATAAAATAAAATACTAAAAAATGTATGTTTAATGTTTAAGGGGCAATTTAATTAAATCAACAAACTCTTTTTAATTTAAAATTCTAAAAATGTGCACGTTCATTAAGTTCGTGATGTTTTGGTCAATCTTTTTTAAAAAGTAACTTATATAATTTGTTTATTTGTAGTTGGAGAATTAGAGAAATAATTGAACATAATGCCATAAAATAAATTCAGAATCCTGGCTAAACTTCAAGAGATTTTTTACAATTTATAAAATCTGATAAACTAGTGCTATTGTCACAGAATCTAGGCAAAACGTTTGTTCCATTTGATAAAGCATCCAAACGACTGCCGCAATTTTCGACTTGCAAACCGGAAGGTTTAGCTTTGTTTTCCTAGTGGGAAATTATCGTCACGATAAAAGTTTTGTGAAAAACCGCCTATAATTCCGACAATGGAAACGTACTTTCTTGTTTTACTGTTTTAAATTTAACAAATTTATTTAAGGCAAGCAAACAATTGTAGAAATTATATGTATTATTTTTATTAGAAGTGTAAATTTAAACACGCAAAAGATTTTAGACTTTATTAGCACTGAGTGGGGAAAACCGTTTATGTAAACCGGAAACATTGGTTTCTTCCCAAGACCAGGAAGCTATGTGTGATAAAAGTATTCTTGAAATATATTATGTAAATATTTGACATGCGCACGTAACTTGTGGTTATGTTTTGTTTATGTTTAAAAAATGTTTGTATTAAATAAAATACATAAAGTAAATAATAATATATTTTAACACTTATAATTATTCATTATAATACTTATAATTATTATTAGTTAAAATGCAAATAAAATTACAATATTGTATTTTTTTTTTTAAATAGAGAAACAACTCAAATAAGTGTATAGGATAAATATACACATTAAAAGCATCAAATATTAATTAGAATGCTAGTTATAAAAGTCATTCATAAAATTTCGTATTTGAATGGTTTTATGTAAGTTTTTAATTGGTGTTTCGTTTCGTCTGCCGTAAAAGACGGCGTCCAAACTTATTTAATTTATTATAAGTATTGTTGACTTTAAGGTACTATGGAAATGGGTTTGATTGTTGCGTCAGCAGCACATCTTAGTACAGACGTAGATACTACTACTGTACTACTACTACAGTACTGTACGTCATGGTATAGTACATTTTAATTTAATAATATACATTTAAATAAAATATATTACATGTATACGAAAATTAATTATTATAACAACACTTCCAAATTCTAACTAAAAACTAGTCGTTTAAATTATCTCTGATGTTGTACTCAGTGGTGATAGGCTTAAGGGAGAATCTGAGATCATTTAACAAATTGCTATATACAGTAGTGGCCATAATAATATCTGTATTACTTGAACTGGATATATATATTAATATATTATTATTATTAAATGGGCTAAAATAATAAAACAAAAAGAATATTATATAAAGTGTTAATGTTAAATTAAATAACACCGATTTAATTATTAAAAATCCCTTTAAAAATTAAAGTTGCTATATTTATGTCCAGCACAATGCAGAAAAATATATGTAACATTTTATAGTAAACAACAATATTAAATTAATATTATTTTAACAGTAAATAAAAGAGGCTAAAAAATTAACATTTTAAAAAGTTGCTATAATAATGACCACTACTGTATATGTTTTGTATACTTAGTGGACAAAAGTTGAATTACATTATTTTATGAAATATATTTCAAAATGTTTAATTTTAAATTTTGTGCAGTTTCTTCGACGAGTACCGTATTTGTGGCCTGATTTTCAATTAATTGTTCCAATTTGATCGACGTTATGAGAGGTATAAAAATTTATAAATCACACCTGGACAGTACGTTACAAAAATTTTGAATAACCAGCCAGATCTAGTTCCAAACGAAAATCCGTACGTGTGGAATTATAAAAAAAAAAAAATTGTAAATGAGGATTTATAAAAAATATATCTCTTATCTCCTAATGGAAATTTTAAGTTCTGTCTAAATGCTAACAAAAATAATATTATATAAAGTGTTAACGTTATATTAAATATTATACATATTATATATTATAAATATATGCCGATTTAATCATTAAAAATCCTTTTAAAAAAATAAAGTTGCTATATTTATGTCCAGCACAATGCAAAAAAATATATGTAACATTTTATAGTAAACAACTATAGTAAATTAAAATTATTTTAATAGTAAATAAAAGAGTTATGGCTAAAAGATTTAACATTTTAAAAAGTTGCTATAATAATGACCAGTACTGTATGTATTTTGTATACTTAGTGGACAAAAGTTGAATTACATCATTTTATGAAATATATTTCAAAATGCCAATTGTTCGTTCCAATTTGATCGATGTTACGAGAGGTATAAAAATTTTTAAATCACACCTGGACAGTACGTTACAAAAATTTCGAATAACCAGCCAGAATTAAATAAAAAAACTTTTGTCTTAATGCTGAAATTATTATTAGAAAAAAGTAGATTTTTATTTTGCGCAGAGGGGTAAAACTATTGTGTAAACTGGTTTGTTGTCTAAAACGGGGAAACAGTCCAAACAATCAAATAAATGTACAGGGTAATTTTTTTTATCGACTAACATCTGTGAAACAGGTGAAAACCGCCTTTTTAAAAAAACCGGTGCCACAATCGCCGCAAACCGGAAGCGTCGCTCCGCGTCCTCCCCGAGAAGCCCGGGAAAAACCGCGGTTTACGTGCGTGCACCCCGTATAACATCTCGGGTTTTGTAAAAGCCGGTCTTTGTGCTAAAAATAATCATATTGATCAATCGGGGTATTTTTAACAAACCAATCGCATTAAAACGCGGATATGACCGGACGAAAACTGTGCCGTCGAAGAACCGACACGGCCAGTTTGGCCGTTCGAAACGGACGTTACTTAATCCGACGAAAGGTTTTGTTTCGTTCGCAAATTGAAAAATGTAAATAAATATCACCCCCCTCCCACTGTTGTTTGTCTACCTACCATTCTCGTCAGAGACGTAACGTAACCTTGATTCGCCGGTTACTACGCCACTTCTGTGTTTACATTCTGTGTTATTTTCGGTTTTTCGCCATTAAATCGAGTGGATTTGATTGGAAACGCATGCTAGGCGAATAGTTGGGACGGTTTAGTAAAGATTTGGCGAGCCACGACACGGGGAAGTGGCCGAAAAGTGTAATGTTTACATGGGACTACTTTTCGTGCGCGCACCCAAACAACAGTTAATGAGGCGGTGTAGTACAAGTGGCGCTCCAGTCGTAGAGAAGCTGTCGAACGGCACAGTCACGCCGGTTCAAAAATAGTAAATACAACAAATCAGTTTGTTTTGATTGTGAGCAGTCAGTTGTGTGCGATTGGTACGATCACCACGTTCGCATCGTCTGGTACGGGAAATAGTGTTGAATGCCCGAAATAATGCCTTCGGCCGATATGCGTACGATGACGACGATGAGTGGCAACCAAATAAAGTCGCCCGAGTTCAACATCAGTTCGAAGGACGTGGAGGGCCTGGTGCTGGAGATCAAGGAGAACTTAAGGCTGTCGGCGGCGAGCACGATGAAAGCGTTGCCGTGCAGCCACCTTTCGAGGAAGTCGTCGCGAGCGTCGCCGTACCGTGTGCCGGGGAAGTTTGGCTGCGAGACGGGCTGCGACGCCGCCTGCATGAGGAAGAACCGACGCAAGCCGCAACAGGACACGACAGAGGATCCGTACGAGCTGCTCCAGAAGCTGCTGAGGGACGGCAGTCTGGTCAACGAGGCGGTGAGACGGGTCAAGCTCGGGCTGTCGCCGAAGCAAAGATACTTCTACGAGTCCGACGAGGAGTCCAGTCCGGTCCTGCGGTTCTACACGGACAATTAGGACGTTTCCTTCGCCCGTTCCTTCGTTCATCCGTTCGTTGCGTTTATGTTGGTTAATTTATTATTGTTCCTTTAATTACTAGTGAGTGTTTGTTGTGAGTAAATGGGATTGATTGTTGCGTCAGCAGTACATGCCAAAGAGACAGACGTAAGAACACTACTACTACGGTACCGTACGGCACAGTACAGTACACTCTAATTTAATAACATAGATTCATACGAAAATAAATTAAATTACCTTGTGGAATTTCTGGTTATCACATGAAAATTCATTATTATTATTATTATTATTATTAATATTCTATTATCGTTGTTGTCCACCACTTTCAAAGTCTATTTAAATTTATAAAACTACTCGTCCTTTTAATTGTCTCTGGTATACTACTTAGTATTAATACGCTTAAGGGAGAATCTAAGATCATTTTACAAAATGCTACATACGCTTAATTACTGAAAAACAAACCGGACATTATGAAAATGAAAAATTCTTAGGTGTAGTGTAATGTTTAGTTTTCACAAATGATTCTATATTACTCCGTATCTGTGATGTATTTGTAGCCTCCCGTTTTTCAAATTTATTGTCCCGATTCGATCAGTGCTGCGGGAAGGATAAAACTTTTGGAACCACACCTGGCCAGTACCCTACAAAAATTTCGAATAACCAGCCAAGTTTGGTTCCAAAAGAGAAATCGGTAGGTGTGAAAATATTTAAAAAATAAAACCTTTGTAAATAATTGAGATCTACGGATCTATAAAAAAAATATATGCCTTTTAGGTTCTATTGGAAATTTTAAATTCCGTTTTTTAATGCTCTGTACCTACATTTTATGTAATTTTTAATTGTTTTGTTGAACTTTCTACCCAATGTATTAGTCAGTTCAATGCATTTGCAAGTATTTTTATTTCAAATAAAAAAAAAAAAACACTGAACTGATTCTATTTGCTATTCTTGTGATATATATTTGTTATGCAAAAAATATGCGAAAATTGTGATTTTTATATCCACTTTAGTAGAGATGCATTTGAATTTTTTGACTGTGTTCTTTAGGTTTTAGAATTATTATTATTAATGGACAAAATGGGTTACACGATTACGTTTTCGTTTAGTTTCAACGACTATTTTTTTTTTTTGATCGTCACTATCCTAACGTTTAGTTTAACATAATTAGACATAAATTTGATCTGTGTGACGTCAAATTTATGTAGGTTTATTTATGTACGTTTTTGTTACATTTGCAATGATAAAACATGTGGCTACAAACTATTGATGCCTGTGGCATCCTATGTATCATATGTCCCAAAATAAACATTTTGTTGATTATGAAATTGTTTGTTTTACAACATTCCCAAATTACCCTAAAAATTTCCTAGTAATAACTCAAAATTTTACTACAAATAATTGAAATTTGTAACTAGTAAAATGTAATATGGAAGTTACAAATGTGTGTTCTCAAAAACTGACACTAAAAAAACACCAAATATTAATGAGTATATTAATTAAAAAGCTATTTATACAAGCCATTCATAAAAGTTTGCATTTGAATGGTTTTGTGTGTTTTTAATTGGTGTTTCGTTTCGTCTGCCGTAAAAGATGGCCTCCAAACATATTTGGGTGATTCTAGGTATTGCTGACTTTAGGGTACTACAAAACTGGAATTGACTATTGCGTCAGCAGTACAAGCTAGAGACAGACGTGAGTACTACCAGTGTACCACTACCTACTACTACTACTACAGTATTGACGTCATGATACGGTATATTCTAATTTAATAATATAGATATTGATAAAAAAAATATTTATGAATACCATACGAAAATTAATTATTATTATTATTATACTAACGTCGTTGTGCAACAATTTCAAATTCTATTTTATTTCAATAAGTAATTGCTTCTGTTTAATTCTGATATGCTTTAGGGAGAACAAACTTATTAAAATATATTAAATATATGAAATGTACTACTTGAATGTATGCCAGTACCTATAATGTTTGTTTTATTGTTATAATAATGTCTATTGTCCAACTGGTCAATCTAATTTTCTTTAAAAAATGGCGTATTTTTATATTTTTCAATGGAGAAAATTGTGATAATTTTTTATTTTATGGTCTGCTTTTGTTTATTATAATTATTTAATCGTTGGTCGAAGTGAATCTGTAAAAAAAATTATAATTTAGCGTTGCCAAATTTGAGAGAAACAAGAAGAGACGTCTTATTAAGAAATTTAGAGTAACCGGCAAAGTGGTAACTACGAAAAAATATTTCTGAATTCGAAAAAATTTATAAAGACATTGTTGAGTCAGCAATACAGTACCGTACGGCATAGTACAGTACACTGTAATAACTCAAAATTTTACTGAAATAAACAACAAAATTGAAATTTGTAACTAGTAAAATGTATTATGGAAGTGACAAATGTGTGTTCTTAAACATTGACATTAAAATACACCAAATATTAATGAGTATATTAATTAAAAAGCTATTTATACAAGTCATTCATAAAAGTTAGCATTTGAATGGTTTTGTGTTTTTAATTGGTGTTTCGTTTCGTCTGCCGTAAAAGATGGCCTCCAAACATATTTGGGTGATTACAGACTTTAGGGTACTATGAGACTATTACGTCAGCAGTATATGCTAGAGACAGACATGAGTACAACTACTGTACTATTACTACACTACAGTACTGACGTCATGATAGCGTACATTCTAAGTTAATAATATAGGTTCAAATAAAAAAAATATCTATATTATATTATATATCATACGAAAATTAATAATTATTATTAATATTCCAACTGGATATTATGAAAGTGAAAAATTCTTATGTGTAATGTTTAGTTTTCACGAATGACTCCCGTTTTTCAGTTTATTGTCCCGATTCCATCAGTGCTACGGGAAGAATAAAGCTTTTTGAACCACACCTGGGCAGTACCCTACAAAAATTTCGAATAACAAGCCAGGTTTGGTTCCAAAAGAGAAATTGGTAGGTGTGAACATATTTAAAAAATAAAACCTTCGTGAATAATTCTATGAATCTACAAAAAACAAAACAAAATGTAGATATATTATTAGATATGAGTTTAAATTTTTTGATTGTGCTTTTTAGCTTCTATAATTATTAATGAACAAAATGGTATATACAATTACGTTTTTGTTTAATTTCAACGACTTGTTTTATTCATTTCTATCCTAACATTTATTTTAACTTAATTACACGTAAAGTTTGATCTGTGTGACGTCAAATTTATTTAGGTTTATGTACATTTTTGTTACATTTGTAACGATAAAACATGTGCCTAGGTATCATGTGTCCCAAAATAAATATTTTATACATTGTGATATTGTTTGATATAAAAATAACCCTAAATAATCCCAATGTTAGATGAACACCCAATATTTTATTCAAAGATACAACGAAATTCAAATATGAACATGGCCCAAAATAATATGGAAGTTATAATAACTCAAACAATTAAATATTAATTAGACTGTGAGCCATTGAGGAAAGTCAAATTTGCACGGTCTTATGCAAAGTTTTCATTGATGTTGTTCCATTTCGTCTGACGTAAAAGATTGCCCCAGTGCATTTTGGGTTATTATATTGTTTACTTAGGGGTATCACGAAACTCCAGAAAAATTTACCTGAAGTGGACCAAAACAAACGTTCTACCTGGTCTTGAAACGTTTCCGAGAACGTTGCCCAAATTGTATAAACCTTGGAAATTGGACTGGAAAAAACGAGAAGAAAAAATGAGTTATGTGTGTATTTGTATGTTTATTAAAGCCTGGAAATAAATTTAGAATTAAAATAATCCTGCATATTTTTGGAGTTCGATTCTATGTGTTTAAATTCCAACCACATGATTCAAAACTAGGCTCAATAAAATGTTGTTTCGGATAGTGGACTTCTTGTAATGTAACACAATAACCAAGTATCGCCCATTTAATTAGAAAACAAACAATATCGTTAAATGGAAACAAATAAATGTTTATTAAAGCCTGAAAGTAAATTTAAAAACAAACTATCCTGCGTATTTTTGGAGCTTGATTCTTTGTGTTTAAATTCCAACCACATGATTCAAAACTAGACTCAATAAAATAATGTTTCAGATAGTGGACTTCTTGTAATGTAACACAATAACCAAGTGTCGCCCATTTAATTAGAAAATAAACAATATCATTAAACGGAAACAAATAAATGTTTATTTAAAGCTAGTGATTATAATATGTAAAGTAGTAGAGATAATTATGTTTTAAAAATAAGGTCCAATTTTAATTTAAAAATCGTTTCTTGACTTTTATT
Source organism: Aethina tumida (assembly GCF_024364675.1). Taxonomy (NCBI): domain Eukaryota; kingdom Metazoa; phylum Arthropoda; class Insecta; order Coleoptera; family Nitidulidae; genus Aethina; species Aethina tumida. The sequence continues at coordinate 4,824,683 of NC_065435.1, read as the reverse complement.
GGAAATTCGTCGGTTATTTCATATGCACATTATTTCAAATTAAGTAAAGCAAGGTCGATTACAAACCGCTGTCTGTTAAAAAATTTGTTTTTGCCTTTGTGTTTTCAAACAGTTTTTCTCCATTTCAACAATCACAATGTGTATTAAATATTAAATTTATCAATTCAGTTAGAATTTTAAAAGGATTTTCGGTAAATTAAATTGTTTTATTTAATAACATGTGTCAAATTAATAATAGAATAAAACAAAAGGAGTAAGTAGTCTAATCTAAGCCACATGTGAAGGTCAGGTTCTAAGTTCCACGACATTTTTATTACTTCCTGCTGTTTCAGTAGTGGCCAGTTTTTTTTTTAAAAACAAAAATAAAATGTAAATTTTCAGGGGGTCTGTAATAAATACATTTAAAATTTATCTTGTTTGTATTATTTGCAATTCAATGCAGTCTTATATCAATTGTATGTCATTAAATCATAAATTCAAAGTTTGCTTAAGTAATCGATTATCGTAATATTTTGAATTAACCTTAATAATAGGTATTGATTACAGGGTGTGTCAGATTGGTTCAGTTTCTGAAAAATTCATGTACTTTTGAACGATTTCTATGAAGTTAATAACTTTACTCCATTTTCATTTAATAATATTTTCTGCAGGCACTATTTGATGTAGTATTAAATATATTATAGACGTCTTTGCTTTTAAAATGTTGGAAAAAATCAAGATTTTCAAAAATATATAATATTTGACATAATAAATTAATATATAAAGATATTTCTGGGAAACTTTGAGATAACTAATATTGTTGTGTGTGAAACAAAGAGGCATAACTGATAATTTAATTCAACCTAACCTAACTTAACCTAACTTTATTTTAAAACAATATATTTCTTTTATATTTCGAAATAATATTTTTTCCAAAGAAAATTATAGTCAAATTTTCCTTTAAAATATCAAAAAACATAAAAAATATATAATATTTGAGATAATAAATTATCTTTTAGTTAAGATATGATATTTCTGGTAAATTTTGAGATAATTAATATTATTGTCTGTGAAACAAAGAGGGCATAACTGATAATTTACTTCAACCTAATCTAACCTAACTTTAATATAAAACAATATATTTATTTTATATTTCGAGATAATATTTTTTTCAAAGGGAACTATAGTTGAATTTGCTTTTAAAATATCAGAAAATATTATGTTTTTCAAAAATATTTAATTTTTGACATTATCTTTAAGTTAAGATATAAAAATTTCGAGATAACTAACATTATTGTAGGCAGGGCGTAACTGATACTTTGCTTCTGCCTAACCTAACCTAACTTTATTTTAAAATTTCGAGATAAGCTTTCAAAATGTCAAAAAAAAAACATTTTCTAAAAATATATAACATAATGATATAATAAATTACCTTTAAATGGCGACTTAATGATATTTCTAGTAAATTTTGAGATATCTAATATTGTCTGTGGAACAAAACGGTCGTAATTTATAATTTATTTTAAACTAACCTAATTTAACTTTATTTTAAAAGATTATATTTCTTTTATATTTCGGGATACATTTTTTAAATAGGAAATTGTTACCTTTAAAATGCCCCAAAAAAAATTAAATTCTCCAAAAATATATGATTTTTAATATAATTAATATTTTTAGTTAACACAATGATGTTTTTGGTAAATTTCGAGATAACTAATATTGTTGTCTGTCAAATGGAAGCTATAGTCAAATTACCGATATTAATTTAAGTTAATAGTACTTTTGACAAATTTCATATTACCTTACACTAATTTTTGTGTTTCATAGACTCAAATTGTCTCGAAATTTATCAGAAATATTGTTATATCTTAGCTAAAAATAATTTAATATATCAGAAATTATATGTTTGAAAAGCTTGATTTTTATCCAACCTCTTAAAGGCAGATTAATAATGTAATAATCGATTTTTGTGAAGTAAGTTGTACGTATTATCTCGAAATTTTAAGGAGGTCTGTCAAGTGCCAGTTTTTGTAGATATTCCAGAAACTCTCAGAGATATCACAATGGGATTTGTGGCAATCGTCTAAAAAAATTGGCCACGTACTTTTCCTATCTAGAACCAATTTTGATATAATTTTACTATTCCCTTTAAAATGTTAAATAACGAAATAGATTAAAAATAATAATAATAATAAAAATTGAAAAAGTTTAATTTTAGAACAATATTGTTTAATAAAGATAGTGCGACAAAATTGAAATACGTATTGTCCATAGTAAGATAAGATAACACACAATGAAAATAAATATTACTCACTGTCATATAACAATGAGTAACAGAAATTCTGTATTGTTTTTGTAAACACACTTAAAAAACTTAAGAGAGATTTTTAAACCGACCATAACGAACCAAAATAATAACAACAATAACAACAACAACAACCTAAATTTCTCGTTTTGTTAATATCGAAAACTACAATGAACGCAAGTTAGAAAACGAAACATAAGGTGTTCTAAAAATATGATGTTCCACATAAATGAAAAATGTTGCCCAATTAACCGTAATGTGATTTTGAGCCGGATTTAGAACGACATCAGGAAACTGAACTTAAACGGCCGATATCCAAGACACACGAAATGTTCGCGCTGGTTTAAATAACCGATCATGTAAAACGGACGGTCTTGTTTTGGTGTTTTGGCCGTGAATCTCAACAAAAACAAATCTCCTTCGTGTATCGGCTGCGGTGGTTATTTTTAAGTCGCTAAGTCGTCGAATTCCTATCGTTTTTCGTATACATTATGTAAAGTACTGTTTTCCGACCGTTACGTATGCGTATTTTGTGTTTGTTTCTCTTCTAATCGGGCGACCCACAGTGGGACGACTTTAGCCAAAATCTTAATAAAAAATCTGAAATAATAAATATTATTATAAACAATTTTATAGTTAAAACTTCACATTTTCATAATGTGGTCTCAAAACATAAAATTGAAAGTTATATAGGTGTTTAAAATGAATGTATATCTGTAAAAAGACAGTTCAGAATGTTTTACATAATTTTGGCTGACGTCAAAGTGTGATAACTCCTTATAAAATTAACTTATAGAAGAGTTTGATACATTAAATTAAATATAAATATCTTCTTTATATCTTTGACTGGGGAAGGTGTTAATATACAGAGTGATTCACCTAAGTTATTCATTAGAAGTTTATGGAGAGCAAAAGAAGGTATTGATTTGAAATGTTTATCCCGTATATTTTTGGATTTTTAAATACTACATATAAATGAAGAAAATGGCTATCCAAACCCAATAGTTTCTTTAGTTTATTACTTAATAAACTTTTTTGAAAAATTTTTGAGATATGATGGCCTAAAATGTCTGTCAAATCACCAATTTTGATGGTCGAAAATTCATTTTTAGTATACTCATTAACCAATGATCATCCTACAAGGTGACATTATTAGTGCTCCCAAATTATATACAGGGTGTTCATTATTTTTGTTTAATTTTGTGCTTTATAATTAATTTATTAGAAAAATTTAGAGAAACTGGCCAAAAAATTTGTTCGAAAAACTTGAAAGAAAATCGATCACGGGATAATTCGAAATGTTAAATTAAATAACTCAGATTTAATCATTAAAAATCCCTTTCAAAATTAAAGTTGCTTTATTTATGTTCAGCTCAATTCAGAAAAATGTATATAACATTTTATAGAATGAGTAGTTTTTATAATACTGTAAAAAGCAACAATAATTATTTAATATTATTTTAACAGTTCACATTAAATAATAGAGTATGGCAAAACTATATAACATTTTAAAAAGTTGCTATAATAATGTCCACCACTGTACGTATATAATTGTATTTCATGGCTATACAAATTATTATAATATTTTACTTTATTTAGATATAAAGTACAATTATTAGTAAATGAGTAAATTGATAACAATTTAATTAAAATTTAAAATTAGTGGAAATACCAATTATCAAATTAAATACATTTAAAGAATAACAAAAATGATTTTACTTTTAAAAATCGTCATAAAATTTTAATAAAGTATAAAAATTATTGAACACATCTTTAAAAATGCCAAATTAATTACCTTTAAATATTATAAAAAATGTGTATTTACACATCCTTAAAAATACCAAATTAATTACCTTTAAATATTGTGTAAATACACACACAAATTTAAGTAAAAATTTAAAATTAGTCGAAAGCTTAGATGTAAAATTAGTATCATTTAAAAAATGACAAAAATAACTACTTCCATTTTTTTATTATATAAATTGTAGTTTATTTTTAAACATTTAAAACAAAAATGAGTAAATAAAATAAAATTCTAATTAATTCTTAAAAAAGAACTTTGAGAAAATTCAGAACATTATTAAAAATTAAAAATTAATAAATTGATTATACATAAATATTATAAAAATTGAGATAATGGATAAAAATTTAAGTAAAACTTAAAATTAGTGTAAATCTCAATTATCCAATTAAACATATTTAAAGGATAATAAAAATGAATCTACTTAATTTTGTTTAAATATTTAAAACAAAAATGAGTAAATAAAATAAAATTATAATAAACTCTAAAAATAATTGAACACACCTCTAAAAATGAACAATTGACAAATTAATTACAGATAAAAATTCCAGCAAAATTTAAAATTAGTAGAAAGCTTAATTGTCAAATTAATGTCATTTAAAAATAACAGAAATGACTAAATAAAATAAAATTCTAATAAATTAATTAAATTGAATATTACAATAATTGAATAAATAGATAAAAATTTAAGTAAAATTTAAAATTAGTTGATATCTCAATTATCAAATTAAATACATTTAAAGAATGACTACTTAATTATTTTGTATTGTAATAAACGAAAAACTTACATTCTTAAAAATGAACAATTAACATATTAATTACATTTAAATATTATGAAAATTATGTAAATAGATAAAAAATCAAGTACTTAAAATTGATGGAAATCACAATTATTTAATTACATTAAAAAATCATTCAATTTAATTTTTTTGGGATAAAAATAAATTAATATCGTTATAAAATTGATTATTTACATTATCTTTATTATATAATATTTTTGGAAAAATGATTAAGCCAATCTTGTTTTTATTGTGTAAATAAAGGAATTTTTCTATTAAATTATTCGTAAAATATTAATAAATTATTGTTATTATATTGTACTTATAGTTTGTATTTCATGGCTATACAAATTATTATAATTTTTTATTTTATTTAGATATAATGTACAATTATTTTAAAGTAAATTAGAAAAATATATGTGTTCCTATGTCACCTAATAAGGACGCGAGTCAATTTCGTCCACAATCATGGTGTTCCGTCCCACGGTGCGGTGGCCACGTGTCCGTCTGGGTTTATTCCCAAAATTACGTTATCACCGATCGGTTAGATACACGAATTATGTAAGACGCCGATCCGTTTTGTAAATAGGCCTAGAGACGTGTGTGCTTGTGTTAATGGTTCCATCAACCTCCCGTCGAAAAAATAAAGGAAACCTTGGGACTATTTGCGTTAAATTTTTCACCGGTTTTGCTCAACCGGCGTCGCGTCCGAACGCGCTATTTTCGTTGCGCCTTATCTCTAGGAAGTCGCGAAACATGTGGACCCCACGAACCGTTCATTTCTTTCGCGTCGGGCGGGACACTCGATCGGCCCGCCGCACTTGCCAAACAGGAAGCGGGAGTCCTCCCAAAAATTCCGTCCGACCGTAATTACGTTTGCGATTCTTTTCTCGGATTTTAACGACGACTTTTTTTTTTTTTTTGTTTGTTTGTTTAAAGCAAATTGTCCCGATTCTGTCAGACGAAACGGAAATTTGATCTGGGTCGATTGTTCTGGAAGTCTGGAGGCGTTCGGGATTTAATCTCCTGTTCGCTAAATATGATTTTTGATGATATTTTAAGTTTATTGATTCCTCAATTGACTTGAAATAATTTTTACAACATTAATTTTTTATTTTTATTGATTAAGAATAATTAAAATTAAAAATAATCTGAAATGAATGGAAAAGTTAATTATATTATATAAATATTTCAAATTTATCCTTGATATAATTTACAGTTATTAAATTAAAATTTTTGAAGACTATTTAACATTTTTACAATATTTAAAAATTGTAAACATGATTAAAAGTTTGAAAACATTAAGTACATTTTTTTAATATTTTAAGAAAAGGGTGAAATATAATATAAATAAATTTTTAAATTTAATAATAATTATTATTAAATAATGAATATGCATTTTTGTAATTATTATTTGTAATTGAAAATTGTTATATAAAGTTAGAACTAAACTAAAATTCAAGTAAAACTTAAAATTAATAAAAATCTTAATTATCAAATTAAAAACTAACAAAAATAATTTTAAATAATTTTTTATGATTTAATTTGTAGTTTAGAATTAAAAACTTTTGAATATTTAATAAAAAAACTGTAATTAAAATAAAATTCTAATAAATTTAAAAAATTACTGAACATACTTAAAATTGAACAATTGATACATTAATTACACTTAAATATTATAAAAACTGTGCAAAAGCTAAAAATTCAAGTAAATTTTAAAATTAGTTGAATTTTTAATTAATTACAAAATTAATTACATTTAAAAAATAACAAAAACTATTAAAATTTTTTATAATATAGTTTTACAGTTTAAACTTCAAAGCTTTTGAATATTTAAACCAAAAATCAGTAAATAAAATAAAATTTTAATAAATTATTAAAAATGGATAATTAATAAATTAATTTGTCTTAAGTATTATAAAAATGGAGTCAATAGATAAAAATTTAAAATTAGTGGAAATCTCAAATATTAAATTAAAATACATTTAAATAATAACAAAATTACTCTTCTTAAATTTTTATGATGTAATTTAGACTTCAACACTTTTGAATATTTAAAACAAGAATGAGTAAATAAAATATAATTCTATGTAAGTAAATATAAAAATTATTGAACACATCCTTAAAAATGTCAAATTAATTACTCTTAAATATTATAAAAATTGTGTAAATACACAAAACTTTAAGTAAAAATTTAAAATTAGTTGAAAGCTTAATTGTCAAATTAGTATCATTTAAAAAATTACAAAAATGACTACTTTTTATTATATAAATTGTAGTTTGTTTTTAAACATTTAAAACAAAAATGAGTAAATAAAATAAAATTCTAATTAACTCTTAAAAAATATTGAGAACATTATTTTACTTAATTTTTTGTGATGTAATTTGTAATATAGACTTCCAAGTGTTTAAATATTTAAAAAAAAAAAATAGTAAATTAAATAAAATTCTAATAAACCCCTAAAAATGAACAATTGACAAATTAATTACACATAAATATTATATGAATTGTGTAAAATACATAAAAAATCAAGTAAAATTTAAAATTAGTGGAAAGCTTAATTTTCAAATTAATATCATTTAAAAATAACAAAAATGACTAAATAAAATAAAATTCTAATAAATTTAAGTAAAATTTAAAATTAGTGGATATATCAATTATCAAATTAAATACATTTAAAGAATAATAAAAATAATAATAATAACTACTTAATTATTTTGTATTGTAATAACATAAAAATTTACATTCTTAAAAATGAACAATTAACATATTAATTACATTTAAATATTATGAAAATTGTGCAATCTTGTTTTTATTGTATAAATAAAGGAATTTTTCTATTAAATTATTCGTAAAACACTAATTAATTATTGCTATTTGTTTGACTTGTTAAATTTGTTTAATTTAATTTAGTTTTAATTTAATGTACAAACGTACGGAACAAAAAATAAACAAATTTTAAACAAAGCGCCATTATTAATTGACGTTTATTGATTATACTTTATTATCAGATAATAAACTTGACAGTTAGTAGTTCATTCTGTAAAACCAGACCAGACACAAAAAATGCCACAATTAAGGTAAGAAACCGTATAAATTTTTAAAACATGCCCATTAAAAATCCGCAACACCGTAACTAACAATATCAACAATTAAAAATTCAATTTTGTGCGACCAGAATTTTTAGTAAATTAGCATCGAGTCCGATCAAAATAGCCAGAACAGCGTTACGGATATGCAACGTGAACTTTATAGTTTTTTTTTTTTTGGTGTTTCGTTTCTAGGCAAAATCGTAAAATTAATTTTATTAATATATGTATATGCCAACGCGGAAAATGTTGTCAACGAATATAATATAACGTTAAAAGCAAATCCGGATTTCGTTCTTATCTTTGATCACGTTATCAAGCCAATGATTCGAACGAACGTTCAATTTAGTTTACTTAGGGAAGAAAGAAATCTTTTATAATGTTATCATTTTTATTACTACTACTACTTACTACTTTTACGTTATTTTTTATTAAATTTTCGATATTCAAAGTAAACTTTTTTATTTGAAAGTTTTTTAGATTTAATTTGGAAAATGCAATTTTAAAGGCTTTTTAATAAACTGAACTGAAGCTAAATTTAATTTGACCTTTAATTTGATGTTTCAACTTTAATAATTATAATAATATAGTACAACTTTAAAAGCTTTTTAAAACTTGAAATAAAATAAAAATATAAAATTAAAATTATTATTTAAATGCAACTTTATTTAGGGAAAAAATAAATATTTTTTATTATTTTTATTAGTATTTTATTAGTAAAATTCGTTAAGTAAAGTAAAAGTTGTTACCTTAATTTTATTATTCTCATTTTCAAAACTTTTAAGAAAAGCTTAAAAGAAAACAGAAATAAAAAATTAATTTCATTAATGTACAAGTACAATTTAGTTTTAATCTTCAATAAAATTTATTGAGGGAAGAAGTAAATGTTTTATTGTCAATTTACCTAATATTTTGTTGTTAGATATTTATATTCAAAGTAAATAATAACTTTTTATTTCGATGTTTTTATAATATTTAATTTAGTACGTAGAGCTGTAAAAGCTTTTAAAGAAAGCTTAAAATAAAACAGAATTACAAAATGAATTCCTTTAATATACAAGTACAGTTTAATTTTATTCTTCTATAAAATTTATTTAGGGAAGAAGTGTTTTATTATCAATTTAACTACTATTTTGTTGTTAAATTTTGATATTCAAAGTAAAAATTAACTTTTTATTTCAGTTTTCTAGTTTATATTTAATTTAGTACGTAGGGCTTTGGAATGTAAATGTTTTATTGCCAATTTAACTAATATTTTGTTGTTAAATATTTATATTCAAAGTAAAAAATAACTTTTTATTTCGAAGTTTTCTTGTTTATAATATTTAATTTAGTACGTAGAGCTGTAAAAGCTTTTAAAGAAAGCTTAAAATAAAATAGAATTACCAAATGAATCCCATTAATATATAAGTACAATTTAATTTTAATTTTCAATAAAATTTATTTAGGGAAGAAGTAATTTTTGTTGTTAAATTAACTTTTTATTTCAAAGTTTTCTTGTTTATAATATTTAATTTAGTACGTAGAGTTTTAAAAGTTTTTAAAGAAAGCTTAAAATAAAACAGAATTATAAAATAAATCTCTTTAATATAAAAGTTATTTAAGTATGAAGTAAATGTTTTATTATCAATTTAACTAATATTTATTGTTAAATTTTGATATTCAAGATAAAAATTAACTTTTTATTTCGAAGTTTTCTTGTTTATAATATTTAATGTAGTACATAGAGCTTTGAAAGCTTTTAAAGATGCTTAAAATAAAACAAAATTATAAAATGAATCCCATTCATATATGTATAATTTAATTTTAATTTTCAATAAAATTTATTTAGGAAAAAAGTAAATTTTTTATTATCAGTTTAATTATTATTTTATTATTAAATTTTAATATTCGAGATAAAAATATTTTTTTTTATTTCAAAGATTACTAGTTTATAATAGTTAATTGGTAAATAGGACTTTAAAAACTTTTAAGAAGACTTAAAATAAAGCAGTATTATAAAATTAATTTACAATTTGATTAATTTAGGAAAGAAATAAATCTTTTATTATTATTTTTGGTAATGTATACTAATTATTATTACTATTTTGTTAATAAATTAAATAAATAAATAAAGGTCTTTATTTATTTATAGATTTATAATTAATAATTAAATTTACTCACATTAGTATACAGTACAACTTAATTTTAACGTCCAATCTAGTTTATTTTGGGAAGAAATAAATCTTTTATTATCACTCTTACGACTAATTTTAAAAGCTTTTGAGAAAGGCCTAGAAACAAAAATATTATCCAAGTTTTTTTTTCAGGGCCACATAATATTTTTATATACCTATTCTATTACTAGTTTCTGACATATGGCCGACGACCTCCACTATTTGGCCACTCGGTACATTCGTTGTTATCTATAGAATGTGGTACACACTCTCATCTTGTATTCTAAAATAAAGTTATTTAAGAAAAATATATATAGAAAAAACTTAAAATAAATTTACTTATAGACATAATTTTGAATGGTCAGAAACTGCCGCAGATATTCTTCACCGTTTCGAAAGGCACAAAGGGATGCTGTTCTGGACCACACCATACAAATCGCCCAAACAAAACCCCATCGCTCTAAACGCGGTTCCCATAGTCCATTTCAATCCGAAGCCACCTCAACAATGCCAAAATAATAATAGTAAAAAAAGATTACAAGTTATTCGATATCGGTACAGGAAACCGCGTCTGGAATCGTTTCTGTCTCGCGGTTTTATTGGCGGGAGTCTAATACAGAAAATAATGTGGACCTTTGGACCAAAACAAACGTAGTCAAATTAATTGGTGTGTTTTTTTACTCCCAGCGTCACCTTGTATAATTTATGGAGCGTTTTGTTTTGCACTGTCCCGCGATTGCGACAATAACAACGGACCAGTAAACAGTACACATGGTACACGAATTTCGTAGTACATCGATTTAATCGTAAACAATATTTGAGCACACATTTCAATAATATTTATTTATGATTATGTAATGTGCGGAGTGTTTTGGTTGGTGTGAGTATAATAAAATTGATAAGTAGGCGCCTCCAATACGGGAAATACGAATTTACCTACCAATCAATAACCGAGGGGGATAACGTTGATCTTACAATTAAACGGGGGTGAAATTCGGATTTACGTCAAACGGTGTGACTGATTCGTAATGAAAATTAAAATTAAATTGTAGTTGTATATTAATTAGGTAATTCTGTTTCCTTTCAAGTTTCGTTAAAAGCTTTTAATGTTGTATTATAAAGTAAAAACTTAATTTCTACGTTGAATATTAATTTGGACTAGTTAAATTGATGATACAAGATTTATTTCTTCCCTAAATAAATTTAATTTAAGATTAAAATTAAATTGTATTTCTATATTAATCAGATTCATTTTATAATTCTGTATTCTCTTAAACCTCATTGAAAAGCTTTTAAAGATATAATATGTATTAAATTAAATATAAACTAAGCTTTCTTTTCAAGCCTTTAAAGCTTTACATACTAAATTAAATATGATAAACTAGTAAACTTTGAACTAAAAATGTAATTTTTACTTTAAATATATAAATTTAACAGTAAAATAATAGTTACATTGATAATAAAAAAATTACTTTTTTTCTAAATAAGTTTTATTGAAGATTAAAATTATATTGTACTTGAATATTATTTAAAGCTTTTAAAGCTCTACGTACTAAATAAAATATGATCAACTAATAAACTTTGAAATAAAAAGTTAATATAACATTGTATATTAAAATTTAACAATAAAATATTAGTTAAACTGATAATGAAACATTTACTTCTTCCCAAAATAAATTTTATTGAAGATTAAAATTAAATTGTATTTGTATATTAATGATTTACTTTATTTTAAGCTTTCTTTTCAAGCTTTTAAAGCTCTATGTACTAAATTAAATATAAACTAGAAATCTTTGAAATAAAAAGTTAATTTTTACTTTGCATATCAAAATTTAACAATAAAATAGTAGTTAAATTGATAATAAAAAACACTTACTTCTTTCCTAAATAAATTTTATTGAAGATTAAAATTAAACTGAACTTGTATATTAAAGAGAATGATTTTATAATTTTGTTTTATTTTAAATTATATTTAAAAGCTTTTAAAGCTCTACGTATTAAATTAGATATGATAAACTAGTAAACTTTGAAATAAAAAGTATATCAAAATTTAACAATAAAATATTAATTAAATTGATGATAAAACATTTACTTCTTCCCTAAATATATTTTATTGAAGATTAAAATTAAATTGTACTTGTATATTAATGGAATTCATTTTTATCTTTCTATTTTATTTTAAGCTATATTTAAAAGCTTTTAAAACTCTACCACTAAATTAATTATTATAAACTAGTAAACTTTGAAATAAAAAGTTAATTTTTATATTAAATATTAAAATTTAACAGTAAAATAATAGTCAAATTGATAATAAAAAATTTACTTCGTCCCTAAATAAATTTTATTAAGCTTAAAATTAACTTGTACTTAGTTGTATATTAATCAGTTTTATAATTACGTTTTTCTAAATAACAAATATAAATGAGTAAACTTTTAAATTATTAATAAAAAAGTAGTAACTATAAAATAATAGTTAAATTTGTAATTAAAGATTTATTTCTTGTCCAAATAAACTTAAATAAGGATTAAAATTAACTTCTATTAATAAAATAGTAGTAAAAATTTACATTTAAAAGTAAATTTATGGGAGATTCCGTTAAAAACATACGTCTATCTTTTGAAATATATTAAATAATAGAGAGGTCAAAATATAACCAATAACCCCGTACACACTTTCAATATCCAAAAAACTATTTTCGTGTAAGTTTATTTGTCTAGAAGTTAACTTATGTAGGTTCAGACATAATCAAACAAAAATGTATTTTTAAACCGCAGTATCTAAAGGTGGAAAATAAAATTTGCTTTTTATATTCTATTTATAATTGTATGTTTGTTGTTGTTTCGAAAATTATTTAGCATCTTTTACGTCACCAGAATGACCGACGTTTATTTGACAACTGACGTGGATGTCTCGAGACTGTGTGTGAAAGTTATATTTTACTTTAAAAATTAGACAAACATTGTAAAAATGTTGATAACGACCTCGTTAAAAACATATTGTTAACACAAACGATTTATCAATAATATTTATTAAAGCCAGGCCAAGTTTTCTTACACGTATATTATATGAATTGCAAAATGTTTCGTAAACTTGTGACACATTTTACACACACCTTCATTCAAATTATCTAGAAGTGATTTTAACATGATAATATGGGAGAATATTGTTTTAATTTGATATAAATTATAATACAATCCTGTAGCCTTGTTTAGATTTATTTTAATTAATTATGCGATGCAACTGGAGTAAACATTAATTATAATATTAAAACAATGCGCTTGTAATTATCGAAAACTATTTATAATACCAAGCTGTTTGGTTTCAAGTAAATATTTAACTGTTGTTAAGTTGATTTTTGTTAAACAATTCTATATAAATATTTAAACTGTTTTGATTAAAGATACAACCGTTACTTATCCTACAAATTACGTTAATACTATTATAATATTATGGTTTAAAAATCACGTTTTTGCTAAAAAAATAAATAAATAAATTACTACTAAAAGCACCACTAACTACCAAGTAGTATTTTGTTTCATTTTTTAAGTGTTTGTCTCTAGATATTCAACTTTGTTTACTGCAAACTAATCCCAATATTTTTAATATCTCGACAACACACACAATTATATTTTAAGCCTGTTATTTTTTTTGATTATCAAGTAAAATTTTCCAGTTTTTGATAAACCTGATAAACGTAGGCACAAGTTTTATTATTATTTGTTTAGAACAAACCTTCTTTTACATATTTTCACCTAGATAATCATTTAACTTTAATGCGGGGTCCGGAATAAATGGCAAACCCAATCGAGATAATATTTCGTTCGAAAGGTGAGTGAATTATGCATCCAACGGTACCAAATTCGTTTCGATTGGAATAAAAATAGCCGAGTTACAGCTGTAAAAAGTTCAAATTTCCTCTAACTGTAAACACTCACTTTCGCCTCATTTTGATTATTTTTTTAATAATAAATAATTCCAGTACATTTACATTTATAATTTAAAAAATGATGGAATGAAAGGAATACTTGAATTTACTGACAAATTTGTATATGGTTCAATTTCAGGTACAATAAGCTTTTTAGCTTAGACTTTCCTATTTGTTAGACACATCATTGAAGCTTAGATTATCTTGTTTCTATTTCAGTCATGTGTTTGTTATCCATCGATTTGACCACCCAGATTTTCTGGGAAGAAAACCAAATAAGTAAAGGGAATATGAATTTTAATTGTCTCATTTGAACCTCTTATCTTGTTAATGAATGAGACATTGAAGCATTGGGCATCGTGCATACCAATTGTAATTGGCAGTAATTTGTTGATGTTGAGTTGTGGTCTAATATTAATTAAATTCGTTCTAGTTATACAAATTAATGACCTGAAGACCTTTCTTCAACTCAACTTCAATTCATCTTTGTTGTAATTCAGGAGATTTGTATCTGGAAGTAGTTTACATGAGGGACAAATATTTAGATTTAGCAAAATTCTTATACATTCTCTTCTTCTTTTTACTCTTATCCAATCTTTGTTTGCTGGGCCTTGAAATGTTTCTATCTAAATAAACTATTGATTAAAAACGTACTGTAATATTGAAATTATTTGTTGTTGATATACAGTGGTGGTCACAATTATAGTAACTTTTTAAAATGTTAAATATTTTAGTGCATAACTTGATTTAATGTATTATTCTTATTCTATAACATATTACATATATTTTTATGGTACTGGCATCTAATTCAAGTAGTATTAATAATTATGACCACCACTGTATATACTCAAATGGTGAAAGTGAATGATAATCGTCAAGCACTACATAAAATTTGTCTTTTTATCATATGTAACTATGAAGCTTCACCTTCTTCTTCCTCTTTCTTCTAACATGAATATGAAATAAAAATGTTTAGCTGAAAGACATAAATTTACCATTATGTGAATGCCTCATACAAAAAAATGAATGAACTCCCCTTAGAAAGTTAAAGAGAAAATCAAATCTTTGTATTTCGAAAGTTGAAATTCTTAATCAACTGTTACACAATTAACGAAACAAAAAAAAATACTTAAGGAAAAAATGCTTACGTTCCGTGATTTAGCATTATTGTTCATTTCATAAACAAAACAATTAACAATTACGAATTATGCAATATAATAACGTTGCGAGTTTGGTCTAAACTAAGTTTTTCTGTGTTTGCAAATCGATAGGATTAAGTGTTCTTAACATGTAACATGTAATTTACGGAAATTACAAAACCGAACCATAACAAACCGCATTTACCCGCTCATGTTTTATTCAAACGAATCGAAAACCTTTCCGAAGTAAACATGCGTTAAAAATAAACATTTTTGACCAAAAAAAAAAAAATAAGTTAATTTTTCAATTTAATTAGAATTGCGTTGTGCTCATCCGTTGAATTTCGAAACGGATATCAGCAAATTATCCGGCATAAAAATGTGGAGCAACAATTATTGTGTATGCATAAGCATAAAAATGGAACTAATGTCAAGTCATAATTGTATATACAAATAACTAATTAAGGCAACGAATGAAACAATTAGCAGAACTGTTAATAGTAATTATTTGTGTTATTGCTCATTCACGATGTCGTCCTTAAGGTAATAATGTTTGTGCATATTAAATATTTGATTAAAATAATTAAGATTTAATATTTCGTTTTATTCTGCTCTGTTAGTGTCGATTTATTTAAAATGATTACTATTAGTTTAAAATTTAATAAGGTTAAACTATTACATAAAAAATTAGTTACATTTTTTATTTTAAGAAATTTCTAACTTGTCAAACTGATTTTCAGTTATTATTCTGATAATGTCGATTTATTTAATATTAAAATGATTACTCTTAGTGATAATTTTAATAATAATAATAAATTAATGAAATATTTTGTTTTTGTAAATAACTATTCTGTTAGTGTCACTTATATAAAATTAAAATTATTACTTTTAGTGATAGTTCTGTTATTAAAATAAAATTGTACCCAAATTAATAATAATTTTGGTTTTTGTAAGTTGCTTTTAAAACTAAAATGCACAAACAATTGATTGAACATATTTTTTGTTTATAAAAATGTTTACCATGCTAAACTGATTTCAGTTTGTTAATGTCGATTTCTTATTTTAATTTAATTAAAATGGATACTATTAATGATAATTTTAATAATTTTGAATTTTTGCTATTAAAGTAAAACTACTCTAATAATTAATAATATTTTTATTTTTATTTAGATTGTTTACTATGCTAAACTGATTTTCATTTAGCGTTTTTTTAAAATTGAAAATATTTTCATTATTTTTAAACGTTGTAGTTTGAAAGAGATTTACAATAGTCGTTGTTAAGTTACTCTAAAATCTTCAACTATAATAACTTATTATTTACTTAAAATAATCGATATAATTGCCATATTAAAGAAAATATTACGATTTTAAACGTTGTCATCAATTATTGCCATTACTAATTCCAAGTTTTCCTCATTTAAAAGATTATCCTTGAGAAAAGAACTTTAATTTCATCAGAAAATTCTGTGTTACCCAAGAATTTTAATTATTTTTAATCGTGTTAATTTTAAAGAGGTTACGTCAGTTGTTTATCAGAATTGTTTAGTCACTCCGAAAACCAAAAATTTTAAAATTTCCAATCTACTCAAGATTAATAAATGTTTATTTACTTTAGAATTAAAATTATGTGCCCTATTAAAGAGAAGATTTTAATCATTGTCCTATTGACACTATTAATTGTTAGTGTTTTGATTCCAGAGTTTTAATTATTTTAAATAGTAATAGTTTTAAAAAAATATATTAAATGTTCATTTAGAAATTAAATAAATACATAATATATAAATAAATATAAATAAATGACATAAACAAATATAATAAATTAAATAAATAAAATAAAATATATAACTAAAATATATCTAATAAATTAAATATATTAAATAAAGTAAATAAATAAAAGAAAATAAGTAAAATAAATAAATAAAATAAAATAAAATAAAATAAAATAAAATAAAATAAAATAAAATAAAATAAAATAAAATAAAATAAAATAAAATAAAATAAAATAAAATAAAATAAAATAAAATAAAATTAAAATAAAATAAAATAAAATAAAATAAAATAAAATAAAATAAAATAAAATAAAATAAAATAAAATAAAATAAAATAAAATAAAATAAAATAAAATAAAATAAAATAAAATAAAATAAAATAAAATAAAATAAAATAAAATAAAATAAAATAAAATAAAATAAAATAAAATAAAATAAAATAAAATAAAATAAAATAAAATAAAATAAAATAAAATAAAATAAAATAAAATAAAATAAAATAAAATAAAATAAAATAAAATAAAATAAAATAAAATAAAATAAAATAAAATAAAATAAAATAAAATAAAATAAAATAAAATAAAATAAAATAAAATAAAATAAAATAAAATAAAATAAAATAAAATAAAATAAAATAAAATAAAATAAAATAAAATAAAATAAAATAAAATAAAATAAAATAAAATAAAATAAAATAAAATAAAATAAAATAAAATAAAATAAAATAAAATAAAATAAAATAAAATAAAATAAAATAAAATAAAATAAAATAAAATAAAATAAAATAAAATAAAATAAAATAAAATAAAATAAAATAAAATAAAATAAAATAAAATAAAATAAAATAAAATAAAATAAAATAAAATAAAATAAAATAAAATAAAATAAAATAAAATAAAATAAAATAAAATAAAATAAAATAAAATAAAATAAAATAAAATAAAATAAAATAAAATAAAATAAAATAAAATAAAATAAAATAAAATAAAATAAAATAAAATAAAATAAAATAAAATAAAATAAAATAAAATAAAATAAAATAAAATAAAATAAAATAAAATAAAATAAAATAAAATAAAATAAAATAAAATAAAATAAAATAAAATAAAATAAAATAAAATAAAATAAAATAAAATAAAATAAAATAAAATAAAATAAAATAAAATAAAATAAAATAAAATAAAATAAAATAAAATAAAATAAAATAAAATAAAATAAAATAAAATAAAATAAAATAAAATAAAATAAAATAAAATAAAATAAAATAAAATAAAATAAAATAAAATAAAATAAAATAAAATAAAATAAAATAAAATAAAATAAAATAAAATAAAATAAAATAAAATAAAATAAAATAAAATAAAATAAAATAAAATAAAATAAAATAAAATAAAATAAAATAAAATAAAATAAAATAAAATAAAATAAAATAAAATAAAATAAAATAAAATAAAATAAAATAAAATAAAATAAAATAAAATAAAATAAAATAAAATAAAATAAAATAAAATAAAATAAAATAAAATAAAATAAAATAAAATAAAATAAAATAAAATAAAATAAAATAAAATAAAATAAAATAAAATAAAATAAAATAAAATAAAATAAAATAAAATAAAATAAAATAAAATAAAATAAAATAAAATAAAATAAAATAAAATAAAATAAAATAAAATAAAATAAAATAAAATAAAATAAAATAAAATAAAATAAAATAAAATAAAATAAAATAAAATAAAATAAAATAAAATAAAATAAAATAAAATAAAATAAAATAAAATAAAATAAAATAAAATAAAATAAAATAAAATAAAATAAAATAAAATAAAATAAAATAAAATAAAATAAAATAAAATAAAATAAAATAAAATAAAATAAAATAAAATAAAATAAAATAAAATAAAATAAAATAAAATAAAATAAAATAAAATAAAATAAAATAAAATAAAATAAAATAAAATAAAATAAAATAAAATAAAATAAAATAAAATAAAATAAAATAAAATAAAATAAAATAAAATAAAATAAAATAAAATAAAATAAAATAAAATAAAATAAAATAAAATAAAATAAAATAAAATAAAATAAAATAAAATAAAATAAAATAAAATAAAATAAAATAAAATAAAATAAAATAAAATAAAATAAAATAAAATAAAATAAAATAAAATAAAATAAAATAAAATAAAATAAAATAAAATAAAATAAAATAAAATAAAATAAAATAAAATAAAATAAAATAAAATAAAATAAAATAAAATAAAATAAAATAAAATAAAATAAAATAAAATAAAATAAAATAAAATAAAATAAAATAAAATAAAATAAAATAAAATAAAATAAAATAAAATAAAATAAAATAAAATAAAATAAAATAAAATAAAATAAAATAAAATAAAATAAAATAAAATAAAATAAAATAAAATAAAATAAAATAAAATAAAATAAAATAAAATAAAATAAAATAAAATAAAATAAAATAAAATAAAATAAAATAAAATAAAATAAAATAAAATAAAATAAAATAAAATAAAATAAAATAAAATAAAATAAAATAAAATAAAATAAAATAAAATAAAATAAAATAAAATAAAATAAAATAAAATAAAATAAAATAAAATAAAATAAAATAAAATAAAATAAAATAAAATAAAATAAAATAAAATAAAATAAAATAAAATAAAATAAAATAAAATAAAATAAAATAAAATAAAATAAAATAAAATAAAATAAAATAAAATAAAATAAAATAAAATAAAATAAAATAAAATAAAATAAAATAAAATAAAATAAAATAAAATAAAATAAAATAAAATAAAATAAAATAAAATAAAATAAAATAAAATAAAATAAAATAAAATAAAATAAAATAAAATAAAATAAAATAAAATAAAATAAAATAAAATAAAATAAAATAAAATAAAATAAAATAAAATAAAATAAAATAAAATAAAATAAAATAAAATAAAATAAAATAAAATAAAATAAAATAAAATAAAATAAAATAAAATAAAATAAAATAAAATAAAATAAAATAAAATAAAATAAAATAAAATAAAATAAAATAAAATAAAATAAAATAAAATAAAATAAAATAAAAT